>NC_090436.1:13635002-13939414 GCF_031143425.1 Pleurodeles waltl | reverse complement strand
GCTTCCCCTGTCTGATACTACTTCCTTTGGGAAGCCCACCCTGGAAAATATTCCCAGGAGGGCCTTTGCCACTGCAGGTGCTGTAGTGGTCCTTAAAGGAATAGCTTCAGGATATCTTGTGGCATGGTCCACTACCACCAAGATAAACCTATTGCCTGAAGCAGTAGGAGGGTCAAGGGGGCCAACTATGTCAACCCCTACCCTTTCAAAGGGAACCCCAACCACAGGCAGTGGAATAAGGGGTACCTTTGGGGTGCCACCTGTTTTGCCACTGGCTTGACAGGTTTCACAGGACTTACAAAAATCGTTTGTGTCCTCAGACATTCTAGGCCAATGAAACAAGGGAACAAGCCTGTCCCAAGTTTTCATTTGTCCCAGATGCCCAGCTAGGGGAATGTCGTGAGCAAGAGTTAGGAGGAACTTTCTGTATTCCTGAGGGATCACTAATCTCCTGGCAGCTCCAGGTTTAGGATCCCTTGCCTCAGTATACAAGAGGTTGTCCTCCCAGTAAACTCTGTGAGAGTCACTGACATCCCCATTAGCCTGTTTGACAGCTTGCTGTCTCAGACCCTCTAATGTGGGACAGGTTTGCTGTGCCACACTTAGCTCCTCTCTGGCAGGCCCCCCTTCACCCAAAAGCTCAGCAGTGTCTGCTTCAAGCTCCTCTGGTGTAGGTTCTGCACAGGGAGGGAATTCTTCTTTCTCAGAAGTAGAATCCACTGTAGAGGGAGGGATAGTAGGAAGTGGTTTGCTTCTACTAGCCCTAGCTTTAGGGAGCACTTGGTCCATTGTTCCAGGATCCAAGCTTCCCTGTCCTTTTTGCTTTTTGGCCTGAGCCCTGGTTAAAGCAAAAATATGCCCTGGGATGCCCAGCATTGCTGCATGAGCCTCCAACTCCACATCTGACCAAGCTGATGTCTCCAAATCATTTCCTAGTAGAAAGTCTACAGGTAAATCTGAGGCTACCACAACTTTCTTTGGACCAGTAACCCCCCCCCAGTTGAGATTTACAACAGCCATGGGGTGGCTAAGTGTGTTGTTGTGAGCATTGGTTACTTGGTACTGGTGACCAAGTAGGTGTTGTTCAGGGTGGACCAGTTTCTCTATGACCATAGTCACACTGGCACCAGTGTCCCTGTAGGCCTGAACCTCAACACCATTTATTAGGGGTAGCTGCTTGTACTTATCCATATTAAGGGGACAAGCAACTAAGGTGGCTAAATCAATAGCCCCCTCAGAGACTAACACAGCCTCTGTGGTCTCCCTAACAAGACCAACCCCAACTAAGTTACCAATAGTGAGCCCAGCTACTCCCTTGGATTGACTATTAGTAGGTTTGCTCCCACCACCACTGCTATTAGTAGGGACACTAGGTGTAGCAGTAGGGGTTGTAGTGGTAGGAGGCTTGGTGCTTTTCTTTGGACAACTGGGATCTGTTGTCCAATGGCCTTTTATCTTACATAAATAGCACCATGGTTTCTTTTCCTTGTTCTGATTTGAAGAGGATTTGGGCCCACCACCCCCACCAGAGTGTTTTTGTGGGCCTGATGAAGACTCATTTTTAGATTTGTCCCCACCCTTGTCAGAAGACTTACCATCCTTCTTCTTGCCATCTTTGTCACCCCCTGTATGAACTTTTCTGTTCACCCTTGTTCTGACCCATTTGTCTGCCTTCTTTCCCAATTCTTGGCGAGAGGTCAGATCAGAGTCCACCAAGTACTGGTGCAACAAATCAGACACACAATTATTAAGAATATGCTCTCTCAGGATCAAGTTATACAGGCTGTCATAATCAGTAACTTTACTGCCATGTAACCACCCCTCCAAGGCCTTCACTGAATGGTCAATGAAATCAACCCAGTCTTGTGAAGACTCCTTTTTGGTCTCTCTGAACTTTATCCTGTATTGTTCAGTGGTTAAGCCATAACCATCCAGGAGTGCATTCTTAAGAACATGGAAATTATTGGCATCACTTTCTTTCACAGTAAGGAGCCTATCCCTACCTTTTCCACTAAATGATAGCCATAGGATAGCAGCCCACTGCCTTTGAGGGACATCCTGTACAACACAGGCCCTCTCAAGTGCAGCAAACTACTGGTTAATTTCATCCCCCTCCTTATAAGGGGGAACTATCTTGTGCAGATTCCTGGAATCATGCTCTTTTACAGGATGACTATGGGGAATACTGCTGCTGCCACCATGGGTTTCAAAACCCAACTTCTGTCTTTCTTTTTCTAGTTCAAAAGACTGTCTATCCAAATCCAGCTGTTGCTTTTTAAGCTTCAGTCTGGTTTGTTCCACTCTCAACTTGTTGAGTTCCCTTTCTAACATTCTGTCATCAGGGTTGGTGGGAGGGACATTCTTAGACACAGAAGAATGAACAGAAGGAGACCTGTCCCTTACAGAAGCCACCCTAACAGCTTGGCTAACAGAAACATCACTACCAGTGTGGTGAGAATAAATGCTTTTGCTATGATGTGAGACAACACTATTTGTATGGTGTGGCTCTTCATCATTACCAACTATGCTAGACTGTCTAGTAATGGGCAGGCTAGGGAGTGTTTTCCTGAATCTTTTCCTGGGGTAGTCCCTGGATCAGATTGGGAACCATTTGCTACTTTTTCAACAGATGTGGCCCCTATGGCCTTATCTTGTTCTCTAAGCATATTAAGCAACAATTCCAAGGAAGGATTCTTCCCTACACTCAAACCTCTCTCTATGCAGAGACTCCTTGCTCCTTTCCAGCTAAGGTGATCATATGCAATCTTAGACAGGTCAACATTTTGGCCTGTGCCAGACATTTTTAGAGAGAGTTAAAGTGATAGAAAAAGAGAAAAAAGTTTTCAGAACTTTTTAGAAAGACAGAAAAAAACTTTTTAAACTTTTTAGAACTTTTTAGAAAGTTTAGATGTACTTTTCAGCACTTAGAAAAGAGTGAAAAGAGGAAATGCAAAACTTTTTAGCACTGTGTACACACACTGAACTTGTTTTGTATATTTTTCTCTTATGAAAAGTACAATGACAAGAGTGGTAAGTAGTCTCAAAGCACTTATCCCACCGCTGCACAACCAATGTAGGAGGCTGGACTGGCTTGTAGTGAGTACCAAGGGGTACTTGCACCTTGCACCAGGCCCAGTTATCCCTTATTAGTGTATAGGGTGTCTAGCAGCATAGGCTGATAGATAATGGTAGCTTAGCAGAGCAGCTTAGGCTGAACTAGGAGACGTGTGAAGCTACTACAGTACCACAAGTGTCACTTGCACAATATCATAAGAAAACACAATACACAGATATACTAAAAATAAAGGTACTTTATTGTTATGACAATATGCCAAAGTATCTTAGAGTGTACCCTCAGCAAGAGGATAGCAAATATACACAAGTTATATATACACAATACCAAAAATATGCAGTATAGTCTTAGAAAACAGTGCAAACAATGTATAGTTACAATAGGATGCAATGGGGACACATAGGGATAGGGGCAGCACAAACCATATACTCCAAAAGTGGAATGTGAACCACGAATGGACCCCAAACCTATGTGACCTTGTAGAGGGTCGCTGGGACTATTAGAAAATAGTGAGAGTTAGAAAAATAGCCCTCCCCAAGGATCGTCGCCGGAGACCAACTTAGAAAGTTGTGCAATGCAGGTTAGAGTGCCGTGGACCGAGGCTTGGCTGTGCACAGAGGATGTCCGCCGGAAGTGCACGGAAGCCGGAGCAGCTGCAAAAGTCGCGGTTCCCAGCAATGCAGTCTGGCGTGGGGAGGCAAGGACTTACCTCCACCAAACTTGGACTGAAGAGTCACTGGACTGTGGGAGTCACTTGGACAGAGTTGCTGGAATCAAGGGACCTCGCTCGTCGTGCTGAGAGGAGACCCAGAGTACTGGTAATGCAGTTCTTTGGTGCCTGCGGTTGCAGGGGGAAGATTCCGTCGACCCACGGGAGATTTCTTCGGAGCTTCTAGTGCAGAGAGGAGGCAGACTACCCCCACAGCATGCACCACCAGGAAAACAGTCGAGAAGGCGGCAGGATCAGCGTTACAGAGTTGCAGTAGTCGTCTTTGCTACTTTGTTGCAGTTTTGCAGGCTTTCAGCGCGGTCAGCAGTCGATTCCTTGGCAGAAGGTGAAGAGAGAGATGCAGAGGAACTCTGATGAGCTCTTGCATTCGTTATCTAAGGAATCCCAAGAGACAGAGACCCTAAATAGCCAGAAAAGAGGGTTTGGCTACCTAGGAGAGAGGATAGGCTAGCAACACCTGAAGGAGCCTATCAGAAGGAGTCTCTGACGTCACCTGGTGGCACTGGCCACTCAGAGCAGTCCAGTGTGCCAGCAGCACCTCTGTTTCCAAGATGGCAGAGGTCTGGAGCACACTGGAAGAGCTCTGGACACCTCCCAGGGGTGGTGCAGGTCAGGGTAGTGGTCACTCCCCTTTCCTTTGTCCAGTTTCACGCCAGAGCAGGGCTAAGGGGTCCCTGAACCGGTGTAGACTGGCTTATGCAGAATTGGGCACAAATGTGCCCATGAAAGCTCAAGAGGTTTGAGTGTAGGGAAGAATCCTTCTTTGGAATTGTTGCTTAACATGCTTAGAGAACAAGATAAGGCCAAAGGGGCCACATCTGTTGAAAAAGTAGCTAATGGTTCCCAATCTGATCCAGGGACTCACCCAGGAAAAGATTCAGGAAAGAAACTTCTCAGCCTGCCCAATACTAGACAGTCTAGCATAGTTGGTACTGAAGTTGAGTCACACCATACAGATAGTGTTGTCTCACATCATAACAAGAGTATTCCTTCTCACTACAGTAGAAGTAATATTTCTGTTAGCCAAGCTGTTAGGGTGCCTTCTGTAAGGGACAGGTCTCCTTCTGTCCATTCTCACCATACTTCTGTGTCTAGGAATATCCCTCCCACCCACCCTGATGACAGAATGTTAGAAAGGGAGCTCAATAGATTGAAAGTGGAGCAATCCAGACTGAAGCTTAAACAGCAACAGCTGGATTTAGATAGACAATCCTTAGAAGTAGAGAAGGAAAGACAGAAACTGGGTTTAGAAACCCATGGTGGCAGCAGCAGTATTCCCCATAGTCATCCTGCAAGAGAGCATGATTCAAGGAATCTGCACAAGATAGTTCCCCCTTATAAGGAGGGGGATGACATTAACAAGTGGTTTGCTGCACTTGAGAGGGCCTGTGTTGTACAGGATGTCCCTCAAAGGCAGTGGGCTGCTATCCTATGGCTATCATTTAGTGGAAAAGGTAGGGATAGGCTCCTTACTGTGAAAGAAAGTGATGACAATAATTTTACAGTTCTTAAGAATGCACTCCTGGATGGTTATGGCTTAACCACTGAACAATACAGGATAAAGTTCAGAGAGACCAAAAAGGAGTCTTCACAAGACTGGGTTGATTTTGTTGACCATTCAGTGAAGGCCTTGGAGGGGTGGTTACATGGCAGTAAAGTTACTGATTATGACAGCCTGTATAACTTGATCCTGAGAGAGCATATTCTTAATAATTGTGTGTCTGATTTGTTGCACCAGTACGTAGTGGACTCTGATCTGACCTCTCCCCAAGAATTGGGAAAGAAGGCAGACAAATGGGTCAGAACAAGGGTGAACAGAAACGTTCATACAGGGGGTGACAAAGATGGCAATAAGAAGAAGGATGGTAAGTCTTCTGACAAGGGTGGGGACAAATCTAAAAATGAGTCTTCATCAGGCCCACAAAACACTCTGGTGGGGGTGGTGGGCCCAAATCCTCTTCCAATCAAAACAAAGAAAAGAAACCATGGAGCTATTTATGTAAAATAAAAGGCCATTGGACAACAGATCCCAGTTGTTCAAACAAAAGCACCAAGCCTCCTACCACTACAACCGCTACTGCTACACCTAGTGTCCCTACTAATAGCAGTGGTGGTGGGAGCAAACCTACTAATAGCCAATCCAAGGGAGTAGCTGGGCTCACTATTGGTAACTTAGTTGGGGTTGGTCTGATTAGGGAGACCACAGAGGCTGTGTTAGTCTCTGAGGGGGCTATTGATTTAGCCACCTTAGTTGCTTGTCCCCTTAACATGGATAAGTACAAGCAACTACCCATAATAAATGGTGTTGAGGTTCGGGCCTACAGGGACACTGGTGCCAGTGTTACTATGGTAATTGAGAAACTGGTCCACCCTGAACAACACCTACTTGGTCACCAGTACCGAGTAACCGATGCTCACAACAACACACTTAGCCACCCCATGGCTGTTGTAAATCTCAACTGGGGGGGGTGACTGGTCCAAAGAAAGTTGTGGTAGCCTCAGATTTACCTGTAGACTGTCTACTAGGAAATGATTTGGAGACATCAGCTTGGTCAGATGTGGAGTTGGAGGCCCATGCAGCAATGCTGGGCATCCCAGGGCATATTTTTGCTTTAACCCGGGCTCAGGCCAAAAAGCAAAAAGGACAGGGTGACTTGGATCCTGGAACAATGGACCAAGTGCTCCCTAAAGGTAGGGCTAGTAGAAGTAAAGCACTACCTACTATCCCTCCCTCTACAGTGGATTCTACTTCTGAGGAAGAAGAATAGCCTCCCTGTGCAAACCTACACCAGAGGAGCTTGAAGCAGACACTGCTGAGCGTTTGGGTGAAGGGGGGCCTGCCAGGGAGGAGCTGAGTGTGGCACAGCAGACCTGTCCCACATTAGAGGGTCTAAGACAGCAAGCTGTCAAACAGGCTAATGGGGATGTCAGTGACTCTCACAGAGTTTACTGGGAGGACAACCTCTTGTACACTGAGGCAAGGGATCCTAAACCTGGAGCTGCCAGGAGATTAGTGATTCCTCAGGAGTACAGAAAGTTCCTCCTAACACTGGCTCACGACATTCCCCTAGCTGGGCATCTAGGACAAATGAAAACATTGGACAGGCTTGTTCCCTTGTTTCATTGGCCTAGAATGTCTGAGGACACAAAAGAGTTTTGTAAGTCCTGTGAAACATGTCAAGCCAGTGGCAAGACAGGTGGCACTCCAAAGCCACCCCTTATTCCACTGCCTGTGGTTGGGGTTCCCTTTGAAAGGGTAGGGGTTGACATAGTTGGCCCCCTTGACCCTCCTACTGCTTCAGGCAATAGGTTTATCTTAGTGGTAGTAGGAGGCTGGACTGGCTTGTAGTGAGTACCAAGGGGTACTTGCACCTTGCACCAGGCCCAGGTATCCCTTATTAGTGTATAGGGTGTCTAGCAGCATAGGCTGATAGATAATGGTAGCTTAGCAGAGCAACTTAGGCTGAACTAGGAGACGAGTGAAGCTCCTACAGTACCACGAGTGTCACTTGCACAATATCATAAGAAAACACAATACACAGATATACTAAAAATAATGGTACTTTATTTTTATGACAATATGCCAAAGTATCTCAGTGAGTACCCTCAGTATGAGGATAGCAATTATACACAAGTTATATGTATACAATAAAAAAATATGCAGTATAGTCTTAGAAAACAGTGCAAACAATGTATAGTTACAATAGGATGCAATGGGGACACATAGGGATAGGGGCAACACAAACCATATACTCCAAAAGTGGAATGTGAACCACGAATGGACCCCAAACCTATGTGACCTTGTAGAGGGTCGCTGGGACTATTAGAAAATAGTAAGGGTTAGAAAAATAGCCCTCCCCAAGACCCTGAAAAGTGAGTGCAAAGTGCACTGAAATTCCCCAAAGGACAAAGAAGTCGTGATAGGGGAATAATGCAGGAAAGACACAAACCAGCAATGCAACAACGATGGATTTCCAATCTAGGGTACCTGTGGAACAAGGGGACCAAGTCCAAAAGTCACAAGCAAGTCGGAGATGGGCAGATGCCCAGGAAATGCCAGCTGTGGGTGCAAAGAAGCTTCTACTGGACAGAAGAATTTGAGGTTTCTGCAGAACCGAAAATGGCTAGAGACTTACCCTTTGGTGGACGGATCCCTCTTGCCGTGTAAAGTCGTGCAGAAGTGATTTCCCGCCGAAAGACCGCCAACAAGCCTTGCTAGCTGCAAATTGTGCTTTAAACGTTTTTGGATGCTGCTGTGGCCCAGGAGGGACCAGGATCTTGCAAATTACGTCAGGAGAGAGAGGGGACGTCGTGCAAGACAAGGAGACCTCTTAGCAGCAGGTAGCTACCTGAGAAGTGCCAGAAACAGGCACTACGAGGATGCGTGAGATGGTGCTCACCCAAAGTTACACAAAGGAGTCCCACGTCGCCGGAGACCAACTTAGAAAGTCGTGCAATGCAGGTTAGAGTGCCGTGGACACAGGCTTGGCTGTGCACAAAGGATTTCCGCCGGAAGTGCACGGAAGCCGGAGTAGCTGCAAAAGACGCGGTTCCCAGCAATGCAGCCCAGCGAGGTGAGGCAAGGACTTACCTCCACCAAACTTGGACTGAAGAGTCACTGGACTGTGGGGGTCACTTGGACAGAGTTGCTGGATTCGAGGGACCTCGCTCGTCATGCTGAGAGGAGACCCAAGGGACCGGTAATGCAGCTTTTTGGTGCCTGCGGTTGCAGGGGGAAGATTCCGTCGACCCACGGGAGATTTCTTCGGAGCTTCTAGTGCAGAGAGGAGGCAGACTACCCCCACACCATGCACCACCAGGAAAACAGTCGAGAAGGCGGCAGGATCAGCGTTACAGAGTTGCAGTAGTCGTCTTTGCTACTATGTTGCAGTTTTGCAGGCTTCCAGCGAGGTCAGCAGTCGATTCCTTGGCAGAAGGTGAAGAGAGAGATGCAGAGGAACTCTGATGAGCTCTTGCATTCGTTATCTAAAGTTTCCCCAGAGACAGAGACCCTAAATAGCCAGAAAAGAGGGTTTGGCTACCTAGGAGAGAGGATAGGCTAGCAACACCTGAAGGAGCCTATCAGAAGGAGTCTCTGACATCACCTGGTGGCACTGGCCACTCAGAGCAGTCCAGTGTGCCAGCAGCACCTCTGTTTCCAAGATGGCAGAGGTCTGGAGCACACTGGAGGAGCTCTGGACACCTCCCAGGGGAGGTGCAGGTCAGGGGAGTGGTCACTCCCCTTTCCTTTGTCCAGTTTTGCGCCAGAGCAGGGGCTAAGGGGTCCCTGAACCAGTGTAGACTGGCTTATGCAGAAATGGGCACATCTGTGCCCATGAAAGCATTTCCAGAGGCTGGGGGAGGCTACTCCTCCCCTGCCTTCACACCATTTTCCAAAGGGAGAGGGTGTAACACCCTCTCTCAGAGGAAGTCCTTTGTTCTGCCATCCTGGGACAAGCCTGGCTTGACCCCAGGGGGGCAGAAACCTGTCTGAGGGGTTGGCAGCAGCTGCAGTGAAACCCCTGAAAAGGCAGTTTGGCAGTACCAGGGTCTGTGCTACAGACCACTGGGATCATGGGATTGTGCCAACAATGCCAGGATGGCATAGAGGGGGCAATTCCATGATCTTAGACATGTTACATGGCCATATTCGGAGTTACCATTGTGAAGCTACACATAGGTAGTGACCTATATGTAGTGCACGCGTGTAATGGTGTCCCCGCACTCACAAAGTTCGGGGAATTGGCCCTGAACACTGTGGGGGCACTTTGGCTAGTGCCAGGGTGCCCTCACACTAAGTAACTTTGCACCTAACCTTTACCAGGTAAAGGTTAGACATATAGGTGACTTATAAGTTGCTTAAGTGCAGTGAAAAATGGCTGTGAAATAATGTGTGCATTATTTCACTCAGGCTGCAGTGGCAGGCCTGTGTAAGAATTGTCAGAGCTCCCTATGGGTGGCAAAAGAAATGCTGCAGCCCATAGGGATCTCCTGGAACCCCAATACCCTGGGTACCTCAGTACCATATACTAGGGAATTATAAGGGTGTTCCAGTAAGCCAATGTAAATTGGTAAAAATGGTCACTAGCCTGTCAGTGACAATTTGGAAAGAAATGAGAGAGCATAACCACTGAGGTTCTGATTAGCAGAGCCTCAGTGAGACAGTTAGTCACTACACAGGTAACACATTCAGGCACACTTATGAGCACTGGGGCCCTGGGTTACCAGGGTCCCAGTGACACATACAACTAAAACAACATATATACAGTGAAAAATGGGGGTAACATGCCAGGCAAGATGGTACTTTCCTACACACCCCCCCCCCCAAACGAAGGACAATAAGACTAGCCATGACCTGATGAGTCTTCATTGTCTAAGTGGAAATATCTGGAGAGTCCATCTGCATTGGAGTGGCTACTCCCAGGTCTATGTTCCACTGTATAGCCCTTTCCCTGTAGGGATATGGACCACCTCAACAATATAGGATTTTCACCTTTCATTTGTTTTAGCCAAAGTAGAGGTTTGTGGTCTGTCTAAACAATGAAGTGAGTGCCAAACAGGTATGGCCTCAACTTCTTCAGAGCCCAGACCACAGCAAAGGCCTCCCTCTCAATGGCAGACCAACGCTTTTCTCTAGGGGTCAACCTCCTACTAATAAAAGCAACAGGTTGATCCTGGCCCTCAGAATTAAGTTGTGATAGGACTGCCCCTACTCCTAATTCAGATGCATCAGTTTGGACATAGAATTTTTTAGAGTAACAAGGGCTTTTCAGGACAGGTGCAGAGCACATGGCCTGCTTCAGCTCCTCAAAAGCTTTCTGACAGTTTGCTGTCCATAATACCTTTTTAGGCATTTTCTTGGATGTGAGGTCATTAAGAGGGGCTGCAATGGAGCCATAGTTCTTAATGAACCTCCTGTAATACCCAGTGAGGCCTAGGAAGGCTCTCACCTGAGTCTGAGTGGTAGGGGGAACCCAATCAATAACAGTTTGGATTTTCCCCTGAAGTGGTGCAATCTGTTCCCCACCAACAAGGTGTCCCAGATAAACCACTTTACCCTGCCCTATCTGGCACTTTGAAGCCTTGATAGTGAGGCCTGCCTTTTGCAGGGCCTCCAAAACTTTCCATAGGTGGACCAGGTGATCATCCCAGCTGGAGCTAAAGACAGCTATATCGTCCAAATATGCTGCACTGAAAGCTTCCAGCCCTTGCAGGACTGTGTTCACCAACCTCTGAAAAGTGGCAGGTGCATTTTTCAAACCAAAAGGCATTACAGTAAACTGGTAATGTCCTCCAATGGTAGAAAATGCAGTCTTAGGTTTAGCATCTTCTGATAATTTGACCTGCCAATACCCTGCAGTCAAATCAAAAGTGCTTAGATACTTGGCAGATGCCAGTGTATCTATAAGCTCATCTGCCCTGGGTATAGGGTGAGCATCAGTTTTGGTTACCAAGTTGAGACCTCTATAGTCTACACAAAACCGCATTTCCTTCTTTCCATCTTTAGAATTGGGTTTTGGTACCAGTACCACAGGAGAAGCCCATGGACTGTTAGAGTGCTCAACCACTCCTAGTTCCAACATTTTCTGAACTTCTTGCTTTATGCAGTCCCTGACATGGTCAGGCTGCCTATAGATCTTACTTTTGACAGGTAAACTGTCTCCAGTATCTATAGTGTGCTCACACCAAGAAGTGGTCCCTGGCACAGTAGAGAAGAGTTCTGAAAATTGTCCTAGGAGATTTATGCAATGGTCTTTCTGCTCAGCAGTAAGACAATCTGCCAAAACTACACCTTCCACAAGAGCATCTTGTTCTGTGGAAGAGAAGAGATCAGGTAGAGGATCACTGTCTTCTTCCTGTCCCTCATCAGTTGCCATGAGCAGGGTGAGATCAGCCCTGTCATAGTAGGGTTTCAGGCGGTTGACATGGAGCACCCTAAGGGGACTCCTGGCAGTGCCTAAGTCAACTAAATAGGTGACTTCTCCCTTCTTTTCAACAATTGTGTGGGGACCACTCCATTTATCTTGGAGTGCTCTTGGGGCCACAGGCTCCAAGACCCACACTTTCTGCCCTGGTTGGTACTGAACCAAAACAGCCTTCTGATCATGCCATTGCTTCTGGAGCTCTTGGCTGGCCTGAAGGTTTTTACTGGCCTTTTGCATGTACTCAGCCATCCTTGATCTGAGGCCAAGTACATAGTCCACAATATCCTGCTTAGGAGCTTTTAAAGGTTGTTCCCAACCCTCCTTTACAAGTGTGAGTGGACCCCTAACAGGGTGTCCAAAAAGAAGTTCAAAGGGGCTGAAGCCCACTCCTTTCTGGGGTACCTCCCTGTAGGCAAAAAGGAGGCATGGTAGAAGGATATCCCATCTCCTGCGGAGATTTTCAGGGAGACCCATAATCATGCCTTTGAGAGTTTTGTTAAATCTCTCCACCAGTCCATTTGTTTGTGGATGATAGGGTGTTGTGAACTTGTACGTTACACCACACTCCTTCCACATGGCCTTTAAGTATGCAGACATGAAATTGCTTCCCCTGTCTGATACTACTTCCTTTGGGAAGCCCACCCTGGAAAATATTCCCAGGAGGGCCTTTGCCACTGCAGGAGCTGTAGTGGTCCTTAAAGGAATAGCTTCAGGATATCTTGTGGCATGGTCCACTACCACCAAGATAAACCTATTGCCTGAAGCAGTAGGAGGGTCAAGGGGGCCAACTATGTCAACCCCTACCCTTTCAAAGGGAACCCCAACCACAGGCAGTGGGATAAGGGGTGCCTTTGGGGTGCCACCTGTCTTGCCACTGGCTTGACAGGTTTCACAGGACTTACAAAATTCCTTTGTGTCCTCAGACATCCTAGGCCAATGAAACAGGGGAACAAGCCTGTCCCAAGTTTTCATTTGTCCTAGATGCCCAGCTAAGGGAATGTCATGTGCCAGTGTTAGGAGGAACTTTCTGTGCTCCTGAGGAATCACTAATCTCCTGGCAGCTCCAGGTTTAGGATCCCTATGCTCAGTGTACAAGAGGTTGTCCTCCCAGTAAACTCTGTGAGAGTCACTGACATCCCCATTAGCCTGTTTGACAGCTTGCTGTCTGAGACCCTCTAATGTGGGACAGGTTTGCTGTGCCACTCTCAGCTCCTCTCTGGCAGGCCCCCCTTCACCCAAAAGCTCAGCAGTGTCTGCTTCCAGCTCCTCTGGTGTAGGTTCTGCACAGGGAGGGAATTCTTCTTCCTCAGAAGTAGAATCCACTGTAGATGGAGGGATAGTAGGAAGTGGTTTGCTTCTACTAGCCCTAGCTTTAGGGAGCACTTGGTCCATTGTTCCAGGATCCAAGCTTCCCTGTCCTTTTTTCTTTTTGGCCTGAGCCCTTGTCAAAGCAAAAATATGCCCTGGGATGCCCAGCATTGCTGCATGGGCCTCCAACTCCACATCTGACCAAGCTGATGTCTCCAAATCATTCCCTAATAGACAGTCTACAGGTAAATCTGAAGCTACCACAACTTTCTTTGGACCAGTTACCCCCCCCCCAGTTGAGATTTACAACAGCCATGGGGTGGCTTTGTGTTATGTTGTGAGCATTGGTTACTTGGTACTGGTGTCCAAGTATGTGTTGTTCAGGGTGCACCAGTTTCTCAATCACCATTGTGACACTGGCACCTGTGTCCCTGTAGGCCTGGACCTCAACACCATTTATTAGGGGTAGTTGCTTGTACTTCTCCAAGTTATGGGGGCAAGCAACCAAAGTGGCTAAATCAATAGCCCCTTCAGAGACTAAAGTAGCCTCTGTGGTCTCCCTAATCAGACCAACCCCAACTAAATTACCAAAAGTGAGCCCAGCTACTCCCTTGGATTGGCTATTAGTAGGTTTGCTCCCACCACCACTGCTATTAGTAGGGACACTAGGTGTAGCAGTAGGGGTTGTAGTGGTAGGAGCAGTGGTGCCTTTCTTTGGACAACTGGGATCTGTTGTCCAATGGCCTTTTA
This sequence comes from Pleurodeles waltl, assembly GCF_031143425.1. Classification (NCBI taxonomy): domain Eukaryota; kingdom Metazoa; phylum Chordata; class Amphibia; order Caudata; family Salamandridae; genus Pleurodeles; species Pleurodeles waltl. The sequence continues at coordinate 13,925,628 of NC_090436.1, read as the reverse complement.
TTTTACATAAATAGCACCATGGTTTATTTTCCTTGTTCTGATTAAAGGAGGATTTGGACCCACCACCCCCACCAGAGTGTTTTTGTGGGCCTGATGAAGACTCATTTTTAGATTTGTCCCCACCCTTGTCAGAAGACTTACCATCCTTCTTTTTGTTGCCATCTTTGTCACCCCCTGTATGAACTTTTCTGTTCACTCTTGTTCTGACCCATTTGTCTGCCTTCTTTCCCAATTCTTGGGGAGAGGTCAGATCAGAGTCCACCAAGTACTGGTGCAACAAATCAGACACACAATTATTAAGAATATGCTCTCTCAGGATTAAGTTATACAGGCTGTCATAATCAGTAACTTTACTGCCATGTAACCACCCCTCCAAGGCCTTCACTGAATGGTCAATAAAATCTACCCAGTCTTGTGAAGACTCCTTTTTGGTCTCTCTGAACTTTATCCTGTACTGTTCAGTGGTTAAGCCATAACCATCCAGGAGTGCATTCTTAAGAACTTGGAAATTATTAGCATAATTTTCTTTCACAGTAAGGAGCCTATCCCTACCTTTTCCACTAAATGATAGCCATAGGATAGCAGCCCACTGCCTTTGAGGGACATCCTGTACAACACAGGCCCTCTCAAGTGCAGCAAACCACTTGTTAATGTCATCCCCCTCCTTATAAGGGGGAACTATCTTGTGCAGATTCCTGGAATCATGCTCTTTTGCAGGATGACTATGGGGAATACTGCTGCTGCCACCATGGGTATCTAAACCCAACTTCTGTCTTTCCTTCTCTAATTCAAAAGACTGTCTATCCAAATCCAGCTGTTGCTTTTTAAGCTTCAGTCTGGTTTGTTCCACCCTCAACTTATTGAGTTCCCTCTCTAACATTCAGTCATCAGGGTTGGTGGGAGGGACATTCCTAGAAACAGAGCTATGATGGGAATGAACAGAACGAGACCTGTCCCTTACAGAAGCCACCCTAACAGCTTGGTTAACAGAAACATTACTACCAGTATGGTGAGAATAAATGCTTTTGCTATGATGTGAGACAACACTATTTATATGGTGTGGCTCATCATCATTACCATCTACGCTAGATTGTCTAGTAATGGGCAGGCTAGGAAGTTTCTTTCCTGAATCTTTTCCTGGGGGAGTCCCTGAATCAGATTGAGAACTATTAGGTACTTTTTCAACAGATGAGGCACCTATGGCCTTATCCTGTTCTCTAAGCATGTTAAGTAACAGTTCCAAGGAAGGATTCTTCCCTACACTCAAACCTCTCTCTATACAGAGACTCCTTGCTCTTTTCCAGCTAAGGTTGTCATATGCAAGTTTGGACAGATCAACATTTTGGCCTGTGCCAGACATTTTTTAGAGAGAGTTAAAGTGATATAAAAAGAGAAAAAAGTTTTCAGAACTTTTTGGAAAGACAGAAAAAAACTTTTTAAACTTTTAAGAACTTTTTGAAAGTTTAGAAGTACTTTTCAGCACTTAGAAAAGAGTGAAAAGAGGAAATGCAAAACTTTGTGGCTCTGTGTATATACACTGACCTTGTTTTGTATATTTTTCTCTTATGAAAAGTACAATGACAAGAGTGGTAAGTAGTCTCAAGCACTTATCCCACCACTGCACAACCAATGTAGGAGGCTGGACTGGCTTGTAGTGAGTACCAAGGGGTACTTGCACCTTGCACCAGGCCCAGTTATCCCTTATTAGTGTATAGGGTGTCTAGCAGCTTAGGCTGATAGATAATGGTAGCTTAGCAGAGCAGCTTAGGCTGAACTAGGAGACGTGTGAAGCTACTACAGTACCACCTAGTGTCATATGCACAATACCATAAGAAAACACAATACACAGTTATACTAAAAATAAAGGTACTTTATTTTTATGACAATATGCCAAAGTATCTTAGAGTGTACCCTCAGTGAGAGGATAGGAAATATACACAATATATATATACACAATAGCAAAAATATGCAGTATAGTCTTAGAAAACAGTGCAAACAATGTATAGTTACAATAGGATGCAATGGGGAAACATAGGGATAGGGGCAACACAAACCATATACTCCAAAAGTGGAATGCGAACCACGAATGGACCCCAAACCTAGGTGACCTTGTAGACGGTCGCTGGGACTATTAGAAAATAGTGAGAGTTAGAAAAATAACCCTCCCCAAGACCCTGAAAAGTGAGTGCAAAGTGCACTAAAGTTCCCCTAAGTTCAAGGAAGTCGTGTTAGAGGAATAATGCAGGAAAGACACAAACCAGCAATGCAACAACTGTGGATTTCCAATCTAGGGTACCTGTGGAACAAGGGGACCAAGTCCAAAAGTCACAAGCAAGTCGGAGATGGGCAGATGCCCAGGAAATGCCAGCTGCGGGTGCAAAGAAGCTTCGACTGGACAGAAGAAGCTGAGGTTTCTGCAAGAACGAAAACGGCTAGAGACTTCCCCTTTGGTGGACGAATCCCTCTTGCTTTGGAGAGTCGTTCAGAAGTGTTTTCCCGCCGAAAGAACGCCAACAAGCCTTGCTAGCTGCAAATCGTGCGTTTGGCGTTTTTGGACGCTGCTGGGGCCCAGGAGGGACCAGGTGGTCGCAAGTTGGACCTGAAGAGAGAGGGAACGTCGAGCAAGACAAAGAGCCCTCACTGAAGCAGGTAGCACCCGGAGAAGTGCCAGAAACAGGCACTACAAGGATGCGTGAAACTGTGCTCGCCGAAGTTGCACAAAGGAGTCCCACGTCGCCGGAGACCAACTTAGAAAGTCGTGCAATGCAGGTTAGAGTGCCGTGGACCCAGGCTTGGCTGTGCACAAAGGATTTCCGCCGGTAGTGCACAGGGGCCGGAGTAGCTGCAAAGTTGCGGTTCCCAGCAATGCAGCCCAGCGAGGTGAGGCAAGGACTTACCTCCACCAAACTTGGACTGTAGAGTCACTGGACTGTGGGGATCACTTGGACAGAGTTGCTGGATTCGAGGGACCTCGCTCGTCATGCTGAGAGGAGACCCAAGGGACGGGTAATGCAGCTTTTTGGTGCCTGCGGTTGCAGGGGGAAGATTCCGTCGACCCACGGGAGATTTCTTCGGAGCTTCTGGTGCAGAGAGGAGGCAGGCTACCCCCACAGCATGCACAAGCAGGAAAACAGACGAGAAGGCGGCAGGATCAGCGTTACAGAGTTGCAGTAGTCGTCTTTGCTACTATGTTGCAGGTTTGCAGGCCTCCAGCGCGGTCAGCAGTCGATTCCTTATCAGAAGGTGAAGAGAGAGATGCAGAGGAACTCGGATGAGCTCTTGCATTCGTTATCTAAAGTTTCCCCAGAGACAGAGACCCTAAATAGCCAGAAAAGAGGGTTTGGCTACCTAGGAGAGAGGATAGGCTACTGACACCTGAAGGAGCCTATCACAAGGAGTCTCTGACGTCACCTGGTGGCACTGGCCACTCAGAGCAGTCCAGTGTGCCAGCAGCACCTCTGTTTCCAAGATGGCAGAGGTCTGGAGCACACTGGAGGAGCTCTGGACACCTCCCAGGGGAGGTGCAGGTCAGGGGAGTGGTCACTCCCCTTTCCTTTGTCCAGTTTCGCGCCAGAGCAGGGGCTAAGGGGTCCCTGAACCGGTGTAGACTGGCTTATGCAGAATTGGGCACATCTGTGCCCAAGAAAGCATTTCCAGAGGCTGGGGGAGGCTACTCCTCCCCTGCCTTCACACCATTTTCCAAAGGGAGAGGGTGTCACACCCTCTCTCAGAGGAAGTTCTTTGTTCTGCCATCCTGGGCCAGGCCTGGCTGGACCCCAGGAGGGCAGATGCCTGTCCGAGGGGTTGGCAGCAGCAGCAGCTGCAGTGAAACCCCCGGAAGGGCAGTTTGGCAGTACCAGGGTCTGTGCTACAGACCACTGGGATCATGGGATTGTGCCAACTATGCCAGGATGGCATAGAGGGGGCAATTCCATGATCATAGACATGTTACATGGCCATATTCGGAGTTACCATTGTGAAGCTACATATAGGTAGTGACCTATATGTAGTGCACGCGTGTAATGGTGTCCCCGCACTCACAAAGTTCAGGGAATTGGCTCTGAACAATGTGGGGGCACCTTGGCTAGTGCCAGGGTGCCCTCACACTAAGTAACTTTGCACCTAACCTTTACCAGGTAAAGGTTAGACATATAGGTGACTTATAAGTTACTTAAGTGCAGTGTAAAATGGCTGTGAAATAACGTGGACGTTATTTCACTCAGGCTGCAGTGGCAGGCCTGTGTAAGAATTGTCAGAGCTCCCTATGGGTGGCAAAAGAAATGCTGCAGCCCATAGGGATCTCCTGGAACCCCAATACCCTGGGTACCTCAGTACCATATACTAGGGAATTATAAAGGTGTTCCAGTAAGCCAATGTAAATTGGTAAAAATGGTCACTAGCCTGTCAGTGACAATTTGGAAAGAAATGAGAGAGCATAACCACTGAGGTTCTGATTAGCAGAGCCTCAGTGAGACAGTTAGTCACTACACAGGTAACACATTCAGGCACACTTATGAGCACTGGGGCCCTGGGTTACCAGGGTCCCAGTGACACATACAACTAAAACAACATATATACAGTGAAAAATGGGGGTAACATGCCAGGCAAGATGGTACTTTCCTACAATTGTGTACATATATCTTGTGAATATTTGCTATCCTCATACTGAGGGTACACTCTGAGATACTTTGGCATATTGTCATAGAAATAAAGTACCTTTATTTTTCGTATATCTGTGTATTGTGTTTTCTTATGATATTGTGCAAGTGACACTTGTGGTACTGTGGTAGCTTCACTCGTCTCCTAGTTCAGCCTAAGCTGCTCTGCTAAGCTACCATTATCTATCAGCCTAAGCTGCTAGACACCCTATACAGTAATAAGGGATACCTGGGCCTGGTGCAAGGTGTAGGTACCCCTTGGTACTCACTACAAGCCAGTCCAGCCTCCTACATAGGGTGTCTAACCGTTGCAGCAATTTTTGCGCACTGTAGAATCTGGCCACCGCCTAGATGGAACAACTCCTGTGCCCCCTGTCAGGTGATAAACTTGCCTCCTGTGTAAAGGTCCGAGAGCTTTATGCAGCCCCCCTCCTGCCATCGGGCCACTGACATTGTATGTGCTATCTGTGTGAATATCCATGACCCGGGCATAAGATGCACCTGTCTTACTGCTCTCTCCCATATCCTCCCCATAGGGCGAACTATATAAGAGTATGTTCGGCGTATTCCATTCCCCCAAGAGGTGTCCCTAGTGGGATCCTTCCAGCAATGTCCGTTCCCAATTATGTTTCCCGTCCAACCAGTACACTGCGTGTCGTAAGTGTGCGGCTATGTCGTACATTTCAAAGTCCGGTACCTCCAGCCCTCCCTTCCACTATTCTCGATGAATGGTTGACAGGCTCACTCTATATCTTTTGCCCTGCCATAGGAGTTCCGCTGTCAGTTTATCTAGCTCCCTAAAGACCATCAGGTGGATTTCATGGAAGGAGCCTTGCATTACATATAAGCTTTGAGGTAGTACCTCCATTTTTAAAAGTGCAATTTTTCCCATTAAGGTCAGGGGAAGGGTGTTCCAAAACTGTATAGAGGGTTTTAGTCCCCGTCTCATATTGAGATCATGAAACTTCTCTTTCTGATGGGCAATGTGGATACCCAAATACCGAACTCATCTGTCCTCCAGAGCAGGACAGATGGTGGCATCTGTTCAGGTGGACTGCCAACAAGGTTCCCCAGTGGATACAGAACTGATTTAGATATGTTTACCCGGAGTCCAGAGAAATCTCAGTATTCTTGCATAATCTTTAAAAGGATCTGGACTGATATATCAGGGCACCTTAAATACACCAGAGCATCAGCTGCATATACGGAAACGATATGTTCCGCAGTATGCACTGGTATACTCCAGCCTCTGAGAGTCTGTCAGAGTCTACATGCCAGCGGTTCTACAGCTATGGCAAAAATTAGAGGATATAGGGGACATCCCTGTCTGGTACCGCGTTGCAAAATAAATAGCGGTGGGCAGCGAGCTCCGCTCCTCAGGGGGAGATAATGGAGTTTTTGCACTGCGTGCTCTGCTTGGAGCGGGGAGTCTGACCAAAAACTCTGCTAGGCCCGCCAGCGAAGTGGAGCTCAGTGCATGAGAACTACAGTCCAGTTATGGGCCGCACAGCACAAGTGCAGACAGTCTGTGCTTGTGCTGTGTGGCCCATAACTGGGCTGCACTGCGCACTTCTCACCGACGTTGGCGGAGCTGTTCGCCGGCAGCTCTGGAATGGACTCTGGGCGCAGGAGGCAGAGGGAGGCAGGAAGCCAGGCCGCAGCACTGGCAACAAGGACCCCTTGGGAGAACCGAGGTAAGTCCTTGTTTTTCTTTAATGTGCACAAAATGTCTAAAACAGCAGATTTCACTGCCTACGGCACTGGTCTGGGGATTTCAAATGTGCCATGAGCTGGTAACTATCTTGACCACTTAATGGACTTTTTGATTTCTTCTGGTGTTAGGCAAGGCAGCGGGCCACCACCATGGACATAAACTGAAGACAGCACACTAGTCAAGCACAGCTGAGGGACATAGTTCAACCCTGTTACTGAGAGATTGGTTGTTGGAGGTTTTCATGGGGGTCAATTCTAAAAAATGCCAGGGGTAGGGGAAGTGACATCACATGTCAATAACCCCAATGAAATCACAGGAAATCATGTCATGTGACCTTTGATTTGCTGTCACCTGTTACTCAGCTGTCTTCTTCGCAGGTACCTGTCTTGATTATTGTCTCTCAACTGTTGCTGTCTCTTTCGTGGCCCTCCTGCTGCCACCTGTTCTGTCTCTTTTTTATCTCTTTCATCTCTCTCCCTCCTCTTTTATAATCTGTTGTCTGTCTCTTTCGCATCTGTCTGTCTCAATATCACCTCTATATTTCTCACCTTTTGTAGGACATTCGCTCTGTATGTACAATTTCAAAGTAAGAAATAGTGTACAGAGTCCAAGGGTTCCCCTTAGAGCAGTGGTTCCCAAACTTTTTCGATCCCCGGCTCCTTTGACCTATTGGCCGTGTTGGCCACGGCTCCCCATTATGTTGCTTTTTTTTGGCGGGTGGGGGAACGTAATCCCAGCCTGTACCTGTACCTACACTATTTACAGTTTGACTTATTAATTCTCTCGTTCAGGTTCCTGAAAACCATTTATTTTAAACTATTTCTTTTCTTTTGTCATAGGGATATTATTAATGGTACTCTGGCGCCCTCCGATGGTCACAATAATTAATGCAGGGGGTTTTGTTTCCAAAACCACGGTGAAAAGCTACCGATTAAAAGCACCTCCGAGTGGTTTCCAGACTGTGTGCGGCGCCCCTGGCTAATTTTGACGGCGCACCAAGGAGCCGCGGCGCACAGTTTGGGAACCACTGCCTTAGAGGTAAGATAGTGGCAAAAAAGAGATAATTCTAATGCTCTATTTTGTGGTAGTGTGGTCGAGCAGTAGGCTTATCAGAGGGTAGTGTTAAGCATTTGTTGTACACACACAGGCAATAAATGAGGAACACACACTCAAAGACTGACTCCAGGCCAATAGGTTTTTATATAGAAAAATATATTTTCTTAGTTTATTTTAAGAAATACAGGTTCAAGATTTACAATCAATACTTAAAATTAAAGATACTTCACTCAGGTATCATAGGAACTTTGAATCAGCAAAATAGCATGTACAGTTTTGGCAAAAATGGCAATAAGCTATTTTAAAACTAGACACTGCAATTTTCAACAGCTCCTGGGGGAGGTAAGTTTTGGTTAGTTTTGCAGGTAAGTAAAACACCTACAGGGTTCAAAGTTGGGTCCAAGGTAGTCCACCGTTGGGGGTTCAGGCCAATCCCAAAGTTACCACACCAGCAGCTCAGGGCCGGTCAGGTGCAGAGGTCAAAGTGGTGCCCAAAACGACAAGGCTTCAATGGAGAAGGGGGTGCCCCGGTTCCAGTCTGCCAGCAGGTAAGTACCTGCGACTTCGGAGGGCAGACCAGGGGGGTTTTGTAGGGCACCGGGGGGGACACAAGTCAGCACAGAAAGTACACCCTCAGCGGCACGGGGGCAGCCGGGTGCAGTGTGCAAACAGACGTCGGGTTCGCATTAGGTTTCAATTGGAGACCCAGGGGTCTCTTCAGCAATGCAGGCAGGCAAGGGGGGGCTCCTCGGTGTAGCCACCACCTGGGCGAGGGAGAGGGCCACCTGGGGGTTGCTTCTGCACTGGAGGTCGGATCCTTCAGGTCCTGGGGGCTGCGGGTGCAGTGTCTTTACCAGGCGTCGAGTTCTTTGCAGCAGGCAGTCGCGGTCAGGGGGGAGCCTCGGGATTCCCTCTGCAGGCAGTCGCCGGGGAGTCCTCCCTGTAGTGTTGGTTCTCCGCAGGTCGAGCCGGGGGCGTCGGGTGCAGAGTGGAAAGTCTCATGCTTCCGGCGGGAAACGTGTGGTCTTTAAAAGTTGCTTCTTTGTTGCAAAGTTGAGGTTTCTTTGGAACAGGGCCCCTGTCCTCGGGAGTTCTTGGTCCTTTTAGATGCAGGGTAGTCCTCTGAGACTTCAGAGGTCGCTGGACCCTGGGGGACACATCGCTGTTGCAGTTTTTCTCGAAGTGGGGAGACAGGCCGGTAGGGCTGGGGCCAAAGCAGTTGGTGTCTCCGTCTTCTCTGCAGGGCTTCAGGTCAGCAGTCCTTCTTCGTCTTCAGGTTGCAGGAATCTGTCTTGCTTGGTTCTGTGGGCCCCTAAATACTCAATTTAGGGGGGTGTTTAGGTCTGGGGGGTTAGTAGCCAATGGCTACTGTCCTTGCGGGTGGCTACACCCTCTTTGTGCCTCCTCCCTGTGGGGAGGGGGGCACATCCCTAATCCTATTGGGGGAATCCTCCATCTGCAAGATGGAGGATTTCTAAAAGTCAGAGTCACCTCAGCTCAGGACACCTTAGGGGTTGTCCTGACTAGCCAGTGACTTCTCCTTGTTTTTCTCATTATCTCCTCCAGCCTTGCTGCCAAAAGTGGGGGCAGTGGCCGTAGGGGCGGGCATGTCTACTAGCTGGGATGCTCTGGGGTGCTGTAACAAAGGGGGTGAGCCTTTGAGGCTCACCACCAGGTGTTACAGTTCCTGCAGGGGGAGGTGAGAAGCACCTCCACCCAGTACAGGCTTTGTTCCTGGCCACAGAGTGACAAAGGCACTCTCCCCATGTGGCCAGCAACATGTCTGGTGTGTGGCAGGCTGGCAAAAACTAGTCAGCCCACACTGGAAGTCGTGTAGGTTTTCAGGGGGCACCTCTAAGGTGCCCTCTGGGTGTATTTTACAATAACGTGCACACTGGCATCAGTGTGCATTCATTGTGCTGAGAAGTTTGATACCAAACTTCCCAGTTTTCAGTGTAGCCATTATGGTGCTGTGGAGTTCGTGTATGACAAACTCCCAGACCATATACTCTTATGGCTACCCTGCACTTAAAATGTCTAAGGTTTTGCTTAGACACTGTAGGGGCATAGTGCTCATGCACCTATGCCCTCACCTGTGGTATAGGGCACCCTGCCTTAGGGCTGTAAGGCCTGCTAGAGGGGTGACTTATCTATGCCATAGGCAGTGTGAGGTTGGCATGGCACCCTGAGGGGAGTGCCATGTCGACCTAGTCATTTTCTCCCCATCAGCACACACAAGCTGGCAAGCAGTGTGCATGTGCTGAGTGAGGGGTCCCCAGGGTGGCATAAGACATGCTGCAGCCCTTAGAGACCTTCCTTGGTATCAGGGCCCTTGGTACCAGGGGTACCAGTTACAAGGGACTTACCTGGATGCCAGGGTGTGCCAATTGTGGAGACAAAGGTACAGTTTTAGGGTAAGAACACTGGTGCTGGGGCCTGGTTAGCAGACCTCACCACACTTTCAAATCATAACTTGGCATCAGCAAAGGCAAAAAGTCAGGGGGTAACCATGCCAAGGAGGCATTTCCTTACACAACCTCCCCCCCAAACGAAAGAGGATGAGACTAACCTTTCCCAAGAGAGTCTTCATTTTCTGGAAGAACCTGGAAAGGCCATCTGCATTGGCATGGGCAGTCCCAGGTCTGTGTTCCACTATAAAGTCCATTCCCTGTAGGGAGATGGACCACCTCAACAGTTTTGGATTTTCACCTTTCATTTGCATTAGCCATCTGAGAGGTCTGTGGTCAGTTTGAACTACAAAGTGAGTACCAAAGAGGTATGGTCTCAGCTTCTTCAGGGACCAAACCACAGCAAAGACCTCCCTCTCAATGGCACTCCGACACTGCTCCCTGGGGAGTAACCTCCTGCTAATGAAAGCAACAGGCTGGTCAAGGCCATCATCATTTGTTTGGGAAAAAACTGCCCCTATCCCATGTTCAGAGGCATCAGTCTGCACAGTGGACTGCTTGGAGTAATCTGGAGCTTTTAGAACTGGTGCTGTGCACATAGCTTGTTTCAGGGTGTCAAAGGCCTGTTGGCATTCTACAGTCCAGTTTACCTTCTTGGGCATTTTCTTGGAGGTAAGTTCTGTGAGGGGTGTCACTATTGATCCATATCCCTTCACAAACCTCCTGTAGTACCCAGTCAAGCCAAGGAATGCCCTGACTTGAGTCTGGGTTTTTGGAGCTACCCAGTCCAGAATGGTCTGGATCTTGGGTTGGAGTGGCTGAACTTGGCCTCCACCTACAAGGTGTCCCAAGTAAACCACAGTTCCCTGCCCTATCTGACATTTGGATGCCTTGATAGAGAGGCCTGCTGCTTGCAGGGCCTTCAAAACCTTCTTCAGGTGGACCAGGTGATCCTGCCAGCTGGAGCTAAAGACAGCAATATCGTCAAGATAAGCTGCACTAAAGGACTCCAAGCCAGCAAGGACTTGATTCACCAACCTTTGGAAGGTGGCAGGGGCATTCTTTAAGCCAAAGGGCATTATAGTAAACTGATAATGCCCATCAGGTGTGGAGAATGCTGTATTTTCTTTTGCTCCTGGTGCCATTTTGATTTGCCAGTACCCTGCTGTCAAGTCAAAGAGACTTAAGTATTTGGCAGCACCCAATTTATCAATTAGCTCATCAGCCCTTGGGATGGGATGGGCAACTGTCTTGGTGACAGAATTAAGTCCTCTGTAGTCCACACAAAACCTCATCTCTCTCTTACCATTCTTTGTGTGAGGTTTGGGGACTAAGACCACTGGGCTAGCCCAGGGGCTGTCAGAGTGCTCAATGACTCCCAATTCCAGCATCTTGTGGACCTCCACTTTGATGCTTTCCTTAACTTGGTCAGACTGTCTGAAAATTTTTTTTTGACAGGCATGCTGTCTCCTGTGTCCACATCATGGGTATACAGGTGTGTCTGACCAGGGGTTAGGGAAAAGAGCTCAGCAAACTGTTGTAAGACTTTCCTACAGTCAGATTGCTGTTGGCCAGAGAGGGTGTCTGAATAGATCACTCCATCTACTGAGCCATCTTTAGGGTCAGTGGAGAGGAGATCAGGGAGAGGTTCACTCTCAGCTTCCTGGTCCTCATCTGTTACCATCAACAGATTCACATCTGCCCTATCATGAAAGAGTTTGAGGCGGTTCACATGGATCACCCTTTTGGGGGTCCTGCTAGTGCCTAGGTCTACCAGGTAGGTGACCTGACTCTTTCTCTCTAGAACTGGGTAAGGACCACTCCATCTGTCCTGAAGTGCCCTGGGAGCCACAGGCTCCAGAACCCAGACTTTCTGCCCTGGCTGAAACTCAACCATAGCAACCTTTTGGTCATACCACATCTTCTGGAGTTGTTGGGTGGCCTCAAGGTTTATGCTTGCCTTTTCCATGTACTCTGCCATCCTGGAACGTAGGCCTAATACATAGTCCACTATATCTTGCTTAGGCTCATGAAGAGGTCTCTCCGAGCCTTCTTTCACAAGAGCTAGTGGTCCGCTGACAGGATGGCCAAACAGAAGTTCAAAGGGGGAAAACCCTACTCCCTTCTGAGGCACCTCTCTGTAGGGGAAAAGCTGACATGGCAAGAGGACATCCCATCTCCTTTTGACCTTTCAGGGAGCCCCATGATCATGCCCTTCAATGTCTTGTTGAACCTTTCTACAAGACCATTGGTTTGTGGATGGCATAGTGTGGTGAATTTATAAGTCACCCCACACTCATTCCACATATGCTTCAGGTATGCTGACAAGAAGTTTGTACCCCTGTCAGACACCACCTCCTTAGGAAATCCCTCTCTGGTAAAGATACCAATGAGTGCTTCAGCTACTGCAGGGGCAGTAGTGGACCTAAGGGGAATTGCTTCAGGGTACCTAGTGGCATGATCCACTACCACTAGGATATACTGGTTCCCTGAGGCTGTGGGAGGTTCAAGTGGACCCACTATGTCCACACCCACTCTTTCAAAGGGGACCCCCACCACTAGAAGTGGAATGAGGGGGGCCTTTGGGTGTCCACCTGTCTTACCACTGGCTTGACAGGTGGTACAGGAGACACAAAACTCCTTTACTTTCTGGAACATGTTGGGCCAATAGAAATGGTTGACTAACCTCTCCCAAGTCTTGGTTTGACCCAAATGCCCAGCAAGTGGAATATGATGGGCTAAGGTCAGGATGAACTCCCTAAACTCCTGAGGCACTACCACTCTCCTAGTGGCACCAGGTTTTGGATCTCTTGCCTCAGTGTAGAGGAGTACATCTTCCCAATAGACCCTAAGTGTTCCAGTGATTTTTCCTTTGGTCTCTTCAGCAGCTTGCTGCCTAAGGCCTTCAAGAGAGGGACAGGTGTCTTGCATCTTACACAACTGTTCCCTTGTGGGTCCCCCTGGGCCTAGGAGTTCAACCTGGAAAGGCTCCAACTCCATGGGCTCAGTTCCCTCAGAGGGCAGAACTTCTTCCTGGGAAGAGAGGTTCCCTTTCTTTTGTTGTGTTGAAGCTGGTTCCCCAGTCTTCTTTCCTTTCCTCTTGGAGGGTTGGGCCATTTTGCCAGGCTCCAACACCACTTTTTCACCCTGAGCCTTTCACTGTGCCCTTGTCTTGACACACACCAGTTCAGGGATACCCAGCATGGCTGCATGGGTTTTGAGTTCTACCTCAGCCCATGCTGAGGACTCCAGGTCATTTCCAAGCAAACAGTCTACAGGGATATTTGAGGAGGCCACCACCTGTTTCAGGCCATTGACCCCTCCCCACTCTAAAGTTACCATAGCCATGGGATGTACTTTAGTCTGATTGTCAGCGTTGGTGACTGGATACGTTTGTCCAGACAGGTATTGACCAGGGGAAACCAGTTTCTCTGTCACCATGGTGACACTGGCACCTGTATCCCTCAGGCCTTCTACACTAGTCCCATTATTCAAGAGTTGCTGCCTGTATTTCTGCATATTAGGGGGCCAGGCAGCCAGTGTGGCTAAGTCCACCCCACCCTCAGAGACTAATGTAACTTCAGTGTGAACCCTGATTTGCTCTGGGCACACTGTTGATTCCACCTGGAGACTGGCTATTCCAGTGCTAACTGGAGGAGAGTTTGAAGTGGAACCTTTCTTTGGACAGGCCTTGTCTCCAGTTTGGTGTCCCTGCTGATTACAGCTACGACACCAGGCCTTCTTGGGGTCAAAGTTTTTACCCTTGTACCCAAATTTGGATTGTGAAGAGGCTTTGGACCCTCCCTCCTGAGCAGGTTTTTGGGGGCCTGTAGAAGACTCTTTACTTTTTCCCTTGGATATCTCAACACTCTTCCCCTGGGGAGTCTTTGTGACCTCTTTCTTTTGGGCACCCCCTATGGAAGTCTTGGTCACCCTAGTCTTGACCCAATGGTCCACCTTCTTTCCAAATTATTGGGGAGAAATTGGTCCTAGGTCTACCAGATGCTGATGCAGTTTATCATTGAAACAATTACTTAACAGGTGTTCTTTCACAAATAAATTGTACAGCCCATCATAATCATTTACATCACTGCCATGAATCCAACCATTCAGTGTTTTTAATGAGAAGTCAACAAAATCAACCCAGGGTTGGCTCGAGGATTTTTGAGCCCCCCTGAACCTAATCCTGTACTCCTCAGTTGAGAAGCCAAAGCCCTCAATCAGGGAAGCCTTCATGAGGTCATAGGATTCTGCATCTTTTCCAGAGAGTGTGAGGAGTCTATCCCTACACTTTCCAGTGACATCTCCCAAAGGAGAGCACCCCAGTGAGATCTGTATACTTTTCTGGTTGCACAAGCCCTCTCAAAAGCTGTAAACCATTTGGTGATGTCATCACCATCTTCATATTTAGTTACAATCCCTTTGGGGATTCTTAGCATGTCAGGAGAATCTCAGACCCTATTTAAATTGCTGCCACCATTGATGGGACCTAAGCCCATCTCTTGTCTTTCCCTTTCTATGGCTAGGATCTGTCTTTCCAAAGCCAATCTTTTGGCCAACCTGGCTAGCAGGAGGTCATCTTCATTGAGGCTGCCCTCAATGCTTTCAGAGCTGTTGGACTCTCCTGTAAGAGAAGTAACATCTCTGACTATCACTTCTGGAGTCAGGGTTGGAGAAACCCTGGGCTCCCTAATTAGGACTGGAGGTGGGAATTCCTCCACATCACTAATGCCCCCCTCTGTGAGGGCATCATCAGAGGGGTTGTTTTTAGCAAACTCTGCCAAAAGCTCCTGGAGCTGTACTTTAGTAGGGTTTGAACCAGTCTTTATCTTTTTGATTTTACAGAGAGACCTTAACTCTGACATCCTAAGATGCAGGTAAGGGGTGAGGTTGAGTTCCATCACATTCTCTTCTGTAGTAGACATTTTGGGGGTCATTCTGAGTCTGGCGGGCGGCGGAGGCCGCCTGCCAGACTTCCCCCACCAAAATACCGCTCCGCGGTCGAAAGACCGCTGAGGGTATTTTGGGATTTGCACTGGGCTGGCGGGCGACCGCCAAAAGGCCGCCCGCCAGCCCAGTGCAAATCAACCTTCCCATGAGGACGCCGGCTCAGAATTGAGCCGGCGGAGTGGGAAGGTGCGACGGGTGCAGTGGCACCTGTCGCGTATTTCAGTGTCTGCAAAGCAGACACTGAAATACAAAGTGGGGCCCTCTTACGGGTGCCCCGCGACACCCCATACCGCCATCCTGTTCCTGGCGGCAGAGCCGCCAGGAACAGGATGGCGGTATGGGGTGTCAGAATCCCCATGGCGGCGGAGCGCGCTCCGCCGCCATGGAGAATTCAATTGGGCAGCGGAAAACCGGCGGGAGACCGCCGGTTTTCCGCATCTGACCGCGGCCAAACCGCCGCGGTCAGAATGCCCTGCGGGGCACTGCCGGCCTGTCGACGGTGCTCCCGCCGACCCTGACCCCGGTGGTAACGAACCGCCGGGGTCAGAATCACCCCCTTTGTTTCTAAAAGTTGGAATACTTTAAGAATCTAAAACTATCTCTAGAACTTAATACAAACTTTTACAACACTTTTAAACTCTAAAAGAAATGCTAACAGGGACTAACACAAGGCCCTAGCAGGACTTTTAAAAATGTAGAAAAATAGCTCAAATTGCAAAAATCAGATTCTAATGACAATTTTTGGAATTTAGTTGTGTGATCAGGTATTGGCTGAGTAGTCCAGCAAATGCAAAGTCTTGTTCCCCAACGCTGATCCACCAATGTAGGACGTTGGCTCTGTATGTACTATTTCAAAGTAAGAAATAGTGTGCACAGAGTCCAAGGGTACCCTTTAGAGGTAAGATAGTAGCAAAAAAGAGATAATTCTAATGCTCTATTTTGTGGTAGTGTGGTCGAGCAGTAGGCTTATCAGAGGGTAGTGTTAAGCATTTGTTGTACACACACAGGCAATAAATGAGGAACACACACTCAAGGACAATTCCAGGCCAATAGGTTTTTATATAGAAAAATATATTTTCTTAGTTTATTTTAAGAACCACAGGTTCAAGATTTACAATCAATACTTCAAATGAAAGGTATTTCACTCAAGTATCATAGGAACTTTGAATCAGCAAAATAGCATGTACAGTTTTGGCAAAAAATGGCAATAAGCTATTTTAAAACTAGACACTGCAATTTTCAACAGCTCCTGGGGGAGGTAAGTTTTGGTTAGTTTTGCAGGTAAGTAAAACACCTACAGGGTTCAAAGTTGGGTCCAAGGTAGTCCACCGTTGGGGGTTCAGGGCAATCCTAAAGTTACCACACCAGCAGCTCAGGGCCGGTCAGGTGCAGAGGTCAAAGTGGTGCCCAAAATGCATAGGCTTCAATGGAGAAGGGGGTGTCCCGGTTCCAGTCTGCCAGCAGGTAAGTACCCGTGACTTTGGAGGGCAGACCAGGGGGGTTTTGTAGGGCACCAGGGGGGACACAAGTCAGCACAGAAAGTACACCCTCAGCGGCACGGGGGCGGCCGGGTGCAGTGTGCGAACAGACGTCGGGTTCTCAATAGGTTTCAATGGGAGACCCAGGGGTCTCTTCAGCGATGCAGGCAGGCAAGGGGGGGGGTCCTCAGGGTAGCCACCACCTGGGCGAGGGAGAGGGCCACCTGGGGGTTGCTTCTGCACTGTAGGTCGGATCCTTCGGTCCTGGGGGCTGCGGGTGCAGTGTCTTTACCAGGCGTTGAGTTCTTTGCAGCAGGCAGTCGCGGTCAGGGGGGAGCCTCGGGATTCCCTCTGCAGGCGTCGCTGGGGGGGCTCAGGGGGGTCAACTCTGGCTACTCACAGGGTCGCAGTCGCCGGGGAGTCCTCCCTGTAGTGTTGGTTCTCCGCAGGTCGAGCCGGGGGCGTCCGGTGCAGAGTGGAAAGTCTCACGCTTCCGGCGGGAAACGTGTGGTCTTTAAAAGTTGCTTCTTTGTTGCAAAGTTGCAGTTTCTCTGGAACAGGGCAGCTGTCCTTGGGAGTTCCTGGTCCTTTTAGATGCAGGGTAGTCCTCTGAGGCTTCAGAGGTCGCTGGACCCTGGGGGACGCATCGCTGTTGCAGTTTTTCTCGAAGTGGGGAGACAGGCCTGTAGGGCTGGGGCCAAAGCAGTTGGTGTCTCCGTCTTCTCTGCAGGGCTTCAGGTCAGCAGTCCTTCTTCGTCTTCAGGTTGCAGAAATCTGTCTTGCTTGGTTGTGGGGGCCCCTAAATACTCAATTTAGGGGTGTGTTTAGGTCTGGGGGGTTAGTAGCCAATGGCTACTGTCCTTGAGGGTGGCTACACCCTCTTTGTGCCTCCTCTCTGTGGGGAGGGGGGCACATCCCTAATCCTATTGGGGAAATCCTCCATCTGCAAGATGGAGGATTTCTAAAAGTCAGAGTCACCTCAGCTCAGGACACCTTAGGGGTTGTCCTGACTGGCCAGTGACTCCTCCTTGTTTTTCTCATTATCTCCTCCAGCCTTGCCACCAAAAGTGGGGGCATTGGCCGGAGGGGTGGACATCTCCACTAGCTGGGATGCCCTGGGGCGCTGTAACAAAGGGGGTGAGCCTTTGAGGCTCACCACCAGGTGTTACAGTTCCTGCAGGGGGAGGTGAGAAGCACCTCCACCCAGTACAGGCTTTGTTCCTGGCCACAGATTGACAAAGGCACTCTCCCCATGTGGCCAGCAACATGTCTGGTGTGTGGCAGGCTGGCAAAAACTAGTCAGCCCACACTGGAAGTCGGGTAGGTTTTCAGGGGGCACCTCTAAGGTGCCCTCTGGGTGTATTTTACAATAAAGTGCACACTGGCATCAGTGTGCATTCATTGTGCTGAGAAGTTTGACACCAAACTTCCCAGTTTTCAGTGTAGCCATTATGGTGCTGTGTAGTTTGTGTATGACAAACTCCCTGACCATATACTCTTATTGCTACCCTGCACTTACAATGTCTGAGGTTTTGCTTAGACACTGTAGGGGCATAGTGCTCATGCACTTATGCCCTCACCTGTGGTATAGTGCACCCTGCCTTAGGGCTGTAACGCCTGCTAGAGGGGTGACTTATCTATGCCATAGGCAGTGTGAGGTTGGCATGGCACCCTGAGGGTCGACTTAGTCTTCAAATGTATACTTTATTTTGGCTAAGAGCCATAAAAGTAAGCAATAAAACATCATATAATAGTTGAGCAGTATGTCAGTTACAAATGGAAATCAGCAGCAATTACCACATTATACATTAAGACCCTGAATAAATAATAAAATTGCTTTTTGTAAAACCAATGTAAAACAGACATTATTCTAAAGATCTTTTGTCTTAAGGTGTAAATATAAAGTGCGATGACCACTGTATCTTGGCTCTGGTCAATTTACAACTTCGTAAGATAAATAGATAAGTAAAATCTAAAACCAATATGTTAAAACACACAATTATAACAATTCTCTATTTCTTATTGCCCATGCACTTTGCAGGTATCTTGCGACAGAAAAAACTATTTTGTCATTTGTGTCAGTTATGAAGAGACTTAAGGCTGTGTTCCATTCCCTTATCCCCATTAACCTACATAACGGGGCAATCCACTTTTTCCTGGGCACCAGATATCTAGGGCAAAAGAACATAAAGTGCGCGAGTGACTCTTTTGTCTTTTGGCAATAATGACAAAATATTGAGTTACAGTCCTCCACGTTCCATCGTGCAGTGAATGTCTTAAGCGGGAGGATCCGTAATCTAAACTTAATAAAAAGTGTTTTGGTATAGGGAGGATTTATGTTATCCATATAGGCCTCAAATTTGGGGCTACATTTGTGATCCAGGAACTGCAGCGTCAGACTACTGTGGTTTTTTGACCAAATTTGCACCTGGATGTTCCCCTAATAACACCTATTAATACGCTCTTTTGCTTCCTTGGTCAGGTTATATGGAGCACTCCACACCTCTTCCATTTTGAGGAGTTTACACGTGTCTCTAATGTGTCTAAGCCAAGAGATCTTTAATACGCAGTCACCTACAAGAAACTCCTTTAATGCTATGTGTAGGATAGACAGGTGCTCAGAAGTCCAAAGACGCACCCAATACTTATGTGGTCTTAGCGCAATTTCGTAGTGGATTTCATTTAAGGCTAGGTCGAGTCTAAGCTGAGTAAGAGGGGTGCTCGTCGGCAGTCACAGAAAGTTCCGCAAAAAAACGGTTTTCTGCCATAGTCAAACACCTGGAATTAGTATGGCCCCAGAGCTCAGCACCATAGGTTATGGCTGCAACTGCCGCTAGTAGGAGGCTGGACTGGCTTGTAGTGAGTACCAAGGGGTACTTACACCTTGCACCAGGCCCAGGTATCCCTTATTAGTGTATAGGGTGTCTAGCAGCTTAGGCTGATAGATAATGGTAGCTTAGCAGAGCAGCTTAGGCTGAACTAGGAGACGAGTGAAGCTCCTACAGTACCACTAGTGTCACTTGCACAATATCATAAGAAAACACAATACACAGATATACTAAAAATAAAGGTACTTTATTTTTATGACAATATGCCAAAGTATCTCAGTGAGTACCCTCAGTATGAGGATAGCAAATATACACAAGATATATGTACACAATACCAAAAATATGCAGTATAGTATTAGAAAACAGTGCAAACAATGTATAGTTACAATAGGATGCAATGGGAGCACATAGGGATAGGGGCAACACAAACCATATACTCCAAAAGTGGAATGCGAACCACAAATGGACCCCAAACCTATGTGACCTTATAGAGGGTCGCTGGGACTGTAAGAAAACAGTGAGGGTTAGAAAAATAGCCCACCCCAAGACCCTGAAAAGTGAGTGCAAAGTGCACTGAAGTTCCCCAAAGAGCACAGAAGTCGTGATAGGGGAATTCTGCAGGAAAGACCAACACCAGTAATGCAACAACGATGGATTTCCAGACTAGAGTACCTGTGGAACAAGGAGACCAAGTCCAAAACTCAAGATCAAGTCGAGAGTGGGCAGATGCCCAGGAAATGCCAGCTGTGGGTGCAAAGAAGCTGCCACTGGACAGTAGAAGCTGAGGATTCTGCAAGAACGACAAGGGCTAGAAACTTCCCCTTTGGAGGATGGATGTCCCATGTCGTGAAGAGTCGTGCTGAAGTGTTTTCCTGAAGAAAGACCGCAAAAAAGCCTTACTAGCTGCAAATCGTGCGGTTAGGGTTTTTGGGTGCTGCTGTGGCCCAGGAGGGACCAGGATGTCAATTGCGTGAGGGGACAGAGGGGGCATCCAGCAAGACAAGGAGCCCTCTCAGAAGCAAGCAGCACCCGGAGAAGTGCCGGAACAGGCACTGCGAAGTGGAGTGAAACGTGCTCACCTGAAGTTGCACAAGAGAGTCCCACGCCGCCGGAGGACAACTCAGGAGGTCGTGCAATGCAGGTTAGAGTGCCGTGGACCCAGGCTTGGCTGTGCACAAAGGAAATCCTGGAAAAGTGCACAGGAGCCGGAGTAGCTGCAAAAGACGCGGTTCCCAGCAATGCAGTCTGGCCTGGGGAGGCAAGGACTTACCTCCACCAAACTTGGACTGAAGAGTCACTGGACTGTGGGAGTCACTTGGACAGAGTTGCTGGATTCAAGGGACCTCGCTCGTCATGCTGAGAGGAGACCCAGGAGACAGGTAATGCAGTTCTTTGGTGCCTGCGGTTGCAGGGGGAAGATTCCGTCGACCCACTGGAGATTTCTTCGGTGCTTCTAGTGCAGAGAGGAGGCAGACTACCCCCACAGCATGCAACACCAGGAAAACAGTCGAGAAGGCGGCAGGATCAGCGTTAGAGAGTTGCAGTAGTCGTCTTTGCTACTTTGTTGCAGTTTTGCAGGCTTCCAGCGCGGTCAGCAGTCGATTCCTTGGCAGAAGGTGAAGAGAGAGATGCAGAGGAACTCTGATGAGCTCTTGCATTCGTTATCTAGTGAATCCCAAGAGACAGAGACCCTAAATAGCCAGAATCGAGGGTTTGGCTACCTAGGAGAGACGATAGGCTAGCAACACCTGAAGGAGCCTATCAGAAGGAGTCTCTGACATCACCTGGTGGCACTGGCCACTCAGAGCAGTCCAGTGTGCCAGCAGCACCTCTGTTTCCAAGATGGCAGAGGTCTGGAGCACACTGGAGGAGCTCTGGACACCTCCCAGGGGAGGTGCAGGTCAGGGAAGTGGTCACTCCCCTTTCCTTTGTCCAGTTTCGCGCCAGAGGAGGGCTAAGGGGTCCCTGAACCGGTGTAGACTGGCATATGCAGAATTGGGCACAAATGTGCCCATGAAAGCATTTCCAGAGGCTGGGGGAGGCTACTCCTCCCCTGCCTTCACACCATTTTCCAAAGGGAGAGGGTGTAACACCCTCTCTCAGAGGAAGTCCTTTGTTCTCAGGTTTCTGCCCTCCTATGGTCCAGCCAGGCTTGGCCCAGGAAGGCAGAACAAAGGACTTCCTCAGAGAGAGGGCGTTACACCCTCTCCTTTTTGAAAAAGGTGTTAAGGCAGGGGAGGAGTAGGCTCCCCCAGCCTCTGGAAATGCTTTCATGGGCACAGATGGTGCCCATTTCTGCATAAGCCAGCCTACACCGGTTCAGGGACCCCTCAGCCCTGCTCTGGTGCGAAACTGGACAAAGGAAAGGGGAGTGACCACTCCCCTGACCTGCACCTCCCCAGGGAGGTGCCCAGAGCTCCTCCAGTGTGCTCCAGACCTCTGCCATCTTGGAAACAGAGGTGCTGCTGGCACACTGGACTGCTCTGAGTGGCCAGTGCCACCAGGTGACGTCAGAGACTCCTTCTGATAGGCTCCTTCAGGTGTTGCTAGCCTATCCTCTCTCCTAAGTGGCCAAACCCTCTTTTCTGGCTATTTAGGGTCTCTGCTTTGGGGAATTCCGGAGATAACAAATGCAAGAGCTCATCAGAGTTCCTCTGCATCTCTCTCTTCACCTTCTGCCAAGGAATCGACTGCTGACCGCGCTGGAAGCCTGCAAAACTGCAACAAAGTAGCGAAGACGACTACTGCAACACTGTAACGCTGATCCTGCCGCCTTCTCGACTGTTTTCCTGGTGGTGCATGCTGTGGGGGTAGTCTGCCTCCTCTCTGCACTAGAAGCGCTGAAGAAATCTCCCGTGGGTCGACGGAATCGTCCCCCTGCAACTGCAGGCACCAAAGAACTGCATCACCGGTCCCCTGGGTCTCCGATCCAGCACGACGAGCGAGGTCCCTTGAATCCAGCAACTCTGTCCAAGTGACTCCCACAGTCCAGTGACTCTTCAGTCCAAGTTTGGTGGAGGTAAGTCCTTGCCTCCCCACGCCAGACTGCATTGCTGGGAACCGCGTCTTTTTACAGCTATTCCGGCTCCTGTGCACTTTTCCAGGATTTCCTTTGTGCACAGCCAAGCCTGGGTCCACGGCATTCTAACCTGCATTGCACGACCTCCTGAGTTGTCCTCCGGCGGCGTGGGACTCTCTTGTGCAACTTCAGGTGAGCACGTTTCACTCCACTTCGCAGTGCCTGTTCCGGCACTTCTCCGGGTGCTGCTTGCTTCTGAGAGGGCTCCTTGTCTTGCTGGACGCCCCCTCTGTCCCCTCACGCAATTGACATCCTGGTCCCTCCTGGGCCACAGCAGTGTCCAAAAATCCTTTTTACACGATTTGCAGCTAGCAAGGCTTGTTGGCTGTATTTCCACGGGAAAACACTTTTGCACGACTTTCCACGGCGTGGGGGATCCGTCCTCCAAAGGGGAAGTTTCTAGCCCTTGTCGTTCCTGCAGAAACCTAAGTTTATACTGTCCAGTAGCAGCTTCTTTGCATCCACCGTTGGCATTTCTTGGGCATCTGCCCATCTCCGACTTGCTTGTGACTTTTTGACTTGGCCCCCTTGTTCCACAGGTACCCTCATTTGGAAATTCATTGTTGTTGCATTGCTGGTTTGTGTCTTTCCTGCAGAATTCCCATATCACGACTTCTTTGTCCTTTAGTGCACTTTGCACTCACTTTTCAGGGTCTTGGGGAGGGCTATTTTTCTAACCCTTACTATTTTCTAATAGTCCCAGCGACCCTCTACAAGGTCACATAGGTTTGGGGTACATTCGTGGTTCGCATTCCACTTTTGGAGTATATGGTTTGTGTTGCCCCTATCCCTATGTGTCCCCTTTGCATCCTATTGTAACTATACATTGTTTGCACTGTTTTCTAAGAATATACTGCATATTTCTGGTATTGTGTACATATAACTTGTGTATAATTGCTATCCTCATACTGAGGGTACTCACTGAGATACTTTGGCATATTGTCATAAAAATAAAGTACCTTTATTTTTAGTATATCTGTGTATTGTGTTTTCTTATGATATTGTGCAAGTGACACTAGTGGTACTGTAGGAGCTTCACTCGTCTCCTAGTTCAGCCTAAGCTGCTCTGCTAAGCTACCATTATCTATCAGCCTAAGCTGCTAGACACCCTATACACTAATAAGGGATACCTGGGCCTGGTGCAAGGTGTAAGTACCCCTTGGTACTCACTGCAAGCCAGTCCAGCCTTCTACAGTCCCCGCACTCACAAAGTCCGGGGAATTTGCCCTGAACCATGTGGGAGCACCTTGGCTAGTGCCAGGGTGCCCACACACTAAGTAACTTAGCACCCAACCTTTACTAGGTAAAGGTTAGACATATAGGTGACTTATAAGTTACTTAAGTGCAGTGAAAAATGGCTGTGAAATAATGTGTGCATTATTTCACTCAGGCTGCAGTGGCAGGCCTGTGTAAGAATTGTCAGAGCTCCCTATGGGTGGCAAAAGAAATGCTGCAGCCCATAGGGATCTCCTGGAACCCCAGTACCCTGGGTACCTCAGTACCATATACTAGGGGATTATAAGGGTGTTCCAGTGTGCCAATGTGAATTGGTGAAATTGGTCACTAGCCTGTTAGTGACAATTTGGAAAGAAAAGAGAGAGCATAACCACTGAGGTTCTGGATAGCAGAACCTCAGTGAGACAGTTAGTCATAACACAGGTAACACAGACAGGGCACACTTATGAGCACTGGGGCCCTGGCTGGCAGGGTCCCAGTGACACATACATCTAAAACAACATATATACAGTGACAAATGGGGGTAACATGCCAGGCAAGATGGTACTTTCCTACACAACCCGCCCCCCCCCCCAAACGAAGGACAATAAGACTAGTCATTACCTGGTGGGTCTTCATTGTCTAAGTGGAAATATCTGGAGAGTCCATCTGCATTGGAGTGGGTACTCCCAGGTCTATGTTCCACTGTATAGTCCATTCCCTGTAGGGATATGGACCACCTCAACAATTTAGGATTTTCACCTTTCATTTGTTTTAGCCAAAGTAGAGGTTTGTGGTCTGTCTGAACAATGAAGTGAGTGCCAAACAGGTATGGCCTCAACTTCTTCAGTGCCCAGACCACAGCAAAGGCCTCCCTCTCTATGGCAGACCAACGCTTTTCTCTAGGGGTCAACCTCCTGCTGATAAAAGCAACAGGTTGATCCTGGCCCTCAGAATTAAGTTGTGATAAGACTGCCCCTACCCCTAATTCAGATGCATCAGTTTGGACAATGAATTTTTTGGAGTAACAGGGGCTTTTCAGGACAGGTGCAGACCACATGGCCTGCTTCAGCTCCTCAAAAGCGTTCTGACAGTTTGCTGTCCATAATACCTTCTTAGGCATTGTCTTTGATGTGAGGTCATTAAGAGGGGCTGCAATGGAGCCATAGTTCTTTATGAACCTCCTATATTACGCAGTGAGGCCTAAAAAGGCTCTCACTTGAGTCTGAGTAGTAGGGGGAACCCAATCTATAAAAGTTTGGATTTTCCCCTGAAGTGGTGCAATCTGTTCTCCACCTACCAGGTGTACCAGATAAACCAACTTCCCCTGCCCTATCTGGCACTTTGAAGCCTTGATAGTGAGGCCTGCCTTTTGCAGGGCCTCCAAAACTTTCCATAGGTGGACCAGGTGATCATCCCAGCTGGAGCTAAAGACAGCTATATCATCTAGATATGCTGCACTAAAAGCTTCCAGCCCTTGCAGGACTGTGTTCACGAACCTCTGAAAAGTGGCAGGTCCATTTTTCAATCCAAAAGGCATTACTGTGAATTGGTAATGGCCTCCAATGGTTGAAAATGCAGTTTTTGCTTTTGCATCTTCTGATAATTTGATCTGCCAATACCCTGCAGTCAAATCAAAAGTGCTTAGATACTTGGCAGATGCCAGAGTATCTATGAGCTCATCTGCCCTGGGTATAGGGTGAGCATCAGTTTTGGTTACCTGGTTGAGACCTCTGTAGTCTACACAAAACCGCATTTCCTTCTTTCCATCTTTGGAATGAGGTTTTGGTACAAGTGCCACAGGAGAGGCCCATGGACTTTCAGAGTGCTCAACCACTCCTAGGTCAAGCATTTTCTGCACCTCTTGCTTTATGCAGTCTCTGACATGGTCAGGCTGCCTATAGATCTTACTTTTGACAGGCAAGCTGTCTCCAGTATCTATAGTGGGCTCACACCAAGAAGTGGTACCTGGCACAGTAGAGAAGAGTTCAGAAAACTGACCCAGGAGATTTATGCAGTGGCCTTTCTGCTCAGCAGTAAGACAATCTGCCAGTACTACCCCTTCCACTAGAGCATCTTGTTCTGTGGAAGAGAAGAGATCAGGGAGAGGGTCACTCTCTTCTTCCTGTCCCTCATCAGTTGCCATGAGCAGGCTGAGATCAGCCCTGTCATAGTAGGGTTTCAGGCGATTGACATGGAGCACCCTAAGGGGACTCCTGGCAGTGCCTAAGTCAACTAAGTAGGTGACTTCACCCTTTTTTTCAACAATTATGTGGGGTCCACTCCATTTATCTTGGAGTGCTCTTGGGGCCACATGCTCCAAGACCCACACTTTCTGCCCTGGTTGGTACTGAACCAGAACAGCCTTCTGGTCATGCCATTGCTTTTGGAGCTCTTGGCTGGCCTGAAGGTTTTTACTGGCCTTTTTCATGTACTCAGCCATTCTTGATCTGAGGCCAAGTACATAGTCCACTATGTCTTGCTTTGGAGCTTTTAAAGGTTGTTCCCAACCCTCCTTAACAAGTGTTAGAGGACCTCTCACAGGGTGACCAAATAGGAGTTCAAAGGGGCTGAAGCCCACTCCTTTCTGGGGTACCTCCCTGTAAGCAAAAAGGAGGCAAGGTAACAGGATATCCCATCTCCTGCGGAGTTTTTCAGGGAGTCCCATAATCATGGCTTTGAGAGTTTTGTTAAATCTCTCTACCAGTCCATTTGTTTGTGGATGAAAGGGTGTGGTGAACTTGCATGTCACACCACACTCCTTCCACATGGCCTTTAAGTAAGCAGACATGAAATTGCTTCCCCTGTCTGATACCACCTCTTTTGGGAAGCCAACCCTGGAAAAGATTCCCAGGAGGGCCTTTGCCACTTCAGGAGCTGTAGTGGTCCTTAGAGGAATTGCTTGAAGATATCTGGTGGCATGGTCCACTACCACCAAGATAAACCTATTGCCTGAAGCAGTAGGAGGGTAGAGGGGGCCAACTATGTCAACCCCTACCCTTTCAAAGGGAATCCCAACCACAGGCAGTGGAATAAGGGGTGCCTTTGGAGTTCCACCTGTCTTGCCACTGGCTTGACAGGTTTCACAGGACTTACAATATTCCTTTGTGTCCTCTGACATTCTAGGCCAATGAAACAAGGGAACAAGCCTGTCCCAAGTTTTCATTTGCCCCAAATGTCCAGCTAAGGGAATGTCGTGGGCTAGAGTTAGGAGGAACTTTCTGTACTCCTGAGGAATCACCAATCTCCTGGCATCTCCAGGTTTTGGATCCCTTGCTTCAGTGTACAAGAGGTTGTCCTCCCAGTAAACTCTGTGAGAGTCACTGACATCCCCATTTGCTTGTTTGACAGCTTGCTGCCTTAGAACCTCTAGTGTGGGACAGGTATGCTGTGCCACACTCAGCTCCTCCCTGGCAGGCCCCCCTTCACCCAAAAGCTCAGCAGTGTCTGCTTCCAGCTCCTCTGGTGTAGGTTCTGCACAGGGTGGGAATTCTTCTTCCTCAGAATTAGAATCCACTGTAGAGGGAGGGATAGTAGGAAGTGGTTTGCTTCTACTAGCCCTAGCTTTAGGGAGCACTTGGTCCATTCTTCCAGGATCCAAGTCATCCTGTCCTTTTTTCTTTTTGGCCTGAGCCCTGGTTAAAGCAAAAATATGCCCTGGAAGGCCCAGCATTGCTGCATGAGCCTCCAACTCCACTTCTGCCCAAGCTGATTGTAGGAAAGTACCATCTTGCCTGGCATGTTACCCCCATTTTTCACTGTATATATGTTGTTTTAGTTGTATGTGTTACTGGGACCCTGGAAACCCAGGGCCCCAGTGCTCATAAGTGTGCCTGAATGAGTTACCTGTGTAGTGACTAACTGTCTCACTGAGGCTCTGCTAATCAGAACCTCAGTGGTTATGCTCTCTCATTTCTTTCCAAATTGTCACTAACAGGCTAGTGACCATTTTTACCAATTTACATTGGCTTACTGGAACACCCTTATAATTCCCTAGTATATGGTACTCAGGTACCCAGGGTACTGGGGTTCCAGGAGATCCCTATGGGCTGCAGCATTTCTTTTGCCACCCATAGGGAGCTCTGACAATCCTTACACAGGCCTGCCACTGCAGCCTGAGTGAAATAACGTCCACGTTATTTCACAGCCATTTTACACTGCACTTAAGTAACTTATAAGTCACCTATATGTCTAACCTTTACCTGGTAAAGGTTAGGTGCAAAGTTACTTAGTGTGAGGGCACCCTGGCACTAGCCAAGGTGCCCCCACATTGTTCAGAGCCAATTCCCTGAACTTTGTGAGTGCGGGGACACCATTACACGCGTGCACTACATATAGGTCACTACCTATATGTAGCTTCACAATGGTAACTCCGAATATGGCCATGTAACATGTCTATGATCATGGAATTCCCCCCTCTATGCCATCCTGGCATAGTTGGCACAATCCCATGATCCCAGTGGTCTGTAGCACAGACCCTGGTACTGCCAAACTGCCCTTCCTGGGGTTTCACTGCAGCTGCTGCTGCTGCCAACCCCTCAGACAGGCATCTGCCCTCCTGGGGTCCAGCCAGGCCTGGCCCAGGATGGCAGAACAAAGAACTTCCTCTGAGAGAGGGTGTGACACCCTCTCCCTTTGGAAAATGGTGTGAAGGCAGGGGAGGAGTAGCCTCCCCCAGCCTCTGGAAGTGCTTTCTTGGGCACAGATGTGCCCAATTCTGCATAAGCCAGTCTACACCGGTTCAGGGACCCCTTAGCCCCTGCTCTGGCGCGAAACTGGACAAAGGAAAGGGGAGTGACCACTCCCCTGACCTGCACCTCCCCTGGGAGGTGTCCAGAGCTCCTCCAGTGTGCTCCAGACCTCTGCCATCTTGGAAACAGAGGTGCTGCTGGCACACTGGACTGCTCTGAGTGGCCAGTGCCACCAGGTGACGTCAGAGACTCCTGCTGATAGGCTCCTTCAGGTGTTAGTAGCCTATCCTCTCTCCTAGGTAGCCAAACCCTCTTTTCTGGCTATTTAGGGTCTCTGTCTCTGGGGAAACTTTAGATAACGAATGCAAGAGCTCATCCGAGTTCCTCTGCATCTCTCTCTTCACCTTCTGATAAGGAATCGACTGCTGACCGCGCTGGAAGCCTGCAAACCTGCAACATAGTAGCAAAGACGACTACTGCAACTCTGTAACGCTGATCCTGCCGCCTTCTCGACTGTTTTCCTGCTTGTGCATGCTGTGGGGGTAGCCTGCCTCCTCTCTGCACCAGAAGCTCCGAAGAAATCTCCCGTGGGTCGACGGAATCTTCCCCCTGCAACCGCAGGCACCAAAAAGCTGCATTACCGGTCCCTTGGGTCTCCTCTCAGCACGACGAGCGAGGTCCCTCGAATCCAGCAACTCTGTCCAAGTGACCCCCACAGTCCATTGACTCTTCAGTCCAAGTTTGGTGGAGGTAAGTCCTTGCCTCACCTCGCTGGGCTGCATTGCTGGGAACCGCGACTTTGCAGCTACTCCGGCCCCTGTGCACTTCCGGTGGAAATCCTTTGTGCACAGCCAAGCCTGGGTCCACGGCACTCTAACCTGCATTGCACGACTTTCTAAGTTGGTCTCCGGCGACGTGGGACTCCTTTGTGTAACTTCGGGTGAGCACCGTTTTACTCATCCTTGTAGTGCCTGTTTCTGGCACTTCTCCGGGTGCTACCTGCTCCAGAGAGGGCTCCTTGTCTTGCGTGACGTTCCTTCTCTCTCCTGGTCCAAATTGCGACCTCCTGGTCCCTCCTGGGCCACAGCAGCGTCCAAAAACGATAACCGCACGATTTGCAGCTAGCAAGGCTTGTTGGCGTTCTTTCGGCGGGAAAACACTTCTGCACGACTCTCCACGGCAAGAGGGATCCGTCCACCAAAGGGAAAGTCTCTAGCCGTTTTCGGTCCTGCAGAAACCTCAGCTTCTTCTGTCCAGTAGAAGTTTCTTTGCACCCACAGCTGGCATTTCCTGGGCATATGCCCATCTCCGACTTGCTTGTGACTTTTGGACTTGGTCCCCTTGTTCCACAGGTACCCTAGATTGGAAATCCACAGTTGTTGCATTGTTGGTTTGTGTCTTTCCTGCATTATTCCTCTATCACGACTTCTTTGTCCTTGGGGGAACTTTAGTGCACTTTGCACTCACTTTTCAGGGTCTTGGGGAGGGCTAATTTTCTAACTCTCACTATTTTCTAATAGTCCCAGCGACCCTCTACAAGGTCACATAGGTTTGGGGTCCATTCGTGGTTCGCATTCCACTTTTGGAGTATATGGTTTGTGTTGCCCCTATCCCTATGTGTCCCCATTACATCCTATTGTAACTACACATTGTTTGCACTGTTTTCTAAGACTATACTGCATATTTTTGGTATTGTGTACATATATCTTGTGTATATTTCCTATCCTCTCACTGAGGGTACACTCTAAGATACTTTGGCATATTGTCATAAAAATAAAGTACCTTTATTTTTAGTATAACTGTGTATTGTGTTTTCTTATGATATTGTGCAAGTGACACTTGTGGTACTGTAGTAGCTTCACACGTCTCCTAGTTCAGCCTAAGCTGCTCTGCTAAGCTACCATTGTCTATCAGCCTAAGCTGCTAGACACCCTATACACTAATAAGGGATAACTGGGCCTGGTGCAAGGTGCAAGTACCCCTTGGTACTCACTACAAGCCAGTCCAGCCTCCTACATTGGTTGTGCACCGGTGGGATAAGTGCTTTGAGACTACTTACCACTCTTGCCATTGTACTTTTCATAAGAGAAAAATATACAAAACAAGTTCAGTGTGTGTACACTTAGCTAAAAGGTTTTGCATTTCCTCTTTTCACTGTTTTCTAAGTGCTGAAAAGTACTTCTAAACTTTCAAAAAGTTCTTAAAAGTTTAAAAAGTTTTTTTCTGTCTTTCTAAAAAGTTCTGAAAACTTTTTTCTCTTTTTCTATCACTTTAACTCTCTCTAAAAATGTCTGGCACAGGCCAAAATGTTGATCTGTCCAAACTTGCATATGATCACCTTAGCTGGAAAGGAGCAAGGAGTCTCTGCATAGAGAGAGGTTTGAGTGTAGGGAAGAATCCTTCCTTAGAACTGTTAATTAACATGCTTAGAGAACAGGATAAGGCCATAAGTGCCCCAGCTGTTGAAAAAGTAGCTAATGGTTCTCAATCTGATCCAGGGACTACCCCAGGAAAAGATGCAGGGAAGAAACTCCCTTGCCTGCCCATTACTAGACAGTCTAGCATAGTTGGTAATGATGATGGGCCACACCATACAAATAGTGTTGTCTCATCATAGCAAAAGCATGTATTCTCACCATACTGGTAGTGATGTTTCTGTTAGCCAAGCTGTTAGGGTGGCTTCTGTAAGGGACAGGTCTCCTTCTGTTCATTCCCATCATACCTCTGTATCTAGGAATGTCCCTCCCACCAACCCTGATGACAGAATGTTAGAGAGGGAACTCAATAAGTTGAGGGTGGAACAAACCAGACTGAAGCTTAAAAAGCAACAGCTGGATTTGGATAGACAGTCTTTTGAATTAGAGAGGGAAAGACAGAAATTGGGTTTTGAAACCCATGGTGGCAGCAGCAGTATTCCCCATAGTCATCCTGTAAAAGAGCATGATTCCAGGAATCTGCACAAGATAGTTCCCCCTTATAAGGAGGGGGATGACATTAACAAGTGGTTTGCTGCACTTGAGAGGGCCTGTGTTGTACAGGATGTCCCTCAAAGGCAGTGGGCTACTATCCTATGGCTATCATTTAGTGGAAAAGGTAGGGATAGGCTCCTTACTGTGAAAGAAAGTGATGCCAAAAATTTTACAGTTCTTAAGAATGCACTCCTGGATGGTTATGGCTTAACCACTGAACAATACAGGATAAAGTTCAGAGAGACCAAAAAGGAGTCTTCACAAGACTGGGTTGATTTAATTGACCATTCAGTGAAGGCCTTGGAGGGGTGGTTAAATGGCAGTAAAGTGACTGACTTTGAAAGCCTGTATAACTTGATCCTGAGAGAGCATATTCTTAATAATTGTGTGTCTGATTTGTTGCACCAGTACTTGGTGGACTCTGATCTGACCTCTCCCCAAGAATTGGGAAAGAAGGCAGACAAATGGGTCAGAACAAGAGTGAACAGAAAAGTTCATACAGGGGGTGACAAAGATGGAAACGAAAAGAAGGATGGTAAGTCTTCTGACAAGGGTGGGGACAAATCTAAAAATGAGTCTTCATCAGGCCCACAAAAACTCTCTGGTAGGGGTGGTGGGTCCAAACCCTCTTTTAATCAGAACAAGGAAAAGAAACCATGGTGCTATTTTTGTAAAGAAAAAGGCCATTGGGCAACAGATACCAGTTGTCCCAAGAAAAGCACCAAGCCTCCTACCACTACAACCCCTACTGCTACACCTAGTGTCCCTACTAATAGCAGTGGTGGTGGAAGCAAACCTACTAATAGCCAATCCAAGGGAGTAGCTGGGCTCACTTTTGGTAATTTAGTTGGGGTTGGCCTTGTTAGGGAGGCCACAGAGGCTGTGTTAGTCTCTGAGGGGGCTATTGATTTAGCCACCTTAGCTGCTTGTCCCCTTAATATGGATAAGTACAAGCAGCTACCCCTAATAAATGGTGTTGAGTTTCAGGCCTACAGGGACACTGGTGCCAGTGTGACTATGGTCATAGAGAAACTGGTCCACCCTGAACAACACCTACTTGGTCACCAGTACCAAGTAACCGATGCTCACAACAACACACTTAGCCACCCCATGGCTGTTATTAATCTCAACTGGGGGGGGGTTACTGGTCCAAAGAAAGTTGTGGAAGCCACAGATTTACCTGTAGACTGTCTACTAGGAAATGATTTGGAGACATCAGCTTGGTCAGATGTGGAGTTGGAGGCCCATGCAGCAATGCTGGGCATCCCAGGGCATATTTTTGCTTTAACCAGGGCTCAGGCCAAAAAGCAAAGAGGACAGGGAAGCTTGGATCCTGGAACAATGGACCAAGTGCTCCCTAAAGCTAGGGCTAGTAGAAGCAAACCACTTCCTACTATCCCTCCCTCTACAGTGGATTCAACTTCAGAGGAAGAAGAATTCCCTCCCTGTGCAGAACCTACACCAGAGGAGCTGGAAGCAGATACTGCTGAGCTTTTGGGTGAAGGGGGGCCTGCCAGAGAGGAGCTGAGTGTGGCACAGCAAACCTGTCCCACATTAGAGGGTCTAAGACAGCAAGCTGTCAAACAGGCTAATGGGGATGTCAGTGACTCTCACAGAGTTTACTGGGAGGACAACCTCTTATACACTGAGCATAGGGATCCTAAACCTGGAGCTGCCAGGAGATTAGTGATTCCTCAGGAGTACAGAAAGTTCCTCCTAACTCTTGCACACGACATTCCCCTAGCTGGGCACCTGGGACAAATGAAAACTTGGGACAGACTTGTTCCCTTGTTTCATTGGCCTAGGATGTCTGAGGACACAAAAGAATTTTGTAAGTACTGTGAAACCTGTCAAGCCAGTGGCAAGACAGGTGGCACCCCAAAGGCACCCCTTATTCCACTGCCTGTGGTTGGGGTTCCCTTTGAAAGGGTAGGGGTTGACATAGTTGGCCCCCTTGACCCTCCTACTGCTTCAGGCAATAGGTTTATCTTGGTGGTAGTGGACCATGCCACAAGATATCCTGAAGCTATTCCTTTAAGGACCACTACAGCTCCTGCAGTGACAAAGGCCCTCCTGGGAATATTTTCCAGGGTGGGCTTCCCAAAGGAAGTAGTATCAGACAGAGGAAGCAATTTCATGTCTGCATACTTAAAGGCCATGTGGAAGGAGTGTGGTGTAACTTATAAGTTCACTACACCCTATCATCCACAAACAAATGGACTGGTGGAGAGATTTAATAAAACTCTCAAAGGCATGATTATGGGTCTCCCTGAAAAACTCCGCAGGAGATGGGATATCCTTCTACCATGCCTCCTTTTTGCCTACAGGGAGGTACCCCAGAAAGGAGTGGGCTTCAGCCCCTTTGAACTTCTTTTTGGACACCCTGTTAGGGGTCCACTCACACTTGTAAAGGAGGGTTGGGAACAACCTTTAAAAGCTCCTAAGCAGGATATTGTGGATTATGTACTTGGCCTCAGATCAAGGATGGCTGAGTACATGAAAAAGGCCAGTAAAAACCTTCAGGCCAGCCAAGAGCTCCAGATGCAATGGGATGATCAGAAGGCTGTTTTGGTTCAGTACCAACCAGGGCAGAACGTGTGGGTCTTGGAGCCTGTGGCCCCAAGAGCACTCCAAGATAAATGGAGTGGACCCCACACAATTGTTGAGAAAAAGGGTGAAGTCACTTATTTAGTTGACTTAGGCACTGCAAGGAGTCCCCTTAGGGTACTCCATGTAAACCGCCTAAAACCCTACTATGACAGGGCTGATCTCACCCTGCTCATGGCAACTGATGAGGGACAGTAAGAAGACAGTGATCCTCTACCTGATCTCTTCTCTTCCACAGAACAAGATGCTCTTGTGGAAGGTGTAGTTTTGGCTGATTGCCTTACTGCTGAGCACAAAGACAATTGCATAAATCTCCTAGATCAATTCTCTGAACTCTTCTCTACTGTGCCAGGCACCACTTCTTGGTGTGAGCACACTATAGATACTGGAGACAGCTTGCCTGTCAAAAGTAAGATTTATAGGCAGCCTGACCATGTCAGGGACTACATAAAGCAAGAGGTCCAGAAAATGTTGGAACTAGGAGTGGTTGAGCACTCTGAAAGTCCATGGGCTTCTCCTGTGGTACTTGTACGAAAACCCCATTCCAAAGATGGAAAGAAGGAAATGCGGTTTTGTGTAGACTATAGAGGTCTCAATCTTGTAACCAAAACTGATGCTCACCCTATACCCAGGGCAGATGAGCTCATAGATACACTGGCATCTGCCAAGTATCTAAGCACTTTTGATTTGACTGCAGGGTATTGGCAGATCAAATTGTCAGAAGATGCTAAACCTAAGACTGCATTTTCAAACATTGGAGGACATTACCAGTTCACTGTAATGCCTTTTGGTTTGAAAAATGCACCTGCCACTTTTCAGAGGTTGGTGAACACAGTCCTGCAAGGGCTGGAAGCTTTCAGTGCAGCATATTTGGACGATATATCTGTCTTTAGCTCCAGCTGGGATGATCACCTGGTCCACCTATGGAAAGTTTTGGAGGCCCTGCAAAAGGCAGGCCTCACTATCAAGGCTTCAAAGTGCCAGATAGGGCAGGGTAAGGTGGTTTATCTGGGACACCTTGTTGGTGGGGAACAGATTGCACCACTTCAGGGGAAAATCCAGACAATTATTGATTGGGTTCCCCCTACAACACAGACTCAGGTGAGAGCCTTCCTAGGCCTCACTGGGTATTACAGGAGGTTCATTAAGAACTATGGCTCCATTGCAGCCCCTCTTAATGACCTCACTTCCAAGAAGATGCCTAAAAAGGTATTATGGACAGCAAACTGTCAGAAAGCTTTTGAGGAGCTGAAGCAGGCCATGTGCTCTGCACCTGTCCTGAAAAGCCCTTGTTACTCTAAAAAATTCTATGTCCAAACTGATGCATCTGAATTAGGAGTAGGGGCAGTCCTATCACAACTTAATTCTGAGGGCCAGGATCAACCTGTTGCTTTTATTAGTAGGAGGTTGACCCCTAGAGAAAAGCGTTGGTCTGCCATAGAGAGGGAGGCCTTTGCTGTGGTCTGGGCTCTGAAGAAGTTGAGGCCATACCTGTTTGGCACTCACTTCATTGTTCAGACAGACCACAAACCTCTACTTTGGCTA
The DNA here is from genome assembly GCF_031143425.1 of Pleurodeles waltl. NCBI lineage: Eukaryota > Metazoa > Chordata > Amphibia > Caudata > Salamandridae > Pleurodeles > Pleurodeles waltl. The sequence continues at coordinate 13,890,430 of NC_090436.1, read as the reverse complement.
AAACAAATGAAAGGTGAAAATCCTAAATTGTTGAGGTGGTCCATATCCCTACAGGGAATGGACTATACAGTGGAACATAGACCTGGGAGTAGCCACTCCAATGCAGATGGACTCTCCAGATATTTCCACTTAGACAATGAAGACTCATCAGGTCATGGCTAGTCTTATTGTCCTTTGTTTGGGGGGGGTTTGTGTAGGAAAGTACCATCTTGTCTGGCATGTTACCCCCATTTTTCACTGTATATATGTTGTTTTAGTTGTATGTGTCACTGGGACCCTGTTCACCAGGGCCCCAGTGCTCATAAGTGTGCCTGAATGTGTTACCTGTGTAGTGACTAACTGTCTCACTGAGGCTCTGCTAATCAGAACCTCAGTGGTTATGCTCTCTCATTTCTTTCTAAATTGTCACTAACAGGCTAGTGACCAATTTTACCAATTTACATTGGCTTACTGGAACACCCTTATAATTCCCTAGTATATGGTACTGAGGTACCCAGGGTATTGGGATTCCAGGAGATCCATATGGGCTGCAGCATTTCTTTTGCCACCCATAGGGATCTCTGACAATTCTTACACAGGCCTGCCACTGCAGTCTGAGTGAAATAACGTCCACAAAATCCGGGGAATTTGCCCTGAACCATGTGGGAGCACCTTGGCTAGTGCCAGGGTGCCCACACACTAAGTAACTTAGCACCCAACCTTTACTAGGTAAAGGTTAGACATATAGGTGACTTATAAGTTACTTAAGTGCAGTGAAAAATGGCTGCGAAATAATGTGTGCATTATTTCACTCAGGCTGCAGTGGCAGGCCTGTGTAAGAATTGTCAGAGTTCCCTATGGGTGGCAAAAGAAATGCTGCAGCCCATAGGGATCTCCTGGAACCCCAATACCCTTGGTACCTCAGTACCATAAACTAGGGGATTATAAGGGTGTTCCAGTGTGCCAATGTGAATTGGTGAAATTGGTCACTAGCCTGTTAGTGACAATTTGGAAAGAAATGAGAGAGCATAACCACTGAGGTTCTGGATAGCAGAGCCTCAGTGAGACAGTTAGTCATAACACAGGTAACACATACAGGGCACACTTATGAGCACTGGGGCCCTGGCTGGCATGGTCCCAGTGACACATACAACTAAAACAACATATATACAGTGAAAAATGGGGGTAACATGCTAGGCAAGATGGTACTTTCCTACACCGCTGCTTTGTAAACAGTAATAGCAGGTGATATCTCCCCTTGCGATTTATTTACAATATTCCTCCCTATCACTGAAGACCTTTGCCTCAAGGCTGTCAGACTCTTCCCAATCTGCACCGACCAATTTTGGTCATCGCTTAGCCTGATCCCCAGATAATCAAATTGCCTGACTCTCTCCAGTCGTTGGCCTTCTATTGTCATTTTCCCCTTAAACGGTTTATTTGGGTTGAAAGCCATGAACTTTGATTTTGTTGGGTTTATTTCAAGCCCTCTGTTCAAAAATTTTTGTAAAAAGCATCCAATTCATTTTGCAAGCCCATAGGTGTTCTTGAAATTAGTAGAGTATCGTCAGTGAACATTAAAATGGGGACAGGGGTTCCAGCAAGCTTTGGGGCATCGTGGTTGTAGGAGGCTGGACTGGCTTGTAGTGAGTACCAAGGGGTACTTGCACCTTGCACCAGGCCCAGTTATCCCTTATTAGTGTATAGGGTGTCTAGCAGCTTAGGCTGATAGATAATGGTAGCTTAGCAGAGCAGCTTAGGCTGAACTAGGAGACGTGTGAAGCTACTACAGTACCACTTAGTGTCATATGCACAATATCATAAGAAAACACAATACACAGTTATACTAAAAATAAAGGTACTTTATTTTTATGACAATATGCCAAAGTATCTTAGAGTGTACCCTCAGTGAGAGGATAGGAAATATACACAAGATATATATACACAATAGCAAAAATATGCAGTATAGTCTTAGAAAACAGTGCAAACAATGTATAGTTACAATAGGATGCAATGGGGAAACATAGGGATAGGGGCAACACAAACCATATACTCCAAAAGTGGAATGCGAACCACGAATGGACCCCAAACCTATGTGACCTTGTACAGGGTCGCTGGGACTATTAGAAAATAGTGAGAGTTAGAAAAATAACCCTCCCCAAGACCCTGAAAAGTGAGTGCAAAGTGCACTAAAGTTCCCCTAAGGACAAAATAGTCGTGTTAGAGGAATAATGCAGGAAAGACACAACCCAGCAATGTAACAACTGTGGATTTCCAATCTAGGGTACCTGTGGAACAAGGGGACCAAGTCCAAAAGTCACAAGCAAGTCGGAGATGGGCAGATGCCCAGGAAATGCCAGCTGCGGGTGCAAAGAAGCTTCGACTGGACAGAAGAAGCTGAGGTTTCTGCAGGAACGACAAGGGCTAGAGACTTCCCCTTTGGTGGACGGATCCCGCTCGACTTGGAGAGTCGTGCAGAAGTGATTTCCCGCCGGAAGGACGCCAACAAGCCTTGCTACACGCAAATCGTGCGTTTGGCGTTTTTGGACGCTTCTGGGGCCCAGGAGGGACCAGGAGGTCGCAAATTGGACCTGCAGAGAGAGGAGACGTCGAGCAAGACAAAAAGCCCTCACTGAAGCAGGTAGCACCCGGAAAAGTGCCAGAAATAGGCACTACAAGGATGCGTGAAACGGTGCTCGCCGAAGTTGCACAAAGGAGTCCCACGTCGCCGGAGACCAACTTAGAAAGTCGTGCAATGCAGGTTAGAGTGCCGTGGACCCAGGCTTGGCTGTGCACAAAGGATTTCCGCCGGAAGTGCACAGGGGCCGGAGTAGCTGCAAAGTCGCGGTTCCCAGCAGTGCAGCCCAGCGAGGTGAGGCAAGGACTTACCTCCACCAAACTTGGGCTGAAGAGTCACTGGACTGTGGGGGTCACTTAGACAGCGTCGCTGGATTCGAGGGACCTCGCTCGTCGTGCTGAGAGGAGACCCAAGGGACCAGTAATGCAACTTTTTGGTGCCTGCGGTTGCAGGGGGAAGATTCCGTCGACCCACGGGAGATTTCTTCGGAGCTTCTGGTGCAGAGAGGAGGCAGGCTACCCCCACAGCATGCACAAGCAGGAAAACAGTCGAGAAGGCGGCAGGATCAGCGTTACAGAGTTGCAGTAGTCGTCTTTGCTACTATGTTGCAGGTTTGCAGGCTTCCAGCGCGGTCAGTGGTCGATTCCTTGTCATAAGGTGAAGAGAGAGATGCAGAGGAACTCGGCTGAGCTCATGCATTCGTTATCTAAAGTTTCCCCAGAGACAGAGACCCTAAATAGCCAGAAAAGAGGGTTTGGCTACCTAGGAGAGAGGAAAGGCTACTAACACCTGAAGGAGCCTATCAGCAGGAGTCTCTGACGTCACCTGGTGGCACTGGCCACTCAGAGCAGTCCAGTGTGCCAGCAGCACCTCTGTTTCCAAGATGGCAGAGGTCTGGAGCACACTGGAGGAGCTCTGGACACCTCCCCTGGGAGGTGCAGGTCAGGGGAGTGGTCACTCCCCTTTCCTTTGTCCAGTTTCGCGCCAGAGCAGGGGCTAAGGGGTCCCTGAACCGGTGTAGACTGGCTTATGCAGAATTGGGCACATTTGTGCCCAACAAAGCATTTCCAGAGGCTGGGGGAGGCTACTCCTCCCCTGCCTTCACACCATTTTCCAAAGGGAGAGGGTGTCACACCCTCTCTCAGAGGAAGTTCTTTGTTCTGCCATCCTGGGCCAGGCCTGGCTGGACCCCAGGAGGGCAGCTGCCTGTCTGAGGGGTTGGCAGCAGCAGCAGCTGCAGAGAAACCCCAGGAAGGGCAGTCTGGCAGTACCAGGGTCTGTGCTACAGACCACTGGGATCATGGAATTGTACCAACAATGCCAGGATGGCATAGAGGGGGCAATTCCATGATCATAGACATGTTACATGGCCATATTCGGAGTTACCATGGTGAAGCTACATATAGGTAGTGACCTATATGTAGTGCACGCGTGTAATGGTGTCCCCGCACTCACAAAGTTCAGTGATTTGGCTCTGAACAATGTGGGGGCACCTTGGCTAGTGCCAGGGTGCCCTCACACTAAGTAACTTTGCACCTAACCTTTACCAGGTAAAGGTTAGACATATAGGTGACTTATAAGTTACTTAAGTGCAGTGTAAAATGGCTGTGAAATAACGTGGACGTTATTTCACTCAGGCTGCAGTGGCAGGCCTGTGTAAGAATTGTCAGAGCTCCCTATGGGTGGCAAAAGAAATGCTGCAGCCCATAGGGATCTCCTGGAACCCCAATACCCTGGGTACCTCAGTACCATATACTAGGGAATTATAAGAGTGTTCCAGTAAGCCAATGTAAATTGGTAAAAATGGTCACTAGCCTGTCAGTGACAATTTGGAAAGAAATGAGAGAGCATAACCACTGAGGTTCTGGTTAGCAGAGCCTCAGTGAGACAGTTAGGCACCACACAGGGAACATATACATGCACACCTATGAGCACTGGGGCCCTGTGTGACAGGGTCCCCGTGACACATACATATAGGCCACAAACCTATGAGCACTGGGGTCCTGACCAGCAGGATCCAAGTGACACATAACAAACATACTGAAACCATAGTGCTTTCACTATGAGCACTGAGGCCTGGCTATCAGGATACCAGTGAGACAGTGAAAACAGTGACAAACACCCTGACATACACTCACAAACAGGCCAAAAGTGGGGGTAACAAGGCTAGAAAGAGGCTACCTTCTCACACAACCCCCCCCCAAACGAAGGACAATAAGGCTAACCTTGGCCAGTTGAGACTTTATTGTCTAAGTGGTGATAAGTAGAGAGTAGCTCTGCAATAGACTGGTTACTCCCTTTATCATCCACTATATGGTTACTTCCCTGTGGGGATGTAAACCACCCTGTTTGAAGTTTTTTAGCTAAGCAACAATGTGAAGATGTATTTTCAGAGTTTCTATCAGTAAGTTTTAGTTTAGAGCAGTGGGAATTGTCCACTGAACCTATTTGTAGTGATGGAAATGCCAGACAGGGATGCTGTCTCAGAAAAGCCATAGCTGGGCAAAAACTTTGTCCATATGGCTGGAAGAGAGAACAGGGATGCTGTTTCTCTTGGGTTGGAGCAGGGCAGGGATGCTGTCCTATCAGCTCCACACTAGGGCAGGGATGCTGTCCTGAGTGTTGTGAGGCAGTGCAGAGTTTCTGCACTAAAGTTTCTCTGGGAGGGTTGGAGGGATGCTCCATGTTAACTAAAATGGTGCTCTTTTTCTCACCAATGTTAGTTATCCCATAGAGAGGTACTTCCACCTCAGGGAGTCCAGCTTTGCCAGCTGATGATTCCCTTGGAACAGGTGCCACCCCAGGAGAGGTTTCTCCCACCACAGGAATAGTATCCTGAATGGTAGGGTGGTTAGGGGATACTGTGATACCCTTTTTACCTGTTGATGGAGAGGGATCCTGAGTTTTCAGGCCTTCTCTCCTTTGCTTTTTCATTTCACTTGAAATGAGAGGGAACAATTCCTCAGGGATGCCCAGCATGGCTGCATGGGCATAAAACTCTACATCAGCCCAACCTGAGGCCTCTAGGTCATTACCTAAGAGACAGTCTACAGGTAAGCTAGGTGATACCACCACCTGCTTAGGGCCAGTAACTCCACCCCAACTAAACTGAATTATAGCTAAGGGAAGAACTTAGTGGAGTTATGGACATCAATAATCTTATACTGTTGTCCAATGATGTGTTGTTCAGGAGGCACTAGGTTTTCAGTCACCAAAGTGAAACTGGCACCTGTGTCCCTGTAGGCCAAGGCCTCAACACCATTTATTGAAACTGTCTGCCTGTACTTATCCATTGTAAGGGGACAAGCAGCCAGTGTGGCAAGGCCAATGCCACTAGGTGTGACAGAAACTGTCTTGGGACTGATGACATCAGTTTTCACTATGGACCCATAAGTGAACCCAACTACACCCTTTGCTTGACTGTTGCCAGCAGTCCCACCACTAGTACCACTACTGCTAGGGGCACTAGAGCTTGATGTATTAGTGGTGGTAGGCTCAGGGGGTTTACCTGGACAGGACTTATCCCCTGGCCTATGGCCTCTGTTTTTACACACAAAGCACCAAGGCTTTTTAATGTGTGCAGGTTGGGAAGAAGAGGAAGAATTTGTTTTATCCCCACCCTCTGAAGAGTGTTTAAGATTTGAAGTGGGATCTTTGGTTTTACCCTTATCCCCATGCTTATCTTGAGATTTTTCACCATCTTTCTTCTTATTGCCATCTTTGTCACCCCCTGTATGAACTTTTCTGTTCACCCTTGTTCTGACCCATTTGTCTGCCTTCTTTCCCAATTCTTGGGGAGAGGTCAGATCAGAGTCTACCAGGTACTGGTGCAACAAATCAGACACACAATTATTAAGTATATGCTCTCTCAGGATTGTGTTATACAGGCTTTCATAATCAGTAACTTTACTGCCATGTAACCACCCCTCCAAGGCCTTCACTGAATGGTCAATGAAATCAACCCAGTCTTGTGAAGACTCCTTTTTGGTCTCTCTGAACTTTATCCTGTACTGTTCAGTGGTTAAGCCATAACCATCCAGGAGTGCATTCTTAAGAACTGTAAAATTATTGGCATCACTTTCTTTCACAGTAAGGAGTCTATCCCTACCCTTTCCACTAAATGATAGCCATAGGATAGCAGCCCACTGCTTTTGAGGGACATCCTGTACAGCACAGGCCCTCTCAAGTGCAGCAAACCACTTGTTAATGTCATCCCCCTCCTTATAAGGGGGAACTATCTTGTGCAGATTCCTGGAATCATGCTCTTTTGCAGGATGACTATGGGGAATACTGCTGCTGCCACCATGGGTATCTAAACCCAACTTCTGTCTTTCCTTCTCTACTTCTAAAGACTGTCTATCCAAATCCAGCTGTTGCTTCTTGAGCTTCAGTCTGGTTTGTTCCACTCTCAATCTATTGAGCTCCCTTTCTAACAATCTGTCATCAGGGTGGGTGGGAGGGACATTTCTAGATACAGAGGTATGATGGGAATGAACAGAAGGAGACCTGTCCCTTACAGAGGGCACCCTAACAGCTTGGCTACCAGTATAATGTGAGAGCACACCATTAGTATGGTGTGATTCAACCTCTGTACCAACTATGCTAGACTGTCTAGTAATGGGCAGGCTGAGAAGTTTCTTTCCTGAACCTTTTCCTGGGGGAGTCCCTGGATCAGATTGAGAACCATTAGCTACTTTTTCTACAGATTGGGCACTTATGGCCTTATCCTGTACTCTAAGCATATTAATTAACAGTTCTAAGGAAGGATTCTTCCCTACACTCCAACCTCTCTCTATGCAGAGACTCCTTGCTCCTTTCCAGCTAAGGTGATCATATGCAAGTTTGGACAGTTCAACATTTTGGCCTGTGCCAGACATTTTTAGAGAGAGTTAAAGTGAAAGAGAAAAAAGTTTTCCGAACTTTTTGGAACGACAGAAAAAAACTTTTTAAACTTTTAAGAACTTTTTGAAAGTTTTAGAAGTACTTTTCAGCACTTAGAAAAGAGTGCAAAGAGGAAATGCAAAACTTTTTGGCTATGTGTATATACACTGACCTTGTTTTGTATATTTTTCTCTTATGAAAAGTACAATGACAAGAGTGGTAAGTAGTCTCAAGCACTTATCCCACCACTGCACAACCAATGTAGGAGGCTGGACTGGCTTGTAGTGAGTACCAAGGGGTACTTGCACCTTGCACCAGGCCCAGTTATCCCTTATTAGTGTATAGGGTGTCTAGCAGCTTAGGCTGATAGATAATGGTAGCTTAGCAGAGCAGCTTAGGCTGAACTAGGAGACGTGTGAAGCTACTACAGTACCACTTAGTGTCATATGCACAATATCATAAGAAAACACAATACACAGTTATACTAAAAATAAAGGTACTTTATTTTTATGACAATATGCCAAAGTATCTTAGAGTGTACCCTCAGTCAGAGGATAGGAAATATACACAAGATATATATACACAATAGCAAAAATATGCAGTATAGTCTTAGAAAACAGTGCAAACAATGTATAGTTACAATAGGATGCAATGGGGAAACATAGGGATAGGGGCAACACAAACCATATACTCCAAAAGTGGAATGCGAACCACGAATGGACCCCAAACCTATGTGACCTTGTAGAGGGTCGCTGGGACTATTAGAAAATAGTGAGAGTTAGAAAAATAACCCTCCCCAAGACCCTGAAAAGTGAGTGCAAAGTGCACTAAAGTTCCCCTAAGGACAAAAGAGTCGTGTTAGAGGAATAATGCAGGAAAGACACAAACCAGCAATGCAACAACTGTGGATTTCCAATCTAGGGTACCTGTGGAACAAGGGGACCAAGTCCAAAAGTCACAAGCAAGTCGGAGATGGGCAGATGCCCAGGAAATGCCAGCTGCGGGTGCAAAGAAGCTTCGACTGGACAGAAGAAGCTGAGGTTTCTGCAGGAACGAAAAGGGCTAGAGACTTCCCCTTTGGTGGACGGATCCCTCTTGCCTTGGAGAGTCGTGCAGAAGTGTTTTCCCGCCGGAAGGACGCCAACAAGCCTTGCTACTCGCAAATCATGCGTTTGGCGTTTTTGGACGCTGCTGGGGCCCAGAAGGGACCAGGAGGTCGCAAATTCGACCTGCAGCGAGAAGGGACGTCGAGCAAGACAAAGAGCCCTCACTGAAGCAGGTAGCACCCAGAAAAGTGCCAGAAACAGGCACTACGAGGATGTGTGAAACGGTGCTCGCCGAAGTTGCACAAAGGAGTCCCACGTCGCCGGAGACCAACTTAGAAAGTCGTGCAATGCAGGTTAGAGTGCCGTGGACCCAGGCTTGGCTGTGCACAAAGGATTTCCGCCGGAAGTGCACAGGGGCCGGAGTAGCTGCAAAGTCGCGGTCCCCAGCAATGCAGCCCAGCGAGGTGAGGCAAGGACTTACCTCCACCAAACTTGGGCTGAAGAGTCACTGGACTGTGGGGGTCACTTGGACAGCATCGCTGTATTCGAGGGACCTTGCTCGTCGTGCTGAGAGGAGACCCAAGGGACCGGTAATGCAGCTTTTTGGTGCCTGCGGTTGCAGGGGGAAGATTCCGTCGACCCACGGGAGATTTCTTCGGAGCTTCTGGTGTAGAGAGGAGGCAGGCTACCCCCACAGCATGCACAAGCAGGAAAACAGTCGAGAAGGCGGCAGGATCAGCGTTACAGAGTTGCAGTAGTCGTCTTTGCTACTATGTTGCAGGTTTGCAGGCTTCCAGCGCGGTCAGCGGTCGATTCCTTGTCAGAAGGTGAAGAGAGAGATGCAGAGGAACTCGGCTGAGCTCATGCATTCGTTATCTAAAGTTTCCCCAGAGACAGAGACCCTAAATAGCCAGAAAAGAGGGTTTGGCTACCTAGGAGAGAGGAAAGGCTACTAACACCTGAAGGAGCCTATCAGCAGGAGTCTCTGACGTCACCTGGTGGCACTGGCCACTCAGAGCAGTCCAGTGTGCCAGCAGCACCTCTGTTTCCAAGATGGCAGAGGTCTGGAGCACACTGGAGGAGCTCTGGACACCTCCCAGGGGAGGTGCAGGTCAGGGGAGTGGTCACTCCCCTTTCCTTTGTCCAGTTTCGCGCCAGAGCAGGGGCTAAGGGGTCCCTGAACCGGTGTAGACTGGCTTATGCAGAATTGGGCACATTTGTGCCCAACAAAGCATTTCCAGAGGCTGGGGGAGGCTACTCCTCCCCTGCCTTCACACCATTTTCCAAAGGGAGAGGGTGTCACACCCTCTCTCAGAGGAAGTTCTTTGTTCTGCCATCCTGGGCAGGCCTGGCTGGACCCCAGGAGGGCAGCTGCCTGTCTGAGGGGTTGGCAGCAGCAGCAGCTGCAGAGAAACCCCAGGAAGGGCAGTCTGGCAGTACCAGGGTCTGTGCTACAGACCACTGGGATCATGGAATTGTACCAACAATGCCAGGATGGCATAGAGGGGGCAATTCCATGATCATAGACATGTTACATGGCCATATTCGGAGTTACCATGGTGAAGCTACATATAGGTAGTGACCTATATGTAGTGCACGCGTGTAATGGTGTCCCCGCACTCACAAAGTTCAGTGATTTGGCTCTGAACAATGTGGGGGCACCTTGGCTAGTGCCAGGGTGCCCTCACACTAAGTAACTTTGCACCTAACCTTTACCAGGTAAAGGTTAGACATATAGGTGACTTATAAGTTACTTAAGTGCAGTGTAAAATGGCTGTGAAATAACGTGGACGTTATTTCACTCAGGCTGCAGTGGCAGGCCTGTGTAAGAATTGTCAGAGCTCCCTATGGGTGGCAAAAGAAATGCTGCAGCCCATAGGGATCTCCTGGAACCCCAATACCCTGGGTACCTCAGTACCATATACTAGGGAATTATAAGGGTGTTCCAGTAAGCCAATGTAAATTGGTAAAAATGGTCACTAGCCTGTCAGTGACAATTTGGAAAGAAATGAGAGAGCATAACCACTGAGGTTCTGGTTAGCAGAGCCTCAGTGAGACAGTTAGGCACCACACAGGGAACATATACATGCACACCTATGAGCACTGGGGCCCTGTGTGACAGGGTCCCCGTGACACATACATATAGGCCACAAACCGATGAGCACTGGGGTCCTGACCAGCAGGATCCCAGTGACACATAACAAACATACTGAAACCATAGTGTTTTCACTATGAGCACTGAGGCCTGGCTATCAGGATCCCAGTGAGACAGTGAAAACAGTGACAAACACCCTGACATACACTCACAAACAAGCCAAAAGTGGGGGTAACAAGGCTAGAAAGAGGCTACCTTCTCACAGTGTTTGCAATGTAATAATTGGTCTGCCGCACCATTAATGTAAGGATTAAACAATATTGGGACCAGAACGCACCCCTGCCTAACCCCCCTGTTAACAGGTATTGATTCTGTTAAGTCGCCACTTTGAGACCAACGTACTTGAGCGTACGTTCCCTCGTGAAGATACCTAATCATTCTTAATAGTTCTCCATCAAGTTGATAGCTCTCCAAGACATTCCACAATAGGTCACGGGGGACCATGTCAAAAGCAGCCTTTAAATCAATGAAAGCTACATACAGGAGGCTCTTATTCAGTGACAGATATTTCCAACAAAGGAGATTGAATCTGAATACCTGATCTATTGTACACATTCCTTTCCTAAATCCTGCCTGGAAGTCAGGAAAAATGTGAAAATCCTCTGTCCTTGCCTGCAATCTATTCATTACCTGCTTGCTAAATATTTTTTGAGTGACATCGAGTAGGCTAATCGGCCTATAGTTAGTAGGTTCTTCTCTTGGCCCTTTCTTGTGAATAGGGACTATGATTGCTCCTGGCCACGTGGGGGGAAGTCCTCCCCCCCTCAGTATCTCATTGCTGAGCGCATTTAAGTACAAGGACCAAATTGTCGGTCGGGACAGGTATAAATCACCTGGGATGCCATCCAGCCCAGGGGCCTTCCCTTTACGCACTGATTGTAGGGCCAAAGTTGTTTCTTTTAGGGAAAAGAAAGCCAGAGCAAATTTGGGTGATATAGCTCTCCCAGCAGGTAATGTATCAGCAACAAGTTCATTAGATTTAAGTAAAGGGATGGTAATACTATTAATTTAAGGTTTCCCATATACTTTGCTAAAGTGTGTCACCCAAGTTTCTGGCTGGATTACGGGGTAAGTCTCCCCATCTTGAGAGCTACCTTTGTCTACCACTAATTTCCAAAATAGTTTGAAATCCTTTTCGTGGAGTGCATCTACCAGCCCATTCCAATATTTGGCTTCCCACTCTTTTTTTGCATTTTTGAGTGCAACTTTGTACGCAACCCTGGATTCGCTTATCTCTAAATAGCTCCCTGCCTTTAATGCTCCCAATTACTGTATTTTGGCCTGGCGGCAGGAGTTAGAGAACCAGCTTACAGTTCTAATTCCAATCGCTGTCCGCCTCCTTGCTACCTGAAAGTGTGGTTTTAGCCGGTTGGTCAAATGCTATGCAGACTGATCAAATCCACCAATGTGATGTTTGTGTGCTTCAATGGGGAAAGCATTGTTGCAACTATTCTATATATAGATAGCTGAACGTTTGCATCATCTTCTACCCGTTCCCATTTTACACTTTTAAGATCATTCGTCATAGCTAGGACGTTGCCCTTAACCCATGTTGTCAGTGTTTTACAGCTGAATGAGATTGTAGAAAAGACGGTGCTCAGGGCTTGGTGGTCACTATCATTTCAAGGGAGGACAACCATGTCAATGAGAGATTTCCAGAGAACGTCGTCTACTAAGACGTAGTCAAGATGGCTAGTGTATAGTCCTCTCCTATAAGTGGGCGAGGCCGGACTGTCTGATCTAGTATTTCCATTTACTATTCTTAGTCCCCTTGTTGTTATTAGGTCGTCTAATATATTTAATGCTCCCCCTTCTCTTTTAGCAGTGGCTCGAACCTGCCCAGATCTATCCCAAGGCTCTGCAAACTGGATTTCTTTTTGCTGATTTACATCTCTGAAATTAAGTTGCATATTGAAATCTCCTTTCGCAGGTTTGCGTTAAAAAGTATAGGGCTGGCTTGCGCCATTCCAGGATGCCAGGTGGGTGCCATATTTATGGAATGGCGCAGTCCGGCACAAAGGGTGGGCTAGCGTAAAAAGAATTGACGTTAGCCGAATGGGGATGGCGGTATGGGAAATGGGTGTTTAGACCAAAAAATTATGCTAGGCTGGTTAGAGTAAAAAAAGATGACTCTAACCAGATTAGCATAATTTCATGGTGCTAAAACTACCATGCAACATGATTCCTGCCTTAGAAAAGGCAGGAGTCATGCCCACCACCCCAATGGCCAGCACAGAGGACAAGGGGATTGGCCATTGCCCCTGTGACATGGAGGGGGGCCCATTTCAAGGCCTCCAATGGCACTTAAAAAAAAAAAATTAATACTTACCTGTACTTACCTATACTTAACTTAGATGGGATCCCCCATCCTCCGCTGTCCCTCTAGGGTGTGGGTGTCCCTGGGGCTTGGGGAGGGCACCTGTGGGCTTATTCCATGGTGACCCCTCTTCTCCCCTGTGCGTGATTTTTGCACGGGAGGATAAATAAGGTGCTAGGGCCTTCGAGTCATTTTTTGCCCGGGAATGCCTACCTTGCATCTCATTGACGCAAGGTAGTTTTCTACACGCAAAAAATGACTTTAACTCCAATATTTTGACGCTAGACATGTCTGGCGCCAAAATATAAATATGGAGTTAAGTTTGCGCGGGATTTTTTAAAAAAAAATGACGCAAATCTGGCGCAAACAGAGTATAAATATGGGCCTTAATGTATCCACAGGGAGGCCCGAAAAAATGGCGCAGTGAAATTGACAAGATTTCACTGCACAATTTTTTCCTTCATTTTTAACGCCTGCTCAGGATAGGCGTTAAGGTGACACACCCATAATAACTTATGGCCCTCCCTGACCTTTCCTGGATGAGTGCCAATATTTTTTAAACTAGTGCAGCAAAGCGCCACAACAGCGCCAAAAATGTTGACGCTGTTGTGATAACGACGGCCATGGTGGGTCATATTGTTAATATGGCACAACCATGGTGTCGTTAGGGGGCCATAGGGGGAGGCAGGAAAAGTTGGCCATGCACCACTTTCTTGTAAATTTGCCCCTTATTGTGATGCTGAGAGTCCAGAGGCGTATACACACTGTAGAGCAATAAACTGGCTAGAGGCCCATATCTGGTAGTCAGGCTCTTCAGAATGAATCCGTGTACATACATGATACTAAAGGGAGCCATTTTCTACTGCCAACGATCATCTGTTCATAGCAGTATGGTCAAGGCACCTCTTGTATGTCACTTGTTGGTCTGTGGGTATCTTGTTCATGTTTATAATACCCTTGCATGTTAATTTCATCCTTTTGCAGGGTTCTTGGAGGAGGACTCTGCAGAAGACTTGCAGTCAACACTACAAATGGACATCACCAGGCATCACATGCTAAACAGAATCCTTACTCCCATATAAACACACAGCCCTTTTGGCGGCAACCGTCTTCCAGATGTGCAAACAGGCCAATGAAGTCATTTGGAGAGCCTCCTGTTGTAGCTAACCTCAAGTCTATATCACTTCTCTCAGCGACCTTTAAAATGTTATTAAAATTGGTCAACGCTCAACAGTCTGGTTAACTTATTGTGCACCCTGACTTCTCCATGACGCACAATCAGGATTCTGGCAGCAACATAGTATGTAAACAGCCTTATATGTGGTATCTGAGCACCTACAACCTATACTGGACCTCCTCTGCACCATCGCCTTGGTGCTCTTCGATCTGTCGGCAGCGTTTAAGAATGTGTCCCAGACGACTTCTGTTGCATGTTAAATTCATCTTTGTGCCAGGTTTTTTGTAGGAAGACTACTGCAAATTACTTGCAGACAACTCTACAAATGGACATTATCAGGCATCATATATTAAAATACCTACACCCTTACAAAACACACAGCCCCATTCTCCAGATTTGGAAACAGGCCCAAGTAGTCCCCCTTCTAATGAAGTCATTTGGAGCCCCTCCAGTCCAAAATTCAGGGCTATATCCCTTCTCTTAGCGACTTGCAAAATTTTAGACAAATCGGTCAATACTCAACAATTTAATTATCTTGTAGTATACACTGACTTCTCCATGACTCACAATCAGGATTCTGACAACAACATAGTGCAGAAACAGCTTTATTTATGGAATCTGAGCACCTAAAAGCTATACTGGGCGTCCGCTGCACCACCACCTTACTGTGTCCCAAACCACACTTGTTGCAACGACTTGCTGACGTAGGTGTTTGGGGCTCAGGGTTGCAGTGGGTCTACTCTATCCTTACCGGTAGATGTCCATCAGTCTCTCTCAATCCTCTCTCTTCCTCTTCTACCGCTGTCAAAAACGGAGCACAAGGCTCATGCCTCAGCCCTACCCTTTTCAATGTGTATGCGGCCCTAGTAGCTAAACTTGCTCTGTCATTCGGTTCCCATTATGGTGATAAGACTGCCTGTTTAGGGCGGCAGCACCACACGGTGTGGGAGACTGAGTCATCCCCACACCACTTTGGAAGCTCTCAGCCTAACTCGTGACTAGCCGGTAGTGCCTCACCCACTCTAGAAAGGAATGTGTGATTTGTGGCAATCTAACCCGACACTATGACTCCTCAGGGAAGTCGTGTAAACAGATCATGCCCCTTTCACTCAGTTACTCAGTGACTCACTCGTGCCAAGGAAGGACACGAGATACAAACTGGATTTCAATGCATTTATTGAAGCAATTGCATCCTGGTATATAAAGCAGCGGCTGTGATAAAAGGCAGATTAAACTTAATACAATCATCTGTATTACAAACAAGGTAAAGCAGATAAACAACCCCATCATTTTGTATGATTCTAGAAAGCCTAGAGATCCCTGCTGAAGCCCTATGTCTAGATCTGAGAGCATAGTGGTTGTAACCCTTCTGCCTGTCCCCGACCCATACCTGAATAGACTATCAGTGGTCTGTTTGTTGTCAAGATCGCATCCTCCTGGGAAGCTAAAGAGTGAGCACCAGGATCAGCAAAGCTGTCTGTGGAAAGGTGTGCATCCCCGGACGGCCATGACTGGAATGCCCTCTGCCCTCCTTAGGCCTATGTGTTTATATAATAACACAAACAGGGTTCTAAGAACATCCCTGACAAACTGATTCGTCTACAAAATAGGGACTGGCTCCTGGAGTGGAAATGCGAGTTAACATATCAGGTACCATACATGACAGCTTTGAAGAGGGCACAAGTGGCCTTGCATGGCTAATAAATCAAATTTTGGATCTGATAAAATGTGAAAATGCCTGATAAAATGTATAAATGGCAAATAAGATGTGTAGCCTGAAAGAGGCACGTGATTATAATATAAAAACAACTAGCTAAAAGCAAGCTTTGCTAAAACATATGAACACAAATAAATTGTCTCTAAGTGTAAAAGGCACAGTCAATGTGCCTAATGCTAAAATAAGGGTGTCCAACCTAAGCGCTAAAGAGATCCCACAACAGTTCGGGAGCTTGAACCCGGTGTCATGTATATGGATGACAAGCCATTGATTGTCTCTACTGAGGTCAATCATATGCTGGCGCAACACTCTTTTAAAGATTGCCTCACTGTTGTCGCCTTTTAGATGAAAAATAGTTGTCTCAAGCTGAACTCCCAAAAAACTGAGATTCTGATCTCTGGTTCTTCTAGTCCATCTGGTCTCAATCATGGTGGTCACCTGAACTTGGTATAGTTACTACTGCTGCCTCTGTGGCTAGGAGTCTGTTATCAAATTTGATAATAAAGTATCTTTTAGACCTCAAATCTCAGCTGTTGCAGCCCCTGTTTTGCTCGTCTACGTTCTCTGAAAAACATCTTGGAAATGTTTCCTCTTGACACCCACAAAACTATTGTAGGCTCTCTAATTACCGGTAGGTTGGACTACGCCAATTCTCTGTATCTTGGTCTTCCTCAATATGCTGCACACGTCTCCAACTAGTGTAAAAAGCGGCAGCTAGACACATTCTCAAGGTTCCTCAGTACCAGTCAGTTTCCCACAATCTCAAGGAGTGACACTTGTTCCCTGTGCATAAAAGGAAACATTTGAATTCACTTGTGATCAACCATACAGCATTTCACAAGCAAGGCCCTAGGTATCAGCTAGATTTGCTACAACCATGCTGCCCTTCTGTCACCCTCGGATCCTCTGATGACAACCTTCTTGACACACTAAACTTCCTCTCTGTGAAGGTGGGCGGGATGCATCTATTCTCATCGCCGCAAAACTGTGCAACACATTTACTGTTGATCTCAACCTGATCCCATTGGAAACTTGCTTTTGAGAAAAGCTCATAAGCTCCCTTTTGCAGCCACCTAAACATCCTCAGTTTTTTCTCCCTCTGTCTTTTCAGCGCTAGGATGTGCTTTTCGGGCAGCTGTTCTCACTTTACAAAATTTGATTCATTCATTCATCAGTGCCATATAGCTGGCACTTGCCGCTAAACCAGTAGGAGTGTCATGCACACAGCAACAAACGCCCCAGGACTATTGGACCATTACGCTAAAACCAGGGTAAATGTATCACACCCTCATGTGCATAACACTGCATCATCATTGTGCCATGTTGCACATATACTTTAGTCCCCTGAGCAATGGACAACTGACCAGGCAAATGGAAAGTCCTGCACAACCTTCCGTACACAAAAGATACTACAAACTAATGCCACTAACCTACCTGATCCAGTTCTAAACTAAAGGTTGAACAAACTCTCTAGTAACCTCACACAGCCAAACACAAACACCAGACTCAATCATTTGTTTGGCACTGGAAGCCCACTCTAGGGCACCACAGCAGACTCAATGGTTTGGTTGTCAGTTCCAGGCCTATACTAAGGCACCACAGCAGACTCAATGTGTTTTTTGGCGCTCCCAGGCCCACACTAGGTCACCACAGCAGACACAATCATTTGGTTGGCACTCCCAGGGCCATACTAGGTCACCACAGCAGCCACAGTCATTTGGTTAGCACTCCCAGGCCCACACTAGGTCACCACAGCAGACACAGTCATATGGTTAGCACTCCCAGGCCCACTCTAGGGCACCACAGCAGACACAGTCATTTGGTTAGCACTCCCAGGCCCACTCTAGGGCACCACAGCAGACTCAATGGTTTGGTTGTCAGTTCCAGGCCTATACTAAGGCACCACAGCAGAATCAATGGTTTGGTTGGTGCTCACAGGCCCACACTAGGTCACCACAGCAGACACAGTCATTTGTTTGGCACTACTAGGCCCACACTAGGGCACCACAGCAGACACAATCATTTGGTTGGCACTCCCAGGCCCACACTAGGTCACCACAGCAGACACAATTATTTGTTTGGCACTGGAAACCCACTCTAGGGCACCACAGCAGACACAATCATTTGTTTGGCACTGGAAGCCCACTCCAGGGCACCACAGCAGACTCAATGGTTTGGTTGTCAGTTCCAGGCCTATAATAAGGGACCACAGCAGACTCAATGGTTTGGTTGGCACTCCCAAGCCCACACTAGGTCACCACAGCAGACACAGTCATTTGGTTGGCACACCCATGCCCACACTAGGTCACCACAGCAGACACAATCATTTGGTTGGCACTCCTAGGCCCACAATAGGGTACCCGAGTTAAGAATGCCCAAGGTTGTGGTGAAGTGTGAGTGGATGGGGAAACATCAAACGACTAGGATACAGGTAAAGGGTGTAAAACATTAGGATATTTAAGTGGTTGTGTGAATGTGTCAAATGCACCTACACGCTGCAGGTCAATTTCTTAGGGCACCTATTCTCTTCATGTGTTTTTCAAAGGTATAAAATATTTGTCAAAATATTCTTGCCTTGTCCGTGTTAATTGAAGCAGTGACAGGCATTTGTAATATGCAGCAAATTTATTTTATTTGAATTTTAGTTACAAGTGAATGACACTTTTATTTAGAGTATTTAACCTAGGGTCAGTTTCATGAGACTAATGATCCCTCAACACCCCCCATTCTCATCTAACCCCCTACACTCACTCCCACTCACAACATAACCAGTTACACAAAGCTTCATTGCTTGGTAGGAAGGTCTGCTCTTGCATATATGAGAGGAATCTATGTGTATTTACATGGGAGCTAATGGAACCTAACATGGCTTTACAGCTGTCAGTCAGTAGCTATGCTATAGGATTAGAGCCCGCGGCCGAGGGCAATAGCAGTCATTAAAGGCTCTTCCATGGGTTATAAGCCTGCACCGCAGGCACAAACCTATAACGAGGGAGGGCACTTTAACGAGTGGTATCTCCCGAGGCATAAGGGCTATAATGCAGTTAGAGCATTCTAACCTAAACAAGGAAAAAGAAAGAAACAAGCATTGGCAAGTTTGAGCACCTCTGCTCATTGTTGTCTTGAGCCATTACATTGTCTTCAATGGAGCTCCCAGCGTTCTAATGTTCTAATGGTTGTTATGTGCTCTCCGTAAAAGCTGTGGGGCATATTTATAAAACTGTCATGCAGCGAAGGGCAGCAAGTCTCTTTGCTGTGCTCCGTGAGTGGAAAAGGGCAGGTGTGACGAATACAGCGCATTCCTGTCCTTTCCCCTGCGCTGGCGTTCAATGGGCTGCCTAGCACCAATGCGGCC
Organism: Pleurodeles waltl; assembly: GCF_031143425.1. NCBI lineage: Eukaryota > Metazoa > Chordata > Amphibia > Caudata > Salamandridae > Pleurodeles > Pleurodeles waltl. Next base: position 13,871,225 of record NC_090436.1, on the reverse strand, counting down.
ACCCTGGCACCTTGCCTGCATTGTAAGAAGGATTGGGTTTGTGCAGGAAGGTGAAGGATTTTGGCATATTCCCATGTGTACCACCACTTTTGGTGAATCTAGGACTGCGTCAAAATCCACGGGTGGATACGTGGGACAACACCCACGGAAAGCCTCCTGGGGGCAGAGTAACGCTATGCAACATTTTGTGCTGCTTTATGCAGGTTTATCAAGCCACCCAGGGCCACGGAAGGTGGCCTTGCATGGTTTGATAAATCACATTATGGATTTACGTGTTGCAAGAGCAATGCAACTCCTCTTATAACTATGCCCCCAAATGTCTAATGCCCAGAATGGTATAGCCCTTTGCATGAGCGCTGTATATTTATATAGTGCTTCACCTATCTGGGATGGAATGTTCCAACCAAGAGGGAGAAGCTACACTGGGATGAAGGATGGAAGGGAGCATCTGAGCAACTATAACTCTGAAGGGATGTGAGTAGCATTCACTGGCCACAGGCTATTTTCATCTTCAGGCTCAAACTAAAGATTGTTTATGGGGCATTCCTCATGGAACAACTGGACACCTCGCTTTGTGTACATGGCTATTTCTTCCTGTAAGTTCTTTATAGTGATTGGGTCTACTGTGCCTGTCCTAACATTGTTAGCAATCACTGCCCAGGACTTCACCCCCCTTTTTGTGGTAATACAGCAGGCTGCAGCCCACATCTTGCTGGGGACATTAACCCGCCCACGCGATATGGTCTTCGTCCCAGGGATGACTCCTACAATGGCGAACGTCTTTTGACACCCATTAGTTTTTTGTCTCATTGTGGCATCTTCATAATGTGCCCATAGCCCTTGGTTGAGTGTACGGTCCTGTGGCACAATGTTGGTTAAGGTGCAGGTGGACTCGGAGGCGGGTCCAGCCACATGATGTGACGCGGGGTTGAGGTGTCCTCGGTCATAGGCTGCTATGGCTCCTGCGTAATCAGCGTCAACAGCCTGGCTAGCCTCAAGCTTGTTTCTGTCAATTTTCGTAAGGCGATCCTCTTCCATTGCCTTGCTGTACGAGGTGTCCACAAGCTGCAAAATATGGAGCGGACAAGTTGTTAGGAGTCTCCTCAGATTATTATTTTACAATTTACCAGCTATACTCTTTTTATTTTTGTGTGATATAGAGGCCATATTTAGAGGTAGCTGTGTGCTTGTCGTGTAAAGCATTTGGCAGCTAAGCAGTGAAGCAGGGGACCACCTGGAACTAAACTTGAAATGCTTTTCTGCTCCAATGAATTAAATTCCAAACGTGGGGCCAGAGTTATGAAAAAGTGGAGCAGAGCACATTGCGTCACTTGGAAAGGGGAAGAATGCCCCGTATTTTTCCTCCTACGCTTGTGCACAATGGGCTGCCTAGCGCCAACACAGGCCCCTTGCGCCATGGTGCAAGTGTGTCTGCAATGTATGCAGGATTGTTTTTGTGCAGGAAGGGGCACTGCTGGCCCTTTCATCTGATGAAGGGCAGAGGTCACAGCTTCTAGAAGGGGCGGCGTGGGGTGGCATTGAGGGAGGGAGATGACTGTGGCTGGTGGCCTGTTTAATGATTTTGTTACTTTTGGGACAGAGAAGAGAATCCATGTTATGTATGGCTCCCCCATTACTCCTCAACCGCTGCAGCAGTTTAAACCAGGAGCAGATTTTGAGGACTATTCATAACATTAAATTATATGTGGGTAAAAATTAGGGGGTTATAATGCATTGGTATTTTTTTTTTACTGTCTTTGTTGGGAGATTCTTCCCTCGGTGCTTGAAATGTTCAATTAGCAACAGAGCCCTTCCACCCAAGGCTACACTTGTTGTTAAAGGCCTCTGGGTCCCTAAGTGACATCATAGACACCTCAATCTGAGGTGGTAGCTTCAGGGGGGTATTTAGGGTGTTACACCTCCCTAAACAATGTATTGGGTAGTAAATGGTTGAGTACAGGTGCTTTCAGTCGGGTATGGTGAGGTGTCTGCTGGATTTCACCTGGGATAATTACAAATACGCAGACAAATCACACACACTCGGTCTCTTGTCTCTGTTTTAAAGGTCTTACAAATTTTGCTTTGTTTGAAAAATATTGAGTTTTAAGTACTCCTAACAATATGCACTGCCTTATAAGCCCCCCTTGTGCCCTGCTTCTCATATAATTTATTTTCACAAGATTTGCCTGCGCTAATGTTGGGAAATCCGAAGTTCACAGCCCTGAACCTCACAAACCAAGCTACGTCCCTGCTCAAGCTTTTCTCTCGTTGTCTACTTCCGAGGGCCATATCAGTTATTAAAAGCCCTGAAAGGTGTGACGAGGACCTTCAACAACCAGTCCAAAATAGTGCAGAAGGGCTTTAATGCTATTAGAACATTCCAGCTACTCTGGGAAATACTCTTTTAACATAAACAGGCTAAAACAGAAGGACATACATTGCAACATTCCATCAGAAGATCTATACCAGCCATTACTGGCCCTACACTGCTTCACAGTCTTTAAAGGAGGTTTCAACGTGCCAATGGTCTACATTCATTTAATGTTAGCGCCAGTGCTGGTGGCTTACAGCTTCTAAGTTATAAAAGCAATTCTGGGGGCATATCTCGGCTCCAGAAGATGCTCGTACCATCTTTGTTCATCTAATTGAAACTGACCTATGTAGGAAATTACCATCTATTGTGAGGTGTACCCCCATATTTTTGCCTCATTCTGTATTTGCTGACTAAAGAACCCTGTGCATTTTACTGCTGCTAACCAGTAGTGCCTGTGCTCCCCTTTTTAACATGGTCAAATTGTCGTATTCCTAATTGATCTATTCACCTTGCCTCAAAGACCGTATTATATGATGCAAAATGTACCCAGGGCCTAGAAGTTTAATACGACCAGTGGACGGCAGCACATATTGTGTGTGCCATCCACTACAGCAGTGGTTCCCAAACTTTTTCGACCTGCGGCTCCCTTGACCAATTGGCCATTGGCCGCAGCTACCCGTCACATTACATTTATTTGGCAGGTGGGAGGGGGGCTACAGTGTGCACTGTAATTCTCATTCATCAGCCTTCTAGCAGAGACGTTGTATAATGATGGCTAATGCAGCATCAGTTCACAGTGAAGAAAAAGAGAATACATTAAAATGCCAAATGCAATCCTGGCAGCTTGTTGTTTCTGTACAGCATCAGACACTGAAAGAGGATATGTGTAAATCCCTACTGCATACATTCTGGAACCAAAATAATATCAATTTGTTGCAGGGGTAAGTCTGAGAGTCTATGGTCATTTAAAGGCCAGACTGACTGTTACTAACACAGGAATGTAGAAAACCATGTAAATACCAGCATGTTTCACTACTTCATCCAGCAAAGCTGAGAGAATGCAACAATGAAAACAAAACTGAGTCACCTTGAGTGTGTTAGGGCAGGGGTCCCATTCTTCTGAAAAACTGCAGTTTTTGTCTGTATGAGGTGGCTTACAAAAGTGGAAAAATGATGCAACTAGAGCTGCTGTTCCGAAGTCTGGAAATCTGTGCTCTTACAGGAACTGCAGTTCATTGAAACGATCTGCAAAGGTTCACTGCTGAGCAGCATTGATAGTTTTGAAGTGAACGTGGTGCCCCTGGCTGAGATTAGTTCCGTGGCGAACTGGGGTGCCACGGCGCACAGTTTGGGAACCACTGCACTACAGTGACAGAGAAAACATGGCTTAAGGCCTACCATTGGAGCCGGACGCTAGAAGTGTAGAAACTGCGGTTCAATATGTCAAAATAAACCCTTTTGACATGTAAAAACCTCCTTTTTAAACATTAAGTTGCCACTATATAGGCCTTGTAGCCGGAAGGAAGAGTGCATGGTATGTAAAAGTAGGACATGTAGGAATTTAGGGCCAGATGTAGGAAGAAAGCAAATTGCGACTTGCAATTTGCGAGTCCGTGCGACTCGCAAATTGCAAGTCGCAATTTGCTATGCAGAAAGGTGTCTCAGACACCTTCTGCGAGTCGCTATGGGGTCGCAAAGACCCACCTCATAAATATTTATTAGGTGGGCCGCAGTCCGTGACTGCTTTTTAATAAAGCAGTTTTTTTTTTTTCTATCTGCAGCCCGTTTTCCTTAAAGGAAAACGAGCTGCACTTAGAAAAAAAACTGAAACCTTTTGTTTCGGTATTTTTCAGAGCAGGCAGTGGTCCATAGGACCACTACTTGCTCTGAAAAATTGTTTTTGTGATCATTCACAAAGGGGAAGGGGTCCCATGGGGACCCCTTCCCGTTTGCGAATGGGTTACCATCCACTTCAAGTGGATGGTAACAGCGATTTCATTTGCGACCGCTTTCGCGGGCGCAAATGAAATTGCATAGCATTGCGAGTCGCAAATAGGAAGGGAACACCCCTTCCTATTTGCGAGTCGGAAATGCATTTTGCGAGTCGGATCCGACTCGCAAAATGCATTTCTGCATAGCAGAGAGGCTTTTGCGCCTCGCAAACGGCGTTTTTCGCCGTTTGCGAGGCGCAAACCCTTTGCTACATCTGGCCCTTAATGTTAACATGTCCTCACATTTACTATCGCCTAGCAGCTATGTTCACTGTGGCAGGCTCAGCTTCCTATGTAGAAAACCAGAATACAGATTAACGTAATACTGTATCTCGCAAAGGGGACCGGCTAAAAAATAATTAAACAGCCATTTTAAATAGTTAATAAAATTCAATCCAATCGTGAAGTCTGATTAATAAATATCAAGGAAAAGTAACTTTAAGAAAGTTATCTTTTCCCTGCCTGAAGTTCTGGAGGCGAATTTTCATTGGCTCTCTAGCTTCTTCCAACCAGTAATTCGCCTTGACTGTGTGAATAGGAGTGAAAAGCCTCCCAGGAGCAATAATATAGTGATCGGACGAGCACTACCAGCTCCATTTCTTGCTTTACTGGTGCACCATTGTTAGACTACAAATAGTAAAAGGTGATGTCCAAAGCATATCTGGACACCAGTGGCGGGGTGTGTTCTCTCAATAAAAAGGAAGTTCACGTTTGTGAAGCACAGTTTAGGTCCTAGTGGCAGAACTGTGGTGAAAATGTGCCCGGAGAAGAAGTATGAGTGAGCAGTGAAAGACGGTGATGCAAAACAGTGATTGAAGACACATTAATCCTGATTTGGAAAGACAGCAGGGGTTGCCAGTGCAGATGCCGGTAAAGTCAGCTGGTGCTTACATAGCTGCTTTGGGGTCCCTGACAGCCAAATGTCACTATAGAGAAATGGAGGACAAGATAATCAACGCTAACAGAGAAGAGCAAGCAGCAAAAATATACAGTCAAATCTTGTCCATGGAGGAGATGACCTTAGAGAGAGCAGTAGAAACTGCCCAGTTGAAAATACTGCTGTGTTTCTGAAGCTGCATGCAGGTTTGTTGTGAGGAAGATCCTCATGGAGAGATTAGGAACATAATGAAGGGTAGTCAGTTTAAACCATGGGGCAAAACAGGTGCACAAGGGGAGAAATAATATTGTGAGAAAAAAGTAAAGTGTGCTTCCAGTGTGGAACCAGACTCCACCGAGGTAGAGCTGAACCTTGTCAGGCATGACATTGTGACAAACTAGGATCATTTTGTGTATAGGTGTGTAAAATGTGTGTAAAATCGTTCAACTGAGAAAGGGGGAGTAAATACCTTGACTAGGTGGGAGGATTATGACACTCTGAATGAAGAGGAAGACTCTGTGCAGATTGTCGAGGCAGGGGTGTTATTCAAACGGTGGGAACAAAACATCCACAGATCAATAAAGGTTTAGACTTAGTCCACTTAAACACTTTTTTGGGGAAGAAACATTTAAACCATGTCCTGTAGTTGTCCTAAACAAATGTACGGTGAAAATGTTTGCATATTGGAAGAAGTACTGAGAGCATTTGAAACTGTCAGATTTCAAGGGCAATGAGGTCATGATCCTTGTTATCAACCAATCAATCAATCAATCAATCAATGTGTTCTTATGTAGCGCAAGCTTCTCACCCCAGTGGTCTCCAGGCGCTTGGGGTGCTGCAGACCTCGCCAGGCTGTTGCTGGCGATCGAACAGCCAAGTTTTGAGCTGCTTTCTGAAATCGTTCAGGGAAGGGGAAATGCACAGGTGGAGGGGGAGGTCGTTGCAGGATCTGGTGGCTAGGTGGGAGAAGGAGTGACCTCCATAGCATTTGCAACGGATGCAGGGCACATGGGCCTGGGCGAGGAAGACTGAGTGGAGGTCTCTGGTTGTTTGGTGGAAAGAGAGGCAGTTGTTGATGTGGGCGGGCTCAGCGTTGTGGAGGGCCTTGTGTGCATGCCTGAGGAGCTTGAAGAGGCAGCTTTGCTGGACGGGGAGCCAGTAGAGGGCGCTGAGGTTGGGGATAGTGCTGGTTCTTCTGGGGCAGTTGAGGACATGTCTTGCTGCTGAATTCTGGATGGTCTGGAAGTGGTTCATGAGCTGCTCAGTGAATCGGGGATAGAGCGCGTTGCCGTAGTCGAATTGGCTGGAGATGAGGGCCTGGGTGACTGTTTTCCTGATAGAGATGGGGATCCATTGGAAGATCCTATGGAGCATGCAGATGGTGTGGAAGCAGGTAGAAGAGATGGTATTGATCTGTTGCTTTATGGTCAGTTGGGTGTCTAAGATAATCCCGAAGTTGCGTGCGTGCGTGCGTGGTTGGTGGGTGTGGGACTGAGGGCAGTGGGCCACTACGTGTGGTCGCCGGAGGAGGGCTTGTTCCTAAAGATGAGATCTCTATTTTGTCTGAATTTAGCTTGAGACAGATGGTCGTGATCCAGGTGGCGATGTCGGTCATAGTGTTTTGGAAGTTAGTTCATGTGATGGCGGTACCGTCTGAGAGGGAGAGGACGAGATGGGTGTCATCGGCGTAGGAGACGATGTTGAGTCTGTCGGTGTGATGTCTGCCAGTGGAATCATGTAGATATTGAAGAGGGTAGGGCTGAGGGAGGAGCCCTGGGGGATGCCACAGATGGTGTCTTATGGTGCGTGGATGTAGGGAGGGAGGAGGATCGTCTGTGTTCAGCCGGAGAGGAAAGAAGAGATCCAGTTGAGTGCGTTGTTTTAAATGCCAATGCTGTGGAGTCTAGTGATGAGAGTGTGGTGTGAGATGGTGTAGAAGGCTGTGGATAAGTGGAGGAGGATGAAGGCAGCTGTTGCCCCTAGGTTGAGGAAGCGTCTGATGTAATCGGTAGCTGCAATCAAGGCGGTTTCCGTGCTGTGATTGGGCCGGAATCCGGATTGGGATAGGTTGAACAAGCTGTTGTGTTCAAGGTAGACTATGTGCGGTAGACTATGTGCTGGCGGTTGATGGCTGTTTCCAATACTTCGGCAGGAATGGGTGGAGTGATGTAGGGCAGTAGTTTTTGAGCTCGCTGGGGTCGGTTGTGGGTTTCTTCAGGAGGTGCTTGACCCTGGCTTGCTTCCAGGTGCTAGGTCGGTGGCTGTGGAGATGGAGGTGTTGAGGAGTTCTGTGAGTGAGGCTCCAATTATTTCTCCTCCTAGGTTGTAGAAGCGGTGCGGGCAGAGCTCCGTGGGAGATTCAGAGTGGATGGAGGCCATGATGTCGATGGTGTCTTCAGTACAAAGTTGCTTCCATTCGGTGATCACATAAGGGGGATTGGTGGGATGGGGTGCAGGGGTGACCGAGGTCGGTGGGTTTGGGGTTGAAGTTGCTGTAGAAGTCGGCGCTCTTGTGGTGGAAATAGTCCAATAGCATGTCGCAGAGGGCTTGGGAGGGGTGGATAGTGTTCTCTGTGGCAGAGGGGCAGGAGGATTCTCTGACGATGTTAAAGAGTTCTCTGGCATGGTTGGTGCTTGCCTCAATGTGGGTGGTGGGTGCTTCTTTCTTGGTGTCTCTGAGTTGGTGGTATCTTTTGAGAGTGGTCCTGAAGGAGTCGAGGCTAAGGGTGGTTTGTTGGAGTGCCAGTGTCTCTTTAGTTTTCTGCAGTGTCATTTGAGGGTCAGAAGTTCTAGGGTGAAACATTTGGCTTGCTTGGTGGGCTTGCTGCTGGTGGTTCTCTTAGCGGGGTAATGGTGTCGGCATATGAGGAGATCCAGTTGGAGAAGTTTTGTATGCAACATTTAAGGGTGTCCCGGGGATGGGTCTGGCTTCTTTGAGGGCGGCGATCCAGGGATTTTGAGTGACATTGCTCCAGTTGCAGCAGAGAAGGGTGGGGAGGTCTCATTGGGCTCCAGGCCATCCCTCGATGGTGAAGTGGACGATGTTGTGGTCAGTCTAAGTTACCTCAAAGGTGTGGGAGAACTTGGCTATGTCACTGGAGCAGAAGATGGGATCTGGTGTGTGTCCTGCGCTGTGCGTGGGGACCAGCTGAAAGAGGCTGATGATGCTCATGATATCGAGGAGTGAGGTGGAGTTGGTGTCGTCTGGGTCTTCTTGGTGGAATTTCAGGTCCCCAAGGAAGAGGTAGTGGTTGGAGTCGATTGCCAGCGAGCGATGAAGTCCAGGATGGAGTTGCAGAAGCTGTGGTGGAGGCCAGAGGGTCTTTCGGCAAGTGTTCCTCTGATGGTGATATTCTCATCAGATTTGTTCCGGAAGTTCAGGTGTTCCGTGATCGGTGTAGTGTTGTCATCTGAGGCAATGCAGTAGAGGAAGTCCTTGTGGATGATGGCAATGCCTCTGCCATGTCTGTTGGGGCAGTCGGAGTGTATCATCTGGTATCTGGGGGGTGTGTGGCCGTGGCGATGTCAGGTGCAGAAGCTGGGGTGAGCCAGGTTTCAGTGATGAACATTATGTTTGTGCGAGGGTGGTGATAGTGTCCCAGATTTCTATGGCGTACTTGCAGAGGGATCGAGTGTTGAATAGTACGCAGTGCAGTTGACGTTTGTTGCTGGGAGTCTGCTGTGTGGAAAATGCGGTGGTTCCAACGTTGCAGGAGAAACAGCAGCTGTGGCAGGAGGAGGGGCCTTTGGTGGATCGAGGCGAGGTGGTGCTGCAGTTGGAGTTCCGGGTCTTTGGCCTAAGGTACTTGATCTCGTCGGAGGAATATCAGTGCCGGGTGGCAGAAACAGGGGACCTGGCACTGGGCGCAGTCTGGGCATGGGCAGGCGCAGACAGGCTTGCCTTTGGCATGCCTGCGGCGCTCCCGCTTTGTGTGACCCCCATTAAGTAGGTCCTGGGGGGGCAGGACATGGGGGTGGGAGAGGAACAAGGTGGGAAAAAAGACAGCAGGATGCAGGTGCCTGAGTGGGTCACTCAGGAATAGCAAAAAATTGGGAAGAATGCAGGGAGAGGGCTAAGCAGGCAACGGAGGCAGCAGTCTAGGGCAGAGGCACTGAGCTGCAGGCACTACGTAGCGATTTGCAGCAGTGCCAGGGAGTAGCTGGAGGGGCTGCTCAATGGGGTCACGCAGCAACTGCCAATAAGTAGGTCCTGGGGGGTGGGGCACAGCGGGTTGGGAGGAGAGTAAGGTGGAAAGAATGACGGAGGGACCCAGAGGGCCTGAGCCAAGGCACACAGAAAAAGCAAAAAAGCAGGAAGAGTACAGGGAGGTCAGGGGCGCCTGAAGAGGGCTAAGGAGGGAGCAAGCTAAGGAGGCAGCAGTCTGGGACAGAAGCACTGAGCTGCAGTCACTATTTAGCACTTTGCATCAGTGCCAGGGCGGAGCTGGAGGGGCCTGCTCAATGGGGTCATGCAGCGCCCGCCATTAGGTAGGTCCTGGGTCCGGGGCAGGGAGCAAGTCTGGAAAAATGACAATAGGACTTGGGGGGCCTGAGCAAGGGCACACAGGAATAGCAAAAAAGTGGGAAGAGTGCAGGGTGGGTGGGGGGCCTGAAAAGTGCTAAGCAGGAAGCAGGCTAAGGAGGCAGCAGGTTGGGATAGAGGCACTGACCTCCAGGTGCTATGTAGTGCTTTGCAGCAGTGCCAGGAAGGATCTGGGTGGGCCTGCTCAATAGGTTCACACAGTGACCGCCATTAAGTAGGTCCTGGGGGGTCGGGTACGGAAGGGGCAGGGTACGGAAGGAGTGGGAGGGGAGCAAGGTGGGTAAAACGACAGCAGGACAGCTAAGGAGGCAGAAGTCTGGGCAGAGGCATTGAGCTGCAGGTGCTAAGTAGTGCTTTGCAACAGTGCCAGCAGTGCCAGGGATGAGCTGGAGGGGCCTACTTCGAGGATGGGTCATGACTTTTTTAAGTAAAAGAAAGAAATTGAGCATATTAGATTCCAATCATGTGGGCTGGAGTGTATGCACCAGTAATTTAAAAAGGTCACCAAAGTATAGAAGAATAAAGAGACTAACGGTAAAGTTTGTGAAAAAAAAGCATCCTGGAGCTTTTTCTGTGAAAAACCTGTCAAGTGAAGGGCTTTAGTATTATATAAAAGTAGAAATCTCAGTCCACTATTCACAATGTATGCACAGTGCCAGTAATTTTAAGAGAAGAGCTTAACACAGAGCTAAATAATTGTGAAAATTGAAAATAATCTGATTATCTAAACCTAGATGCGGTCATTACAACATTGGTGGTAAAAGCCGCTTACCGCTGTGCAGAAGACTGCCAACACACTGCTGCGGCTGCGGAATTCCGCCACAGCTATTATGAACCACATCTCGGAACCCGCGAAAATTCAGACACCCACACAAGTCCACCACACCAAAGGTCAGTGATAAACTGGCGAAAACCAAACCTCCACCGTCAAGCCAACAGAAATACACCCACACTATCACAACACACGAATCCACACGGCGGTCCTTCAACCGCGATATTCCATTGGCGGTGCACACCGCCGCGCTCAAAATACACACACATCTCCAAAACACAGCCACATTGGACAATTCGAAATACTCACAAGTGATACACATACACACACCACTCCCACACACCCAATACAATATAAAACACACACCCACAGCACCCACAAACCCCTACGACCAAAAATCGAGACCGAAGCACAGAGAGAGACACCACCAGCAAGTACAACAGCATCCACAGGCACATAACACCATCACCAACACAACTTCCAGCACCTCACACAACACACCACTACATATCACCACACTTATCACCACACACACCACCCCACACATCACCTACACCACCCCATGGCACGGCAAAGACACTCCAGGTTCTTGGAGGAGGAGCTCAGGGTCATGGTGGAGGAAATCGTCCGGGTAGAGCCACAGCTATTTGGATCACAGGTGCAGCACACCTCAATTGCAAGGAAGATGGAGCTATGGCGAAGAATAGTGGACAGGGTCAATGCAGTGGGACAACACCCAAGAAATCGGGAGGACATCAGGAAAAGGTGGAACGACCAACGGGGGAAGGTATGTTCCATGGTCTCAAGGCACCACCAGGTGGTTCAGCAGACTTGCGGCGGACCCCCACCTCCTCACCCACAACTAACAACATGGGAGGAGCAGGTCTTGGCGATTCTGCATCCTAAGGGCTTCGAAGGAGTTGGTGGAGGAATGGACTCTGGTAAGTCAAATCTTAACTATTACATCCCCCACCCTACCTGCATGCTATCACAACTATCACATGCCCCCACCCTCGCCCTCACCCCTATCACTCCAACTCCTCACAAATGTACCAGTATCACAAACCACACATCCCAACACCAAGCCCTGCATGCAAAAACAAAGCATGGACACCCATCACTAAAGCATGCCTACTGCACATACCCATACACCCCCCTAAACCATCATCACACAAGCTCCCACACAGGAATGCCAGCACTGGGGTACACAGTCACCCACCCATTGCACACCATTACACACACAGATGCAATAATCATGCCTTTCCACCCCTGCAGGACCACTACCCAACGTCACCAGACAGGAGGGTCCAGACATGTCCACTCCACCCACAGAAGAGGCCCACAGTGATGACAGCACCTCTGTCCAACTGGATCTAGATGACCAGCCCGGACCATCGGGGGCCTCGGGACAGTCGGTTCCCCTCACACAGGCACAGGCCACCACAGACCTTCCCCCCCTCTGGAAACACCAGCACAGCACCCACCCAGCGGGACCATACCTCTGTCCCCAGGACACGTCAATCAGCTGTGTGTCCACCACTACAGGGAACCCAGGATAACCCACCACCCCAACACCAACAGGGGCCTGGGGGCAGTGGCAGTGGGCACACGGTCCAGGGGACGGAGGCCCAGGAACACAGGGGAACTGGGGGGGCTGCTGTGCGACAGGGGGCGGACAGGCCAAGGGAACCCACTCTCCACGAGGCCCTCTCCTCCATCGTGGGAGCCTACCACCACTCCCAGGAGACGATGGCAACCGTACTGGCCAAGTTTCAGGAGACCCAGCGGCTGCAGGAGGAACAGTATTTGGGGTTCAGGGAGGAACTCAGAACCATCAGCTCCACCCTGGGCACCATCGTAGGGGTGCTGAAGGAACTACTAAACACCAGGAGGGACACTGTGGCACTCCAGGGGCCCCCTGACACTAGCATGGACGATGAACTGCCCACCACCTCCGCCGGCCCTAGTGGACAGGACGCCCCGCCACAGGACCACCACACCAGCACCCCACCCCCCGCAGAGGGAGAACCACCCCGCAAACGGTCCCTGAGATCCAGGAACAAGACAGAGCACGATGCCAAGACCCCCGCCAAGAAATGAGACCACCCTAATTGTCATCCCACTGTACCACTTTGTCACCCTGTCCATAATTAAAATGCCCCAGCTCCACTTCCTATGCCCATATGGGCAATGCACCTGAGACTAATAGACTGGACTCTGCCATGGACACTCCTCCGCCATCCCCCCTCACCATTTAACTTCCCCCTCCAATATTTTGCATTTAAATAAACACACCTAAAGCACAAAATGATCTGGAGTCTGTCTGTGATTTTGAAATAGTGTATTTGCAATTACAGTGACAAAATGTTCTTGAAATAGTAATGTCAACATACCTATGTCACACAGCTCTAGTCCATGAGGAATCTAAGCAGATGACACACGTTGGGACCCACATCTGTGAAACCGTAAGGCAAAGTGACAACTCAGTGACCATACACTGGGTGAAAACGACAGACAGTAGAGAGGTAGTAGTGTAAAAGTACATGTAGTAGGCAGGAATATATTCTCACCTGTGTTTCACTGGAAATATTGCTGGATCGCTGAGTCCCTGTTCTGCATGTCTTCTTCCTGTGCTTCATCCTCATCACTGTCCCCAGGCTCCACAGCTGCCACAACACTGCCATCCGGACCATCCTCCTGCAGAAAAGGCACGTGTCATCGCAAAGCCAAGTTGTGAATCATACAGCAGGCCACGATGATCTGGCACACCTTCTTTGGTGAGTAGAATAGGGATCCACCTGTCATATGCAGGCACCTGAACCTGGCCTTCAGGAGGCCGAAGGTCCGCTCGATCACCCTCCAAGTTCGCCCATGGGCCTCATTGTAGCGTTCCTCTGCCCTGGGATTCCTCGCTGGGGTCAGTAGCCATGACAGGTTGGGGTACCCAGAGTCACCTGCAAATTGCGAGTGACAACTGTTAGACACACACTAACCTGTAGGGATAACCCCAGACAACCATTCCCACTGTCTTGCTTCCAGGGGCTCACCTAATAGCCACACATGGTGCCTCTGGAGCATAAGGGATGCTGCTATTCCGCAGGATGTAGGCGTCATGCACTGAGCCAGGGAACATGGCATTCACATGGGAGATGTACTGGTCTGCCAAACATACCATCTGTACATTCATGGAATGATAACTCTTCCGGTTTCTGTACACCTGTTCACTCCTGTGGGGGGGGACCAAAGCCACATGGGTCCCATCAATGGCACCTATGATGTTGGGAATATGTCCAAGGGCATAGAAGTCACCTTTCACTGTAGGCAAATCCTCCACCTGAGGGAAAACGATGTAGCTCTGCATGTGTTTCAGCAGGGCAGACAACACTCTGGACAATACGTTTGAAAACATAGGCTGGGACATCCCTGATGCCATGGCCACAGTTGTTTGAAATGACCCACTTGCAAGGAAATGGAGCACTGATAGCACCTGCACTTGAGGGGGGATTCCTGTGGGATGGCGGATTGCTGACATCAGGTCTGGCTCCAACTGGGTGCACAGTTCCTGGATTGTGGCACGGTCAAACCTGTAGGTGATTATCAAATTTCTTTCCTCCATTGTCGACAGGTCCACCAGCGGTCGGTACACCGGAGGACTCCGCCATCTCCTCACATGTCCCAGCGGACGCTGCCTATGAAGGACAACAGTGACCACAGAGTCAAACAACTCAGAGGTACGTACCCACAGTTTACCCAGAACAACAATCATACACAATAGGTGGACTGTATGTGTGTTGAGACTAGGCCTAGGTATGTGTGACGCAGTTGGAAATTAGGCCATGCCGGCCCCTAAAATGGCGGCTGCCTGACCTCTAAAGTGGGACAATGGTATGTGAGGTAACTGCGCTGGCGTTGTACACCGTCGCGGTAGGTGGTCGGAGACCTCGGCGCAATGCTGCATTGGTTAACATTGGACCCTATGGGTCCCAGGAGCCAATGACGATGTACGCCGGCGGTGATGGTACGCACCGCCACGGACGTGATCGCCGCGGACGTGACCACCATTTTCTATCTGTTCAATCACTCTATACCTGATCTTCGACAGGAGAGGACCCACACTGCAAGTGCTGCTGTGACCTCGGTCTGGAAGAGACAATAGCTCGTGCGTCTGGGGAAAGGGCCCCTGACTTCACATCAGAGGAGTTGGAGAAGCTCGTTGATGGGGCCCTCACCCAGTACACACTACTCTACGGTCCTCCAGACAAACAGGTAAGTACACAGGTAGCATGTTGTATGGGCTACGCCTGTGTGGAGAGGAATGGATTTAAGAAGGAAGGGGGCAGAGTGCTGCGTGCATAAAAGAGGGTGGGTGCATGTGCCACATGTCAAGGGTAGGGATGGGGGCCACTCACTTTGACGGTGCAGTTGTTAATGACTTCTCTTCTTCCCCTGTACATTTCATGTAGGTCAGCGCCCACCAGAAGAAAGATATTTTGCGTGCCATCTCCAAGGACGTCCGGACCCTGGGGGTCTACCACAGACGGAGCACCCACTGCCAGAAAAGATGGGAGGACATTCGACGCTGGAGCAAGAAGACGGAGGAGGCTCAGCTGGGGATGGCCTCCCAATGTGGGAGAGGTGCCCGTCGAACCATGACCCCACTGATGTTCACGATCCTGGCGGTGGCATACCCGGAGTTGGATGGGCGCTTGAGGGCATCACAGCAGACACAAGGGGGTGAGTGCACTCTGATTCAGCTGACTTTGCGCGCAGTGGAGTTGTCTGGGTGGGGGAAGAGGGCTGTGGGTTTCCCTAGGCCAGAGCGAGTTCCGTAGGCTAGGCCCCTCCGTAAGGCATGGCCCTGTGGCCCCCCACCCCACCTCTGTAGAGTGCCAAGTACAGCTATTCATGCCCCTGTGTCATCTATGTGTGCCGATGTCATCCATAGCCTTGTAGGCCATTTCCCAGGATTTGCACTGTAGAGCCCAAGAGCGCGGCGTAGTGCAGGGGGCTTCTGTGTCTGTCTTATCCGCCAACGGCAGCGGTAATCCATGTACTCAACATGTCTTTATTCTGTTCCCACCCCCTTTTTGTGGTTTCCCTGTTCTTGTGTGCATTAGCATCATCAGGCGGATGAGCAGTGGCACCGGAGCACAAGGGAGCTGCATCCCACATGGCCATGGAGGGCCACACTATGGGCTCAGAATTCACCTGTGGGACGGAGTGCGAGGGGAGCTCCACGGCGGGGACAGGAGCTGACACCAGCGACACGGACTCGTCCTCTGATGGGAGCTCCCTTGTGGTGGCGGCAACATCTGTGCCCCCCGCATCTACAGGTACAGCCGCCACCCCCCTACCAGCACCGCACTCCCAGCAGCCCATCAGCCTTCACCCCGTGCCAGCTCACCCAGGAGGGTGGGCATCACCTTCGTCCCAGGCACCTCAGGCCCTGCCCCAGTCACCCCTGCTGCCCTCAGTGAGGCGGCCATTGATCTCCTCATGTCACTCACTGTTGGGCAGTCTACCATTTTGAATGCCATCCAGGATGTAGAAAGGCAGTTGCAACAAACAAATGCATTCCTGGAGGGCATTCATTCTGGTCAGGCGGCCCTTCACCAAGCCTTTCAAACTTTGGCCTCAGCACTGATGGCAGCCATTGTCCCTGTGTCTAGCCTCCCCCCTCCAACTTCCTCCACCCAGACCCAATCCCCTGTACCCCTGCCTATCCCAAGCACACCATCAGACCAGTCTGCACACATCTCACCCCAGAAGGGAAGCTCAGGCAAACATAAGCACCACACATCCCACAGGCACACACGCAGGCATCAGACACATGCAGACACACCAACATCCACTGCCTCCACTGTGTCCCCCTCCTCGTCGTCTCCCTCCTCCCTCCCAGTCTTGTCTACACTCACACCTGCATGCACTACCTCTACAGCCACTACGTCCCTCACCAGCACACCCCACTCACGTGCAGTCACCACCCCCACTACCATTCACACGTCCCCTGTGTCCTCTCCCAGTGTGTCTGTGACGCCCCCTTCCAAGATACACAAACGCAGGCACACACCCACCCAACAGCCATCCACCTCACGACAGCCTCTAACGCATGCACCTGCACCCAAAGTCACCAAACGTACACCTCCTACAACCACCACCTCTTCCTCCACTCCCAAACCCCCTCCAGCTACCCGTCCCAGTGTGTCTAAAAAACTTTTCCTGTCCAGCCTTGACCTTTTCCCACACCTACCCCACCCCGTCCATCTCATAGGTCCCGAACTAGCACCTAAGCCACAATATCTCCGGGACCAGTGGTGCCTGTAGTCACAGGTATGTGGAGTGCACCAGCCACCAGGACAGCCAGTGTGGCACGGAGCCACAGCACAGCCTGTCCCCCCCTGTGAAGCATCAGAAGTTGGCCAGTACCCGGGGGGAGAGGGGGAAGACTCCAGCCACCCAAGCCGCTCCCAGGGGTCCCAGTGAGAGTGTGGACTCAGCTGTGACACCTCTCAAGGTAGGGAAGGGCCACAAACCTGGCAAGTCAGGGAAGAGCAGCACAGCGGAGAAGACCGCCACCATACCCGCTGCCCTGGAGGGCCCCACCAGCCCCATCCCCGCTGCCCAGGAGGCCACCGCCAGCCCCAGCCCAGCTGCCCAGGAGGCCACCGCCGGCCCCAGCCCAGCTGCCCAGGAGGCCACCGCCAGCCTACCTGCCCAGGAGGCAACCGCCAGCCCCAGCCCAGCTGCCCAGGAGGCCACCACCAGCCCAGCTGCCCAGGAGGCCACCGCCAGCCCTATCCCAGCTGCCCGGGAGGGCCCCGCCAGCCCCATCCCAGCTGCCCGGGAGGGCCCCGCCAGCCCCATCCCAGCTGCCCAGGAGGGCCCCGCCAGCCCCAGCCCAGCTGCCCAGGAGGGCCCCGCCAGCCCCAGACCAGATGGGCCATGAAGGACCGCCAGCCCCAGCCCAGATGGGCCATGAAGGACCACCAGCCCCAGCCCAGATGGGCCATGAAGGACCGCCAGCACTAGACCCGCTGGGCCATGAAGGACCGCCAACTCAAGCACCGCTGGGCCATGAAGGACCGCAAACTCAAGCACCGATGAACAGGGCACCGCCAAATCAAGCACCGCTGAACAGGGCACCGCCAACCCAAGGACCGCTGAACAGGGCAAGCACCGCTGAACAGGGCACCGGCAGCTCAAGCACCGCTGAACAGGGTAAGCACGGCTGAACAGGGCACCGCCAAATCAAGCACTGCTGAGCAGGGGAAGCACCGCTGAACAGGGCACCGCCAACTCAAGCACCGCTAGCCCATGAGTGGCAGGGGCACTGACGCAACTGGGACCGTCACGGGGTGAGTGATGCACTCTAGGCACCAGTCCCCCTTCAGAACCAGTGGAGACTGTTATCCACTTGAGAGACTGTGGCTTTGCACTCCCCAGGATTGAACAGTGGGCAAACCACCCACTGTATAGACTTGAGAGACTGTGGCTTTGCACTCCCCAGGATGGAACAGTGGGCAAACCACCTACTGTATAGACTTGAGAGACTGTGTCTTTGCACTCCCCAAGATAAGGCAGCGGGCAAACCACACACTGGAATGACTTGAGAGACTGTGGCTTTGCACTCCCCAGGATGGAACAGTGGGCAAACCACCCACTGTATAGACTTGAGAGACTGTGGCTTTCCAATCCCCAGGATGGAACAGTGGGCAAACCACCCACTGTATAGACTTGAGAGACTGTGGCTTTGCACTCCCCAGGATGGAACAGTGGGAAAACCACCCACTGTATAGACTTGAGAGACTGTGGCTTTGCACTCCCCAGGATTGAACAGTGGGCATTGAGCCCCCTCGTGGATCTGGCATTGTGCACTCATCCAGCTGAGGTGCCCCCCCTCATCCCCCTGAGGTGCCTGTTGTATTTCTAGCTGATGCCCCTGCAGTGTTCTCTCTGTTTTGATCTGGTATCGAGTGTGGGCCTCGCCTATGTATTTTGGGCCCATTGGTCCACGGACTATAAATGGTGCAATACCTGGACTACTATGCTTGGTGTATATTTTGTTAATAGTGTATATATGTATATGTTTTGCGTATTGCATTTTAATAGATTACAATGGTTACACTCATTTCCTTTTGTCTTTGCATTCTTCCGGGGGGTTTGGGGGGTGTAACTATGATGTATAGATATGTATTAGTGTGTGTGTTGTAGTGGGTGAGGTTGGGGGTGGTGTGTGTGTGTGTGTGTCCCTGTTTTTTCCCTCCTCCTCCCCTGTGTCATAGGAGCAGTACTCACTGTGGTCTTCGCCGCCGGAGTTTGTGCTCCTGGTACAGGAGCAGGAAGACTATCGCAGGTAGGATTTGGAGTTCCAGGTCCATGGTGTCCGCGTTCCTCGTGGAGTGTGTAGAAGTGAGCGTTTTTCCTTCGAAATTCCTGTTTCCGCCGTGTTTTTATCCGCGGTGAATCCACCCCGGAAAAAGGTGGCGGATTGGCCTGTCATGATAGTGTGGGCGGGACATTGTCTCCCGCCTGTCTGTTGGCGGTGACCGCCGCGCTGTTTGTTTGTACCGCCGTGGCGGTTGGAGTGTTAAAGTGGCTGTCTTTGTTGGCGGTGTCTGCCACGGTCGTAATTGCGAATTTTTTTCCGCCGGCCTGTTGGCGGTCTTACCGCCGCTTTAACACTGTCCGCCAGGGTTGTAATGACCACCAGAGTGTTTGGTGTGACTGGTTCCCATTTTTCTGGGGATCAAGGACAGTGGCACTTTACGAATGTGTGTGGACTTACGCAGCCTGAATATTATCATCCACTCTCAAACATTAAAGAGATGCGTCTGACTCTAAAGGGTGCAACGGTGTTTGGGCGTGGCAGCTGTGTATCTCTGGATAAAGCTCTGTAAGGATGACAAGTGAAATTCGGAAGTGTCCTTATGTTATGAGGGAATGCCTTTTGACTAGACACTGGCATTCACATGAACCCCCTTTGACATCTCTTCGTCTGTAACTGTTACCTTGTTTATGGAAAAATCTGTAGCAGACCACTGTCTTCCAACAACTGCATTCTTAGCAATGATAAGCATAAGGATAAAGGTAGTGGAGAAGCAAGCCTACTATGATCATTCTTCTGTAAAAAAAACAGTCTCTCAATAAATCTCATTTTAAAAATTTACTTCATAATTGTGTCTCCTTGACCTTGCCGCTCGTGTCTCCCTTAACTAACTTATTCTTGTCACTACCTCTTAATTATAAATAGAGATTTGCCTGATTTAGAGTTGCATTATATCCTACTGCATTATATCCCATGGCAGTTGTAATAAGGTGATTGGGATGTCCGTCAGGGTTGTGACTGACTAACTTGACTGCCAAACTATAAATTAAGCCCATAAACATCAAGCTGATGATCCTCTACAGCCTACACCTATAACCGCTGCCTTTTCTCCTCTCCTGGCCTCTCCTCTCCTCTCTGCTCTCCTCTCCTTTCCTTTGCTAAATCTGTTTTTGTTGGGTTTTAGGACTTTGTGCACTTTGCCACTGCTAACCAGTGCTAAAGTGCACGTGCTCTCTCCCTAAAATATGGTAAACTTGGTTAACACCTGATTGGTAAATTTAAAGGTGCTTGTAAGTCTGTAATATATGGTACCATGGGCACCCAGGGCCTGTAAGTTAAATGCTAGTAGTGTGCAGCAGCATTCCTTGTGCCACCTACTAAGTAGCACTTTTTAAGCATGTCTTAGGCCTTAGCGCTGCCTACTGAGAGAAACAAAGAAGAACGCTGTAGCAGACCGCATAGAAGCCCGCACAAACCACAGCAAGGAGCTCATTTATTTATGTGTTTTTGTAAAGTGCATCACTCATCCCCTAAGGGACATCACAGTGCTCAAATGCAGTCCATCGTTATGTTGAGTACTCACCAGCACATAGAAAATATCCTTAACTCCTAAACACCCAAGTCTTTAATTTCTTCTTGAACCCCAGGTGATCTTCAGTAACAGGGCTATCCAGTGGTAACATATTCCACTGAGCCACTGCCAGGTAAGAAAATAAGCAGCCTCCTGATATGACTTTATTTGTTTTGTTTTGGCTACTGCCAAATTGCGTAATCTCAGGTCACGTGTTGGAGAATAAAATTCTACTCTCGCTTGTAGAGGTACTGGATCCATATTATAAAGAGATTTATGTTCATGGCAAAGAAGTTTAAACTTCACTGTTTGACGCACAGGCAACCAATGCAAAGTGACCAGACATGGATAGGCAGAGGTGTATTTGTCTTCATTACAAATCATTTAGCCAGGTGCATTCTGTATCACTTGAAGTTGTGAGAACAAATAGTCCACAATGCCTACATACAACGCCCCAGATTCTCAAAGGTTTAGCCCCTGGAAAGGATGGCTGAGACTGTGACAGAGAGCGATCTTTGACCTTGGTGCTGAGTAATGTCTGTGACCCTGTCCCCACAGGCCAGCACCTGTCTGTTCCTTTTAACAATTACAAGAAAGTGTGCATTTATCTCGCTGAAGGGCATGCACTGAGGTATTTGGAGCCAGATGTAGCAAGTTCCGAATTTGCGATTCGGAAATTGCGAGTAGGTGCGACTCGCAATTTACGAATTGGCAATTCGGATGCAGAACGGTGTCTCAGACACCATCTGCGAATCGCTATGGGATATAACAGACCCACCTCAGTAATATTAATGAGGCGAGTCGCATTTTGCGACCCCATAGAGCAGTGGTTCCCAATCTGTGCGCCGCGGTTCCCTGGTGTGCCTTCAAAACTAGCCAGGGGCGCCGCACACAGTCTGGAAACCACTCGGAGGTGCTTTGAATCGGTAGCTTTTCAACGTGGTATTGGAAACAAAACACCCTGCATTAATTATTGTGACCAGCGGAGGGCGCCAAAGTACCATTAATAATATCCCTATGACAAAAGAACAAAAATAGTTTCCAATAATTGATTTTCAGCAACCTGAATGAGAGAATAAAGGAGACAAACTGTAAATAGTGTAGGTACAGGTAAATAGAGACAGACATGAGACTCCAGAGCGCCCAACCTCTATGACAAATCTAAATGTGGGAATAATGAAACCAGAGTTAATTTCTCTGACAAAGCAAGACAGATACCAGAAAGACATAGGGGGTCATTACGACCCTGGCGGCCGGCGGTATGTTGGCGGTAACACCGCCAACAAGCTGGCGGTGTTCCGCCAGCAATTATGACCGTGGCAGAAAAGACACGGCCATACCGCCGGCCCCTCCGCTTTGCCAGCAGGATTCCGCCTGGCGGTCATAATCCCCAGGGCAGCAGTGCATGCACCGCTGCCCTGGGGATTATGAGTCCCCGACTGCCGGCCTGTCCATGGCGGTACACACCGCCATGGAAAGGCCAGCGGTAAGGGGACTTGAGGTGCCCCTGGGGGCCCCTGCACTGCCCATGCACTTGGCATGGGCAGTGCAGGGGCCCCCAGGCATAGCCCTGTTGCGCGTTTCACTGCCCGAATTTCGGGCAGTGAAATGCGCGACGGGTGCTACTGCACCTGCTGCACATCAGCATTGCTGCTGGCTCTATTATGAGCCGGCTGCAATGTTGATGTGACATTTCCGCTGGGCCAGCGGACGGTAACACTGTTACCGTCCGCTGGCCCAGTGGAAATGTCATAATAGGGAGACAGAAATACCGCCGGCAATGGCGGTATTCTGTCTCCCGCGGCCCAAGGTCGTAATGACCCCCATAATGTATGAAGGTGTTTGAGAAGAAAAGAGAATATCCAAGAAAAACTGAAAAATAATAACTGACCCATTGTAGCATAGGAAGGAGATGTCAGAAGCAGCCGCCAGATGGGTTACATCCTTTCACCAGTTTTGTCAAAGGAGGAGATGTGGCCTAGCAGTTAGAGCTGTT
The DNA here is from genome assembly GCF_031143425.1 of Pleurodeles waltl. Taxonomy (NCBI): domain Eukaryota; kingdom Metazoa; phylum Chordata; class Amphibia; order Caudata; family Salamandridae; genus Pleurodeles; species Pleurodeles waltl. The sequence continues at coordinate 13,848,836 of NC_090436.1, read as the reverse complement.
GACTTTAGAACTTGGGAACCAGGCTGGAGTCCTGGCGTCAGCTACCATCCTTTGATTCTGTGCAAATTACTTAATCTCATCAGTGCCTATTTAAAAATAAAGCCTGACCCTATGTAGTGTCATCTGGTGCTCTTCTAAAGCTCTCTAATGCCCTCATCAGTTTCATCCCAATTATTTTCCAGGCTAAAAATGGTAGTACTCCCGAGGCAGGGATTACGTTCCCCCACCCGCCCAAAAAAAGTAACATAATGGGGAGCCATGGCCAACACGGCCAATAGGTCAAAGGAGCCGGGGATCGAAAAAGTTTGGGAACCACTGCCATAGAGAGTCCCTGCACTCACAGGGATGGTGGCCTGCTGAAGACAGCAGACCTCCATGTCTGTGACTGCTGTTTAAATAAAACAGTTATTTTTTTTTGTATTGCATTCCATTTTCCTTTAAGGAAAACGAGTTGCAATACAAAAAAAATTTTCAAAACCATTTGGTTTCGTTTTTTCAGAGCAGGCAGTGGTGCATTGGACCACTGCCTTGTAGGAGGCTGGCCTAGCTTGTAGTGGGTACAAGAGGTACTTACACCTTGCGCCAGGTCCAGTTATCCCTTATTAGTGTTGAAAAGGTGTTTCTAGCAGCTTAGGCTGATAGAAGGTAGCTATGGCAAAGCAGCTTAGGCTGAACTAGGAGACATGCAAAGCTCCTACTATACCACTGGTGTCATATGCACAATATCATAAGAAAACACAATACACAGAAGTAATAAAAATAAAGGTACTTTATTTTTATGACAATATGCCAAAAGTATCTCAGTGAGTACCCTCAGTACGAGGATGTCAAATAAACACAAGATATGTGTACACAATACCAAAAATATGCAGTAATAGCAAAAGGAAGTAATGGAAGCAATGTAAAGTTACAGTAGATTGCAATAGGAGCACATAGGTATAGGGGCAACACAAACCATATACTCCAAAAGTGGAATGCGAACCACGAATGGACCCCAAACCTATGTGAGTTTGTAGAGGTTCGCTGGGACTGTAAGAAAACAGTGAGGGTTAGAAAAATAGCCCACCTCAAGACCCTGAAAGGTAGGTGTAAAGTGCACCTACTGCCCCCAGAGAGCACAGAAGCCGTGATAGGGGGATTCTACAGGAAGAACAAACACCATCAATGCAACAACAGTGGATTTCCGGACCTGAGTACCTGTAAGACAAGGGGACCAAGTCCAAGAGTCTCAACGGTGTCGAGAGTGGGCAGGAGCCCAAGAAATGCCAGCTGAGGGTGCAAGGAAGCTGCTACCTGTTGGAAGAAGCTTGGTGTTCAGCAAGAACGAAGAGGACTAGGATCTTCCCCTTTGGAGGATGGATGTCCCACGTCGTGAAGAAGCTTGCAGAGGTGTCCCCACGCAGAAAGACCACAAAGAAGACTTGCTAGCTGCAAGGGATGTGGTTAGGGTTTTTGGATGCTGCTGTAGCCCAGGAGGGACCAGGATGTTGCCACTTGGATGAGGAGACAGAGGGGGCACCCAGCAAGTCGGAGAGCCCTCACAGAAGCAGGCAGTACCCGCAGAAGTACCTGAATAGGCACTTAGAAGAAAAGTGAACCGGAGTCCACCCAAAGTCACAAAAGGGAGTCCCACGTCGCCGGAGAACAACTCAGAAGGTTGTGCACTGCAGGTTAGAGTGTCGGGGACCCTGGCTTGGCTGTGCACGAAGGAAATCCTGGAAGAATGCACAGGAGCCGGAGCATCTGCAAATTACGTGGTACCCAGCAATGCAGTCTAGCGTGGGGAGGCAAGGACTTACCTCCACCAAACTTGGACTGAAGAGTCACTGGACTGTGGGAGTCACTTGGACAGAGTTGCTGAGTTCCAGGGACCACACTCGTCGGGCTGAGAGGGGACCCAGAGGACCAGTGATGCAGTCTTTTGGTGCCTGTGGTTGCAGGGGGAAGATTCTGTCGACCCACTGGACTTTCTTCAGAGCTCCTGGTGCAGGGAGGAGGCAGGCTACCCCCAGAGCATGTAACACCTGGAAACAGTCGAGAAACCCGGCAGGGTGAGGCGATACAAGGTTGCTAGTAGACATCTTGCTACTTTGTTGCGGTTTTGCAGGCGTCCTGAGCAGTCAGCGGTCGATCCTTTGGTAGAAGTTGAAGAGGGAGATGCAGAGGAACTCTGGTGAGCTCTTGCATTCGTTATCTGGTGAGATCCCCAAAGCAGAGACCCTAAATAGCCAGGAAAGGAGCTTTGGCTACCTAGGGAGGAGGATTGGCTACCAAGAGAGGTAAGAGCCTATCAGAAGGAGCCTCTGATGTCACCTGCTGGCACTGGCCACTCAGAGCAGTCCAGTGTGCCAGAGACACCTCTGTTTCCAAGATGGAAGAGGTCTGGCACACACTGGAGGAGCTCTGGGCACCTCCCCTGATAGGTGCAGGTCAGGGGAGTAGTCACTCCCCTTTCCTTTGTCCAGTATCGCGCCAGAGCAGGGCTGGGGGATCCCTGAACCGGCATAGACTGGCTTATGAAGAGATGGGCTCCATCTGTGCCCATGAAAGCATTTCCAGAGGCTGGGGGAGGCTACTCCTCCCCAGCCCTCACACCTATTTCCAAAGGGAGAGGGTGTTACACCCTCTCTCAGAGGAAGTCCTTTGTTCTGCCTTCCTGGGCAAGGGATTCCTGGACCCCAGGAGGGCAGAAACCTGTCTGAGGGGTTGGCAGCAGCAGCAGCTGCAGTGGAGACCCCGGAAAGGCAGTTTGGCAGTACCCGGGTTCTGTGCTAGAGACCCGGGGGATCATGGAATTGTCCCCCCAATGCCAGAATGGCACTTGGGGGACAATTCCATGATCTTAGACATGTTACATGGCCATGTTCGGAGTTACCATTGTGACGCTGTACATAGGTAGTGATCTATGTACAGTGCACGCGTGTAATGGTGTCCCCGCACTCACAAAGTCCAGAGAATTTGCCCTGAACGATGTGGAGGCACCTTGGCTAGTGCCAGGGTGCCCACACACTAAGTAACTTTTACAATTTACATTGGCTTACTGGAACACCCTTATAATTCCCTAGTATATGGCACTGAGGTACCCAGGGTATTGGGGTTCCAGGAGATCCCTATGGGCTGCAGCATTTCTTTTGCCACCCATAGGGAACTCTGACAATTCTTACACAGGCCTGCCACTGCAGCCTGAGTGAAATAACGTCCACGTTATTTCACAGCCATTTTACACTGCACTTAAGTAACTTATAAGTCACCTATATGTCTAACCTTTACCTGGTAAAGGTTAGGTGCAAAGTTACTTAGTGTGAGGGCACCCTGGCACTAGCCAAGGTGCCCCCACATTGTTCAGGGCCAATTCCCCGGACTTTGTGAGTGCGGGGACACCATTACACGCTTGCACTACATATATGTCACTACCTATATGTAGCTTCACAATGGTAACTCCGAATATGGCCATGTAACATGTCTATGATCATGGAATTGCCCCCTCTATGCCATCCTGGCATAGTTGGCACAATCCCATGATCCCAGTGGTCTGTAGCACAGACCCTGGTACTGCCAAACTGCCTTTCCTGGGGTTTCACTGCAGCTGCTGCTGCCAACCCCTCAGACAGGTTTCTGCCCTCCTGGGGTCAAGCCAGGCTCGTCCCAGGATGGCAGAACAAAGGACTTCCTCTGAGAGAGGGTGTTACACCCTCTCCCTTTGGAAAATGGTGTGAAGGCAGGGGAGAAGTAGCTTCCCCCAGCCTCTGGAAATGCTTTCATGGGCACATTTGGTGCCCATTTCTGCATAAGCCAGTCTACACCGGTTCAGGGACCCCTTAGCCCTGCTCTGGCGCGAAACTGGACAAAGGAAAGGGGAGTGACCACTCCCCTGGCCTGCACCTCCCCTGGGAGGTGTCCAGAGCTCCTCCAGTGTGCTCCAGACCTCTGCCATCTTGGAAACAGAGGTGCTGCTGGCACACTGGACTGCTCTGAGTGGCCAGTGCCACCAGGTGACGTCAGAGCCTCCTTCTGATAGGCTCCTTCAGGTGTTGCTAGCCTATCCTCTCTCCTAAGTAGCCAAACCCTCTTTTCTGGCTATTTAGGGTCTCTGCTTTGGGAATTTCCTTAGATAACGAATGCAAGAGCTCATCCGAGTTCCTCTGCATCTCTCTCTTCACCTTCTGCCAAGGAATCGACTGCTGACCGCGCTGGAAGCCTGCAAAACTGCAACATAGTAGCAAAGACGACTTCTGCAACTCTGTAACGCTGATCCTGCCGCCTTCTCGACTGTTTTCCTGGTGATGCATGCTGTGGGGGTAGTCTGCCTCCTCTCTGCACTAGAAGCTCTGAAGAAATCTCCCGTGGGTCGACGGAATCGTCCCCCTGCAACCGTAGGCACCAAAGAACTGCATTACCGGTCCCTTGGGTCTCCTCTCAGCACAACGAGCGAGGTCCCTCGAATCCAGCAACTGTGTCCAAGTGACCCCCACAGTCCAGTGACTCTTCAGTCCAAGTTTGGTGGAGGTAAGTCCTTGCCTCCCCACGCCAGACTGCATTGCTGGGAACTGCGTCTTTTGCAGCTACTCCGGCCTCTGTGCACTTCCGGCGGAAATCCTTTGTGCACAGCCACTCCTGTGTCCACGGCACTCTAACCTGCATTGCACGACTTTCTAAGTTGGTCTCCGGCGACGTGGGACCCCTTTGTGCAACTTCGGGTGAGCACCGTTTCACGCATCCTTGTAGTGCCTGTTTCTGGCACTTCTCCGGGTGCTGCCTGCTGCTGAGAGGGCTCCTTGTCTTGTTCTACATCCCCTCTGTCTCCTGACGCAATTGGTGACATCCTGGTCTCTCCTGGGCCACAGCAGCATCCAAAAACACTAACCAAACGATTTGCAGCTAGCAAGGCTTGTTGGCGGTCTTTTGGCGGGAAAACACTTCTGCACGACTCTCCACGGCGTGAGGGATCCGTCCTCCAAAGGGGAAGTCTCTAGGCCTTACAGTTCCTGCAGAAACTTAAGCTTCTACTGTCCAGTAGCAGCTTCTTTGCACCCACAGCTGGTATTTCCTGGGCATCTGCCCATCTCTGACTTGCTTGTGACTTTTGGACTTGGTCCCCTTGTTCCACAGGTACCCTCGACTGGAAATCCATCGTTGTTGCATTGCTGGTTTGTGTCTTTCCGGCAGAATTCCCCTGTCACGACTTCTATGTCCTTTGGGGAACTTTAGTGCACTTTGCACTCACTTTTCAGGGTCTTGGGGTGGGCTATTTTTCTAACCCTTACTATTTTCTAATAGTCCCAGCGACCCTCTACAAGGTCACATAGGTTTGGGGTCCATTCGTGGTTCGCATTCCACTTTTGGAGTATATGGTTTGTGTTGCCCCTATCCCTATGTGTCCCCATTGCGTCCTATTGTAACTATACATTGTTTGCACTGTTTTCTAATACTATTACTGCATATTTTGGTATTGTGTACATATATCTTGTGTATATTTGCTATCCTCATACTGAGGGTACACTCTGAGATACTTTGGCATATTGTCATAAAAATAAAGTACCTTTATTTTTAGTACATCTGTGTATTGTGTTTTCTTATGATATTGTGCAAGTGACACTAGTGGTACTGTAGGAGCTTCACTCGTCTCCTAGTTCAGCCTAAGCTGCTTTCCTAGGCTACCATTATCTATCAGCCTATGCTGCTAGACACCCTATACACTAATAAGGGATAACTGGGCCTGGTGCAAGGTGCAAGTACCCCTTGGTACTCACTACAAGCCAGTCCAGCCTCCTACATTGGTTGTGCAGCGGTGGGATAAGTGCTTTGAGACTACTTACCACTCTTGTCATTGTACTTTTCATAAGAGAAAAATATACAAAACAAGTTCAGTGTGTGTACACATAGCTAAAAAGTTTTGCATTTCCTCTTTTCACTCTTTTCTAAGTGCTGAAAAGTACTTCTAAACTTTCAAAAAGTTCTAAAAAGTTTTAAAAGTTTTTTTTCCATCTTTCTAAAAGTTCTAAAAACTTTTTCTCACTCTTTCTGTCACTTAGACTCTTTCTAAAATGTCTGGCACAGGCCAAAATGTTGATCTGTCCAAACTTGCATATGACCACCTTAGCTGGAAAGGAGCAAGGAGTCTCTGTATAGAAAGAGGTTTGAGTGTAGGGAAGAATCCTTCCTTAGAATTGTTACTTAACATGCTTAGAGAACAAGATAAGGCCAAAAGGGCCCCATCTGTTGAGAAAGTAGCTAATGGTTCACAATCTGATCCTGGGACCCCCCAAGGAAAAGATTCAGGAAAGAAACTTCCCAGCCTGCCCATTACTAGACAGTCTAGCATAGTTGGTAATGATGAGGAGTCACACCATACAGATAGTGTTGTCTCACATCATAGCAAGAGCATTCATTCTCACCACAGTAGAAGTGGTGTTTCTGTTAACCAAGCTGTTAGGGTGCCTTCTGTAAGGGACAGGTCTCCTTCTGTCCATTCTCACCATACTTCTGTTTCAAGGCATGTCCCTCCCACCCACCCTGATGACAGATTCTTAGAAAGGGAGCTCAATAGATTGAGAGTGGAACAAACCAGACTGAAGCTCAAGAAGCAACAGCTGGATTTGGATAGACAGACCTTAGAAGTAGAGAAGGAGAGACAGAAACTGGGTTTAGAACCCCATGGTGGCAGCAGCAGTATTCCCCATAGTCATCCTGCAAAAGAGCATGATTCCAGGAATCTGCACAAGATAGTTCCCCCTTATTAGGAGGGGGATGACATTAACAAGTGGTTTGCTGCACTTGAGAGGGCCTGTGCTGTACAGGATGTCCCTCAAAGGCAGTGGGCTGCTATCCTATGGCTATCATTTAGTGGAAAAGGTAGGGATACGCTCTTTACTGTGAAAGAAAGTGAAGCCAATGATTACAAAGTTCTTAAGAATGCACTCCTGGATGGTTATGGCTTAACCACTGAACAGTACAGGATAAAGTTCAGAGAGACCAAAAAGGAGTCTTCACAAGACTGGGTTGATTTCATTGACCATTCAGTGAAGGCCTTGGAGGGGTGGTTACATGGCAGTAAAGTTACTGATTATGACAGCCTGTATAACTTGATCCTGAGAGAGCATATTCTTAATAATTGTGTGTCTGATTTGTTGCACCAGTACTTGGTGGACTCTGATCTGACCTCTCCCCAAGAATTGGGAAAGAAGGCAGACAAATGGGTCAGAACAAGGGTGAACAGAAAAGTTCATACAGGGGGTGACAAAGATGGCAATAAGAAGAAGGATGGTAAGTCTTCTGACAAGGGTGGGGACAAATCTAAAAATGAGTCTTCATCGTGCCCACAAAAACACTCTGGTGGGGGTGGTGGGCCCAAATCCTCTTCTAATCAGAACAAAGAAAAGAAACCATGGTGCTATTTATGTAAAATAAAAGGCCATTGGACAACAGATCCCAGTTGTCCAAAGAAAAGCACCAAGCCTCCTACCACCACAACCCCTACTGCTACACCTAGTGTCCCTACTAATAGCAGTGGTGGTGAGAGCAAACCTACTAATAGCCAATACAAGGGAGTAGCTGGGCTCACTTTTGGTAACTTAGTTGGGGTTGGTCTTGTTAAGGAGACCACAGAGGCTGTGTTAGTCTCTGAGGGGGCTATTGATTTAGCCACCTTAGTTGCTTGTCCCCTTAATATGGATAAGTACAAGCAGCTACCCCTAATAAATGGTGTTGAGGTTCAGGCCTACAGGGACACTGGTGCCAGTGTGACTATGGTCATAGAGAAACTGGTCCACCCTGAACAACACCTACTTGGTCACCAGTACCAAGTAACCGATGCTCACAACAACACACTTAGCCACTCCATGGCTGTTGTAAATCTCAACTGGGGGGGGGGGGTTCTGGTCCAAAGAAAGTTGTGGTAGCCTCAGATTTACCTGAAGACTGTCTACTAGGAAATGATTTGGAGACATCAGCTTGGTCAGAGGTGGAGTTGGAGGCCCATGCAGCAATGCTGGGCATCTCAGGGCATATTTTTGCTTTAACCAGGGCTCAGGCCAAGAAGCAAAAAGGACAGGGAAGCTTGGATCCTGGAACAATGGACCAAGTGCTCCCTAAAGCTAGGGCTAGTAGAAGTAAAGCACTTCCTACTATCCCTCCCTCTACAGTGGATTCTACTTCTGAGGAAGAAGAATTTCCACCCTGTGCAGAACCTACACCAGAGGAGCTGGAAGCACACACTGCTGAGCTGTTGGGTGAAGGGGGGCCTGCCAGGGAGGAGCTGAGTGTGGCACAGCAAACCTGTCCCACACTAGAGGGTCTAAGACAGCAAGCTGTCAAACAGGCTAATGGGGATGTCAGTGACTCTCACAGAGTTTACTGGGAGGACAACCTCTTGTACACTGAAGCAAGGGATCCTAAACCTGGAACTGCCAGGAGGTTAGTGATTCCTCAGGAGTACAGAAAGTTCCTCCTAACTCTAGCCCACGACATTCCCCTAGCTGGACATCTGGGACAAATGAAAACTTGGGACAGGCTTGTTCCCTTGTTTCATTGGCCTAGAATGTCTGAGGACACAAAAGAGTTTTGTAAGTTCTGTGAAACCTGTCAAGCCAGTGGCAAGACAGTTGGCACACCAAAGGCACCCCTTATTCCACTGCCTGTGGTTGGGGTTCCCTTTGAAAGGGTAGGGGTTGACATAGTTGACCCCCTTGACCCTCCTACTGCTTCAGGCAATAGGTTTATCTTGGTGGTAGTGGACCATGCCACAAGATATCCTGAAGTAATTCCTTTAAGGACCACTACAGCTCCTGCAGTGGCAAAGGCCCTCCTGGGAATATTTTCTAGGGTGGGCTTCCCAAAGGAAGTAGTATCAGACAGAGGAAGCAATTTCATGTCTGCATACTTAAAGGCCATGTGGAAGGAGTGTGGTGTGACTGACAAGTTAACTACACCCTATCATCCACAAACAAATGGACTGGTGGAGAGATTTAACAAAACTCTCAAAGGCATGATTATGGGTCTCCCTGAAAAACTCCGCAGGAGATGGGATATCCTGTTACCATGCCTCCTTTTTGCCTACAGGGAGGTACCCCACAAAGGAGTGGGCTTCAGCCCCTTTGAACTACTCTTTGGACACCCTGTTAGGGGTCCACTAACACTTGTCAAGGAGGGTTGGGAACAACCTTTAAAAGCTCCAAAGCAAGATATTGTGGATTATGTACTTGGCCTCAGATCAAGGATGGCTGAGTATATGAAAAAGGCCATTAAAAACCTTCAGGCCAGCCAAGAGCTCCAGAAGCAATGGCATGACCAGAAGGCTGTTTTGGTTCAGTACCAACCAGGGCAGAAAGTGTGGGTCTTGGAGCCTGTGGCACCAAGAGCACTCCAAGATAAATGGATAAACACAATTGTTGAGAAAAAGGGTGAAGTCACCTACTTAGTTGACTTAGGCACTGCCAGGAGTCCCCTTAGGGTGCTCTATGTCAATCGCCTGAAACCCTACTATGACAGGGCTGATCTCACCCTGCTCATGGCAACAGATGAGGGACAGGAAGAAGACAGTGATCCTCTACCTGATCTCTTCTCTTCCACAGAACAAGATGCTCTGGTGGAAGGGGTAGTTTTGGCTGATTGTCTTACTGCTGAGCAGAAAGACCATTGCATAAATCTCCTGGGTCAGTTTTCTGAACTCTTCTCTACTGTGCCAGGTACCACTTCTTGGTGTGAGCACACTATAGATACTGGAGACAGCTTGCCTGTCAAAAGTAAGATCTATAGGCAGCCTGACCACGTCAGGGACTGCATAAAGCAAGAGGTGCAGAAAATGTTAGAACTGGGAGTGGTTGAGCACTCTGAAAGTTCATGGGCTTCTCCTGTGGTACTTGTACCAAAACCTCATTCCAAAGATGGAAAGAAGGAAATGCGGTTTTGTGTAGACTACAGAGGTCTCAACCAGGTAACCAAAACTAATGCTCACCCTATACCCAGGGCAGATGAGCTCATAGATACACTGGCATATGCCAAGTATGTAAGCACTTTTGATTTGACTGCAGGGTATTGGCAGATCAAATTATCAGAAGATGCTAAACCTAAAACTGCATTTTCAACCATTGCAGGAGATTACCAGTTCACAGTAATGCCTTTTGGCTTGAAAAATGTACCTGCCTCTTTTCAGAGGTTGGTGAACACAGTCCTGCAAGGGCTGGAAGCTTTCAGTGCAGCATATTTGGACGATATAGCTGTCTTTAGCTCCAGCTGGGATGATCACCTGGTCCACCTATGGAAAGTTTGATCTCGCCGTGGAGAGTTGTGCAGAAGTGTTTTCCCGCCGAAAGAACGCCAACAAGCCTTGCTAGCTGCAAATCGTGCGGTTAGCGTTTTTGGACGCTGCTGTGGCCCAGGAGGGACCAGGAGGTCGCAAATTGGACCAGGAGGTAGAGGGGACGTCGAGCAAGACAAGGAGCCCTCTCAGCAGCAGGTAGCACCCGGAGAAGTGGCAGAAACAGGCACTACGAGGATGCGTGAAACGGTGCTCACCCGAAGTTACACAAAGGAGTCCCCCGTCGCCGGAGACCAACTTAGAAAGTTGTGCAATGCAGGTTAGAGTGTCGTGGACCCAGGCTTGGCTGTGCACAAAGGATTTCCGCCTGAAGTGCACAGGGGCCGGAGTACCTGCAAAAGTCACGGTTCCCAGCAATGCAGTCTAGCAAGGTGAGGCAAGGACTTACCTCCACCAAACTTGGACTGAAGAGTCAGTGGACTGTGGGGGTCACTTGGACAGAGTTGCTGGATTCGAGGGACCTCGCTCGTCGTGCTGAGAGGAGACCCAAGGGACCAGTAATGCAGCTTTTTGGTGCCTGCGGTTGCAGGGGGAAGATTCCGTCGACCCACGGGAGATTTCTTCACAGCTTCTAGTGCAGAGAGGAGGCAGACTACCCCCACAGCATGCACCACCAGGAAAACAGTCAAGAAGGCGGCAGGATCAGCGTTACAGAGTTGCAGTAGTCGTCTTTGCTACTTTGTTGCAGTGTTGCAGGCATCCAGCGCGGTCAGCAGTCGATTCCTTGGCAGAAGGTGAAGAGAGAGATGCAGAGGAACTCTGATGAGCTCTTGCATTCGTTATCTAAAGTTTCCCCAGAGACAGAGACCCTAAATAGCCAGAAAATAGGGTTTGGCTACTTAGGAGAGAGGATAGGCTACTAATACCTGAAGGAGCCTATCAGAAGGAGTCTCTGACGTCACCTGGTGGCACTGGCCACTCAGAGCAGTCCAGTGTGCCAGCAGCACCTCTGTTTCCAAGATGGCAGAGGTCTGGAGCACACTGGAGGAGCTCTGGACACCTCCCAGGGGAGGTGCAGGTCAGGGGAGTGGTCACTCCCCTTTCCTTTGTCCAGTTTCGTGCCAGAGCAGGGCTAAGGGGTCCCTGAACCGGTGTAGACTGGCTTATGCAGAATTGGGCACATCTGTGCCCAAGAAAGTATTTCCAGAGGCTGGAGGAGGCTACTCCTCCCCTGCCTTCACACCATTTTCCAAAGGGAGAGGGTGTAACACCCTCTCTCAGAGGAAGTTCTTTGTTCTGCCATCCTGGGAGAAGCCTGGCTTGACCCGAGGGGGGCAGAAACCTGTCTGAGGGGTTGGCAGCAGCTGCAGTGAAACCCCAGGAAAGGCAGTTTGGCAGTACCAGGGTCTGTGCTACAGACCACTGGGATCATGGAATTGTGCCAATAATGCCAGGATGGCATAGAGGGGGCAATTCCATGATCTTAGACATGTTATATGGCCATATTCGGAGTTACCATTGTGGAGCTACATATAGGTAGTGACCTATATGTAGTGCACGCGTGTAATGGTGTCCCCGCACTCACAAAGTTCAGGGGATTGGCCCTGAACAATGTGGGGGCACCTTGGCTAGTGCCAGGGTGCCCTCACACTAAGTAACTTTGCACCTAACCTTTACCAGGTAAAGGTTAGACATATAGGTGACTTATAAGTTACTTAAGTGCAGTGTAAAATGGCTGTGAAATAATGTGGACGTTATTTCACTCAGGCTGCAGTGGCAGGCCTGTGTAAGAATTGTCAGAGCTCCCTATGGGTGGCAAAAGAAATGCTGCAGCCCATAGGGATCTCCTGGAACCCCAATACCCTGGGTACCTCAGTACCATATACTAGGGAATTATAAGGGTGTTCCAGTAAGCCAATGTAAGTTGGTAAAATTGGTCACTAGCCTGTTAGTGACAATTTGAAAGAAATGAGAGAGCATAACCACTGAGGTTCTGGTTAGCAGAGCCTCAGTGAGACAGTTAGGCACCACACAGGGAACACATACATATAGGCCACAAACTTATGAGCACTGGGGTCCTGACTAGCAGGGTCCCAGTGACACATAACAAACATACTGAAAACATAGGGTTTTCACTATGAGCACTGGGCCCTGGCTAGCAGGATCCCAGTGAGACAGTGAAAACACCCTGACATACACTCACAAACAGGCGAAAAGTGGGGGTAACAAGGCTAGAAAGAGGCTACTTTCTCACACAACCCCCCCCCCAAACGAAGGACAATAAGGCTAACCTTGGCCAGTTGAGACTTTATTGTCTAAGTGGTGATAAGTAGAGAGTAGCTCTGCAATAGACTGGTTACTCCCTTTATCATCCACTATATGGTTACTTCCCTGTGGGGATGTAAACCACCCTGTTTGAAGTTTTTTAGCTAAGCATCAATGTGAAGATGTATTTTCAGAGTTTCTATCAGTAAGTTTTAGTTTAGAGCAGTGGGAATTGTCCACTGAACCTATTTGTAGTGATGGAAATGCCAGACAGGGATGCTGTCTCAGAAAAGCCATAGCTGGGCAAAAACTGTGTCCATATGGCTGGAAGAGAGAACAGGGATGCTGTTTCTCTTGAGTTGGAGCAGGGCAGGGATGCTGTCCTATGAGCTCCACACTAGGGCAGGGATGCTGTCCTAAGTGTTGTGAGCAGTGCAGGGTTTCTGCACTAAAGTTTCTCTGGGAGGGTTGGAGGGATGCTCCATGTTAACTAAAATGGTGCTATTTTTGTCACCAATGTTAGTTATCCCACAGAGAGGTACTTCCACCTCAGGGAGTACAGCTATGCCAGCTGATGATTCCCTTGGAACAGGTGCCACCCCAGGAGAGGTTTCTCCCACCACAGGCATGGTTTCCTGAATGGTAGGGTGGTTAGGGGATACTGTGATACCCTTTTTACCTGTTGATGGAGAGGGATCCTGAGTTTTCAGGCCTTCTCTCCTTTGCTTTTTCATTTCAGTAGAAATGAGAGGGAACAATTCCTCAGGGATGCCCAGCATGGCTGCATGGGCATAAAACTCTACATCAGCCCAACCTGAGGCCTCTCGGTCATTACCTAAGAGACAGTCTACAGGTAAGCTAGGTGATACCACCACCTGCTTAGGGCCAGTAACTCCACCCCAACTAAACTGAATTATAGCTAAGGGAAGAAACTTAGTGGAGTTATGGACATCAATAATTTTATACTGTTGTCCAATGATGTGTTGTTCAGGAGACACTAGGTTTTCAGTCACCAAAGTGATACTGGCACCTGTGTCCCTGTAGGCCAAGGCCTCAACACCATTTATTGAAACTGTCTGCCTGTACTTATCCATTGTAAGGGGACAAGCAGCCAGTGTGGCAAGGCCAATGCCACTAGGTGTGACAGAAACTGTCTTGGGACTGACTACCCCAGTTTCTACTATGGACCCATAAGTGAACCCAACTACACCCTTAACTTGACTGTTGCCAACAGTCCCACCACTAGTACCACTACTGCTAGGGGCACTAGAGCTTGATGTATTAGTGGTGGTAGGCTCAGGGGGTTTACCTGGACAGGACTTATCCCCTGGCCTATGGCCTCTATTTTTACACACAAAGCACCAAGGCTTTTTAAATTGTGTAGCTTCAGAAGAAGAGGAAGAATTTTTTTTATCCCCACCCCCTGAAGAGTGTTTATGATTTGAAGTGGGATCTTTGGTTTTACCCTTATCCCCATGCTTATCTTGAGATTTTTCACCATCTTTCTTCTTAGTGTTCTCTTTGTCACCCCCTGCATGAACTTTTCTGTTCACCCTTGTTCTGACCCATTTGTCTGCCTTCTTTCCCAATTCTTGGGGAGAGGTCAGATCAGAGTCCACCAAGTACTGGTGCAACAAATCAGACACACAATTATTAAGAATATGCTCTCTCAGGATGAAGTTATACAGGCTTTCAAAGTCAGTAACCTTACTGCCATTTAACCACCCCTCCAAGGCCTTCACTGAATGGTCAATGAAATCAACCCAGTCATGTGAAGACTCCTTTTTGGTCCCTCTGAACTTTATCCTGTATTGTTCAGTGGTTAAGCCATAACCATCCAGGAGTGCATTCTTAAGAACTGTAAAATTATTGGCATCACTTTCTTTCACAGTAAGGAGCCCATACCTACCTTTTCCACTAAATGATAGCCATAGGATAGCAGCCCACTGCCTTTGAGGGACATCCTGTACAACACAGGCCCTCTCAAGTGCAGCAAACCACTTGTTAATGTCATCCCCCTCCTTATAAGTGGGAACTATCTTATGCAGATTCCTAGAATCATGCTCTTTTACAGGATGACTATGGGGAATACTGCTGCTGCCACCATGGGTTTCTAAACCCAACTTCTGTCTTTCCTTCTCTATTTCTAAAGACTGCCTATCCAAATCCAGCTGTTGCTTTTTAAGCTTCAGTCTGGTTTGTTCCACCCTCAATTTATTGAGTTCCCTTTCTAACAATCTGTCATTAGGGTTGGTGGGAGGGACATTCCTAGATACAGAGGTGTGATGGGAATGAACAGAAGGAGACCTGTCCCTTACAGAGGCCACCCTAACAGCTTGGCTGACAGTGTAATGTGAGAGCACATCATCTGTATGATGTGAGTCCACCTCAGTACCAACTATGCTAGACTGTCTTGTAATGGGCAGGCTAAGACGTTTCTTTCCTGAACCTTTTCCTGGGGGAGTCCCTGGATCAGATTGTGCCAATAATAATCCCAGTGAGACAGTGAAAACACCCTGACATACACTCACAAACAGGCCAAAAGTGGGGGTAACAAGGCTAGAAAGAGGCTACTTTCTCACAGGAAGTCTCTAGCCCTTATCGTTCCTGCAGAAACCCAAGCTTCTACTGTCCAGTAGCAGCTTCTTTGCACCCACAGCTGGCATTTCCTGGGCATCTGCCCATCTCCGACTTGCTTGTGACTTTTGGACTTGTTCCCCTTGTTCCACAGGTACCCTCGACTGAAAATCCATCGTTGTTGCATTGCTGGTTTGTGTCTTTCCTGCAGAATTCCCCTATCACAACTTCTATGTCCTTTGGGGAACTTTAGTGCACTTTGCACTCACTTTTCAGGGTCTTGGGGTGGGCTATTTTTCTAACCCTTACTATTTTCTAACAGTCCCAGTGACCCTCTACAAGGTCACATAGGTTTGGGGTCCATTCGTGGTTCGCATTCCACTTTTGGAGTATATGGTTTGTGTTGCCCCTATCCCTATGTGTCCCCATTGCATCCTATTGTAACTATACATTGTTTGCACTGTTTTCTTATACTATTACTGCATATTTTGGTATTGTGTACATATATCTTGTGTATATTTGCTATCCTCATACTGAGGGTACACTCTGAGATACTTTGGCATATTGTCATAAAAATAAAGTACCTTTATTTTTAGTATATCTGTGTATTGTGTTTTCTTATGATATTGTGCAAGTGACACTAGTGGTACTGTAGGAGCCTCACTCGTCTCCTAGTTCAGCCTAAGCTGCTCTGCTAAGCTACCATTATCTATCAGCCTATGCTGCTAGACACCCTATACACTAATAAGGGATAACTGGGCCTGGTGCAAGGTGCAAGTACCCCTTGGTACTCACTACAAGCCAGTCCAGCCTCCTACATTGGTTGTGCAGCGGTGGGACAAGTGCTTTGAGACTACTTACCACTCTTGTCATTGTACTTTTCATAAGAGAAAAATATACAAAACAAGTTCAGTGTGTGTACACATAGCTAAAAAGTTTTGCATTTCCTCTTTTCACTCTTTTCTAAGTGCTGAAAAGTACTTCTAAACTTTCAAAAAGTTCTAAAAAGTTTAAAATGTTTTTTTTCTATCTTTCTAAAAGTTCTAAAAACTTTTTCTCACTTTTTCTGTCACTTAAACTCTTTCTAAAATGTCTGGCACAGGCCAAAACGTTGATCTGTCCAAACTTGCATATGACCACCTTAGCTGGAAAGGAGCAAGGAGTCTCTGTATAGAAAGAGGTTTGAGTGTAGGAAAGAATCCTTCCTTAGAATTGTTACTTAACATGCTCAGAGAACAAGATAAGGCCAAAAGGGCCCCATCTGTTGAAAAAGTAGCTAATGGTTCACAATCTGATCCTGGGACTCCCCAAGGAAAAGATTCAGGAAAGAAAATTCCCAGCCTGCCCATTACTAGACAGTCTAGCATAGTTGGTAATGATGAGGAGTCACACCATACAGATAGTGTTGTCTCATCATAGCAAGAGCATTCATTCTCACCACAGCAGAAGTGATGTTTCTGTTAACCAAGCTGTTAGGGTGCCTTCTGTAAGGGACAGGTCTCCTTCTGTCCATTCTCACTACACTTCTGTTTCAGGGCATGTCCCTCCCACCAACCGTGATGACAGATTGTTAGAAAGGGAGCTCAATAGATTGAGAGTGGAACAAACCAGACTGAAGCTCAAGAAGCAACAGCTGGATTTGGATAGACAGACCTTAGAAGTAGAGAAGGAGAGACAGAAACTGGGTTTAGAAACCCATGGTGGCAGCAGCAGTATTCCCCATAGTCATCCTGCAAAAGAGCATGATTCCAGGAATCTGCACAAGATAGTTCCCTCTTATAAGGAAGGGGGTGACATTAACAAGTGGTTTGCTGCACTTGAGAGGGCCTGTGCTGTACAGGATGTCCCTCAAAGGCAGTGGGCTGCTATCCTATGGCTATCATTTAGTGGAAAAGGTAGGGATAGGCTCCTTACTGTGAAAGAAAGTGAAGCCAATGATTACAAAGTTCTTAAGAATGCACTCCTGGATGGTTATGGCTTAACCACTGAACAGTACAGGATAAAGTTCAGAGAGACCAAAAAGGAGTCTTCACAAGACTGGGTTGATTTCATTGACCATTCAGTGAAGGCCTTGGAGGGGTGGTTACATGGCAGTAAAGGTACTGATTATGACAGCCTGTATAACTTGATCCTGAGAGAGCATATTCTTAATAATTGTGTGTCTGATTTGTTGCACCGGTACTTGGTGGACTCTGATCTGACCTCTCCCCAAGAATTGGGAAAGAAGGCAGACAAATGGGTAAGAACAAGGGTGAACAGAAAAGTTCATACAGGGGGTGACAAAGATGGCAATAAGAAGAATGATGGTAAGTCTTCTGACAAGGGTAGGGACAAATCTAAAAATGAGTCTTCATCAGGCCCACAAAAACACTCTGGTGGGGGTGGTGGGCCCAAATCCTCTTCTAATAAGAACAAAGAAAAGAAACCATGGTGCTATTTATGTAAAATAAAAGGCCATTGGACAACAGATCCCAGTTGTCCAAAGAAAAGCACCAAGCCTCCTACCACCACAACCCCTACTGCTACACCTAGTGTCCCTACTAATAGCAGTGGTGGTGGGAGCAAACCTACTAATAGCCAATCCAAGGGAGTAGCTGGGCTCACTTTTGGTAACTTAGTTGGGGTTGGTCTGATTAGGGAGACCACAGAGGCTGTGTTAGTCTCTGAGGGGGCTATTGATTGAGCCACCTTGGTTGCTTGTCCCCTTAACATGGATAAGTACAAGCAACTACCCCTAATAAATGGTGTTGAGGTTCAGGCCTACAGGGACACAAGTGCCAGTCTTACAATGGTAATAGAGAAACTGTTCCACCCTGAACAACACCTACTTGGTCACCAGTACCAAGTAACCAATGCTCATAACAACACCCTTAGCCACCCCATGGCTGTTGTGAATCTCAACTGGGGGGGGTTACTGGCCCAAAGAAAGTTGTGGTTGCCTCAGATTTACCTGTAGACTGTCTATTAGGAAATGATTTAGAGACATTAGCTTGGGCAGAAGTGGAGTTGGAGGCTCATGCAGCAATGCTGGGCATTCCAGGGCATATTTTTGCTTTGACCAGGGCTCAGGCCAAAAAGCAAAAAGGACAGGGTGACTTGGATCCTGGAAGAATGGACCAAGTGCTCCCTAAAGCTAGGGCTAGTAGAAGTAAAGCACTACCTACTATCCCTCCCTCTACAGAGGATTCTAATTCTGAGGAAGAAGAATTTTCACCCTGTGCAGAACCTACACCAGAGGAGCTGGAAGCAGACACTGCTGAGCTTTTGGGTGAAGGGGGGCCTGCCAGGGAGGAGCTGAGTGTGGCACAGCATACCTGTCCCACACTAGAGGGTCTAAGGCAGCAAGCTGTCAAACAAGCAAATGGGGATGTCAGTGACTCTCACAGAGTTTACTGGGAGGACAACCTCTTGTACACTGAAGCAAGTGATCCAAAACCTGGAACTGCCAGGAGATTGGTGATTCCTCAGGAGTACAGAAAGTTCCTCCTAACTCTAGCCCACGATATTCCCTTAGCTGGACATTTGGGGCAAATGAAAACTTGGGACAGGCTTGTTCCCTTATTTCATTGGCCTAGAATGTCAGAGGACACAAAGGAATTTTGTAAGTCCTGTGAAACCTGTCAAGCCAGTGGCAAGACAGGTGGCACTCCAAAGGCACCCCTTATTCCACTGCCTGTGGTTGGGGTTCCCTTTGAAAGGGTAGGGGTTGACATAGTTGGCCCCCTTGACCCTCCTTCTGCTTCAGGCAATAGGTTTATCTTGGTGGTAGTGGACCATGCCACCAGATATCCTGAAGCAATTCCTCTAAGGACCACTACAGCTCCTGCAGTGGCAAAGTCCCTCCTGGGAATCTTTTCCAGGGTGGGCTTCCCAAAAGAGCTGGTATCAGACAGAGGGAGCAATTTTTATGTCTGCTTACTTAAAGGCCATGTGGAAGGAGTGTGGTGTGACATACACGTTCACCACACCCTATCATCCACAAACAAATGGACTGGTGGAGAGATGTAACACAACTCTCAAAGGCATGATTATGGGACTCCCTGAAAAATTCCGCAGGAGATGGGATATCCTGTTACCTTGCCTCCTTTTTGCTTACAGGGAGGTACCCCAGAAAGGAGTGGGCTTCAGCCCCTTTGAACTCCTATTTGGTCACCCTGTGAGAGGTCCTCTAACACTTGTAAAGGAGGGTTGGGAACAACCTTTAAAAGCTCCAAAGCAAGACATAGTGGACTATGTACTTGGCCTCAGATCAAGGAAGGCTGAGTACATGAAAAAGGACAGTAAAAACCTTCAGGCCAGCCAAGAGCTCGAAAAGCAATGGCATGACCAGAAGGCTGTTTTGGTTCAGTACCAACCAGGGCAGAAAGTGTGGGTCTTGGAGCCTGTGGCCCCAAGAGCACTCCAAGACAAATGGAGTGGACCCCACATAATTGTTGAAAAGAAGGGTGAAGTCACCTACTTAGTTTACTTAGGCACTGCCAGGAGTCCCCTTACGGTGCTCCATGTCAATCGCCTGAAACCCTACTATGACAGGGCTGATCTCACCCTGCTCATGGCAACTGATGAGGGACAGGAAGAAGAGAGTGACCCTCTCCCTGATCTCTTCTCTTCCACAGAACAAGATGCTCTAGTGGAAGGTGTAGTTTTGGCAGATTGTCTTACTGCTGAACAGAAAGACCACTGCATAAATCTCCTGGGTCAGTTTTCTGAACTCTTCTCTACTGTGCCAGGTACCACTTCTTGGTGTGAGCACACTATAGATACTGGAGACAGATTGCCTGTCAAAAGTAAGATCTATAGGCAGCCTGACCATGTCAGAGACTGCATAAAGCAAGAGGTGCAGAAAATGCTTGAACTAGGAGTGGTTGAGCACTCTGAAAGTCTATGGGCCTCTCCTGTGGTACTTGTACCAAAACCTCATTCCAAGGATGGAAAGAAGGAAATGCGGTTTTGTGTAGACTATAGAGGTCTCAACCAGGTAACCAAAACTGATGCTCACCCTATACCCAGGGCAGATGAGCTCATAGATACACTGGCATCTGCCAAGTATCTAAGCACTTTTGATTTGACTGCAGGGTATTGGCAGATCAAATTATCAGAAGATGCAAAAGCAAAAACTGCATTTTCAACCATTGAGGCCATTACCAATTCACAGTAATGCCTTTTGGATTGAAAAATGCACCTGCCACTTTTCAGAGGTTGGTGAACACAGTCCTGCAAGGGCTGGAAGCTTTTAGTGCAGCATATCTAGATGATATAGCTGTCTTTAGCTCCAGCTGGGATGATCACCTGGTCCACCTATGGAAAGTTTTAGAGGCCCTGCAAAAGGCAGGCCTCACTATCAAGGCTTCAAAGTGCCAGATAGGGCAGGGGAAGGTGGTTTATCTGGGACACCTGGTTGGTTGAGAACAGATTGCACCACTTCAGGGGAAAATCCAAACTATTATAGATTGGGTTCCCCCTACTACTCAGACTCAGGTGAGAGCCTTTTTAGGCCTCACTGGGTACTATAGGAGGTTCATAAAGAACTATGGCTCCAGTGCAGCCCCTCTTAATGACCTCACTTCAAAGAAAATGCCTAAGAAGGTATTATGGACAGCAAACTGTCAGAAAGCTTTTGAGGAGCTGAAGCAGGCCATGTGCTCTGCACCTGTCCTGAAAAGCCCCTGTTACTCCAATAAATTCATTGTCCAAACTGATGCATCTGAATTAGGGGTAGGGGCACTCTTATCACAACTTAAGTCTGAGGGCCAGGATCAACCTGTTGCTTTTATCAGCAGGAGGTTGACCCCTAGAGAAAAGCGTTGGTCTGCCATAGAGAGGGAGGCCTTTGCTGTGGTCTGGGCACTGAAGAAGTTGAGGCCATACCTGTTTGGCACTCACTTCATTGTTCAGACAGACCACAAACCTCTACTTTAGCTAAAACAAATGAAAGGTGAAAATCCTAAATTGTTGAGGTGGTCCATATCCCTACAGGGAATGGACTATACAGTGAAACATAGACCTGGGAGTACCCACTCCAATGCAGATGGACTCTCCAGATATTTCCACTTAGACAATGAAGACCCATCAGGTAATGACTAGTCTTATTGTCCTTTGTTTGGGGGGGGGGTTGTGCAGGAAAGTACCATATTGCCTGGCGTGTTACCCCCATTTATCACTGTATATATGTTGTTTTAGTTGTATGTGTCACTGGGACCCTGCCAGCCAGGGCCCCAGTGCTAATAAGTGTACCCTGAAAGTGTTACCTGTGTTATGACTAACTGTCTCACTGAGGCTCTGCTATACAGAACCTCAGTGGTTATGCTCTCTCATTTCTTTCCAAATTGTCACTAACAGGCTAGTGACCAATTTCACCAATTTACATTGGCACACTGGAACACCCTTATAATTCCCTAGTATATGGTACTGAGGTACCCAGGGTATTGGGGTTCCAGGAGATCCCTATGGGCTGCAGCATTTCTTTTGCCACCCATAGGGAGCTCTGACAATTCTTACACAGGCCTGCCACTACAGCCTGAGTGAAATAACGTCCACGTTATTTCACAGCCATTTACCACTGCACTTAAGTAACTTATAAGTCACCTATATGTCTAACCTTTACCTGGTAAAGGTTAGGTGCAAAGTTACTTAGTGTGTGGGCACCCTGGCACTAGCCAAGGTGCCCCCACATTGTTCAGAGCAAATTCCCCGGACTTTGTGAGTGCGGGGACACCATTACACACGTGCACTACACATAGGTCACTACCTATGTGTAACTTCACAATGGTAACTCCGAATATGGCCATGTAACATGTCTAAGATCATGGAATTGCCCCCTCTATGCCATCCTGGCATTGTTGGCACAATCCCATGAACCCACGGGTCTCTAGCACAGACCCGGGTACTGCCAAACTGCCTTTTCGGGGGTTTCACTGCTGCTGCTGCTGCTGCCAACTCCTCAGACAGGTTTCTGCCCTCCTGGGGTCCAGCCAGGCTTGGCCCAGGAAGGCAGAACAAAGGACTTCCTCAGAGAGAGGGTGTTACACCCTCTCCCTTTATAATAAGGTGTCAGGGCTGGGGAGGAGTAGCCCCCCCAGCCTCTGGAAATGCTTTGATGGGCACAGATGGTGCCCATCTCTGCATAAGCCAGTCTACACCGGTTCAGGGATCCCTCAGCCCTGCTCTGGCGCGAAACTGGACAAAGGAAAGGGGAGTGACCACTCCCCTGACCTACACCTCCCCTGGGAGGTGCCCAGAGCTCCTCCAGTGTGCTCCAGACCTCTGCCATCTTGGAAACAGAGGTGCTGCTGGCACACTGGACTGCTCTGAGTGGCCAGGGCCAGCAGGTGACGTCAGAGACTCCTTCTGATAGGCTCCTTCAGGTGTTGCTAGCCTATCCTCTCTCCTAAGTAGCCAAACCCTCTTTTTCTGGCTATTTAGGGTCTCTGCTTTGGGGAATTCCTTAGATAACTAATGCAAGAGCTCATCAGAGTTCCTCTGCATCTCTCTCTTCACCTTCTGCCAAGGAATCAACTGCTGACCGCGCTGGAAGCCTGCAAAACTGCAACAAAGTAGCGAAGACGACTACTGCAACACTGTAACGCTGATCCTGCTGCCTTCTCGACTGTTTTCCTGGTGGTGCATGCTGTGGGGGTAGTCTGCCTCCTCTCTGCACTAGAAGCCCCGAAGAAATCTCCAGTGGGTCGACGGAATCGCCCCCCTGCAACCGCAGGCACCAAAGAACTGCATCACCGGTCCCCTGGGTCTCCTCTCAGCACGACGAGCGAGGTCCCTTGAATCCAGCGACTCTGTCCAAGTGACTCCCACAGTTCAGTGACTCTTCAGTCTAAGTTTGGTGGAGGTAAGTCCTTGCCTCCCCACGCCAGACTGCATTGCTGGGAACCGCGTCTTTTGCAGCTCCTCTGGCTCCAGTGCACTTTTCCAAGATTTCCTTTGTGCACAGCCAAGCCTGGTTCCACAGCACTCTAACCTGTATTGCACGACCTCCTGAGTTGTCCTCCGGCGGCATAGGACTCCTTTGTGCAACTTTGGGTGAGCACAGTTTCACTCCACTTTGTAGTGCCTGTTCTGGCACTTCTGTGGGTGCTGCCTGCTTTTGAGAGGGTTCCTTGTCTTGCTGGGCGCCTCCTCTGTCCCCTGACCCAAGGACATCCTGGTCCTTCCTGGGTCACTGCAGCATCCAAAAATTCTAACAGTCCGAATTGCAGCTAGCAAGGCTTGTTTGCGGTCTTTCGACGGGAAAACACTTCTACACGACTCTTCACCACGTGGGACATCCATCCTCCAAAGGGGAAGTTTCTAGCCCTTGTCGTTCCTGCAGAATCTCCAGCTTCTACTTCCTAGTAGCAGCTCATTTGCACCCACAGCTGGCATTTCCTGGGCATCTGCCCACTCTCGACTTGATTGTGACTTTTGGACTTGGTCCCCTTGTTCCACAGGTACTCTAGTCTGGAAATCCATCGTTGTTGCATTGCTGGTGTTGGTCTTTCCTGCAGAATTCCCCTATCACGACTTCTGTGCTCTTTGGGGAACTTCAGTGCACTTTGCACTCACTTTTCAGGGTCTTGGGTGGGCTATTTTTCTAACCCTCACTGTTTTCTTACAATCCCAGCGGCCCTCTAAAAGGTCACATAGGTTTGGGGTCCATTCGTGGTTCGCATTCCACTTTTGGAGTATATGGTTTGTGTTGCCCCTATCCCTATGTGTCCCCATTGCATCCTATTGTAACTATACATTGTTTGCACTGTTTTCTAATACTATATTGCAGATTTTTGGTATTGTGTACATATATCTTGTGTATATTTGCTATCCTCATACTGAGGGTACTCACTGAGATACTTTTGGCATATTGTCATAAAAATAAAGTACCTTTATTTTTAGTATATCTGTGTATTGTGTTTTCTTATATTATGTATATGACACTAGTGGTACTGTAGGAGCTTCACTCGTCTCCTAGTTCAGCCTAAGCTGCTCTGCTAAGCTACCATTATCTATCAGCCTAAGCTGCTAGACCCCCTATACACTAATAAGGGATACCTGTGCCTGGTGCAAGGTGTAAGTATCCCTTGGTACTCACTACAAGCCAGTCCAGCCTCCTACAACACTGAACTTGTTTTGTATATTATTCTCTCATGAAAAGTACACAATGACAAAGTGGTAAGTAGTTACAAGTACTTATCCCACCGCTGCACAACCAATGTAGGAGGCTGTCCTGGCTTGTAGTGGGTACCAGAGGCACTTACACCTTGTGCTAGGTCCAGTTATCCCTTATTAGTGTAGAAGAGGTGTTTCTAGCAGCTTAGGCTGATAGAAGGTAGCTTATGGCAAAGCAACTTAGGCTGAACTAGGAGACATGTAAAGCTCCTACTATACCACTGGTGTCATATGCACAATATCATAAGAAAACACAATACACAGAAGAACTAAAAATAATGGTGCTTTATTTTTATGACAATATGCCAAAAGTATCTCAGTGAGTACCCTCAGTATGAGGATAAGATATATACACAAGATATATGTACACAAACCAAAATTATGCAGGTAATAGCAAGAAAAGTAAGGCAAGCGTGTAAAATTACAATAGATTGCAAATGGAGCACATAGGTATAGGAGCAACACAAACCATATACTCCAAAAGTGGAATGCGAACCACGAATGGACCCCAAACCTATGTGAGCTTGTAGAGGGTCGCTAGTACTGTAAGAAAACAGTGAGGGTTAGAAAAATAGCCCACCCCAAGATCCTGAAAGGTAGGTTTAAAGTGCACCTACTACCCCCAGAGAGCACAGAAGTCGTGATAGGGGGATTCTGCATGAAGAACAAACACCAGCAATGCAACAACAGTGGATTTCTGGACCTGAATACCTATAAGACAACGGTAACAAGTCCAATAGTCGCAACAGTGTCGAGAGTGGGCAGGAACACAGGAAATGCCAGCTGAGGGTGCAAGGAAGCTGCCACCTGTTAGAAGAAGCTTGGAGTTCTGCAAGAAAGAAGAGGACTAGGAACTTCCCCTTTGGAAGATGGATGTCCCACGTCGCGATGAAGCTTGCAGAGGTGTTCCCACGCAGAAAGACCACAAACAAGCCTTGCTAGCGGCAAGGGTTGCGGTTAGAGTTTTTGGATGCTGCTGTGGCCCAGGAGGGACCAGGATGTCGCCATACTACCATACTAGTGGAAGATATTTGAGGCCCCATTTCTCTAAAGTTGTATGCGAAAATTAAACAGACTTGCATGAAGACTTTGCTGCCCAGTTAGTGCGCGCTAAGGAGGAATTCTTTGACATTTTGACTAAAAATATGGGTATTTTCATTTCATAAGTCTGCCATTAACCTTCACAATATTTGCATTACAATTCTGCCATGGGCAAAGTTCTCTCGGAGAACGAACGAGAAAGCTCTTTTAAGAAGAGCCCAAACAGAACTGCATGATCTCCAGTGTTCACAGGAAAGATCTTAATCCTGCGTGTGTGCTAATTTAGTGACCTTACAAACCCTCTACCTGTGGAAAGCCATTCGAGTAAGGCGCACAAGCAATCACCAACAGTATTATGCAGCGCACCGTAATGAAATGGAAGGCGCGTTTAAAACCCTTACTTCGGGGCTGGTGAGGACAAGTTCTTGACAGCATGATTCCTTTTTAGCCTCCAGCTGAAGTTCAAGGAAAACAAGTTCCTCTCCTTTCAGTGCTTGCTTCAGGGAACAACAGAGAGTGCTGATTGCAGTACCCCAAACTGGCAAAGAGCTGCCAAACCCCAACCCATGAGACAAGAAAAGTAAACAAGTGCCGGCCTCCCAACAAAAGGAGGCACTAGAGTGGGTGCCTACTTCAGCCCCAGGGGGACTGGTGAGTGCGCGTACCCCGGGGGGGGACTGGTGAGTGCGAGTTGCCCCTGGGCACTCGTGAGTGCCTCTGCGATCAAGGTTCAAGTCTCGGTGTGAGGCGCAACATCCAAAGTTTCTTTGCTGATCACTTAATCTCTGCGTGCCTGTGAAGCGCTCCAATACCTTTTTTGAGGTTCCCGCCATGTCTAAAGTAGCAAATCAATTAAG
This sequence comes from Pleurodeles waltl, assembly GCF_031143425.1. Classification (NCBI taxonomy): domain Eukaryota; kingdom Metazoa; phylum Chordata; class Amphibia; order Caudata; family Salamandridae; genus Pleurodeles; species Pleurodeles waltl. The sequence goes on along the minus strand of NC_090436.1, from coordinate 13,822,685 downwards.
AAAGGAAGTTCCATAACCAAAGCGGATAAACACAGTACTTTGGCCTCAGCTCAGTGATAAGAGGAAATTCAGGACGAACAAGCATTGCTAAATGCAGGAAATAGTGCTGCTCCCAAAAGAAAGGGAGGAAAATTAAGTGACAAGCACAGGAACCAATGAAAAGCAAGGGGGGGAATGTATGCCCCCTTTTAAGATTTATATTACATACAATAGGTTTCACAAGCACAGTGCAAGTGCTGTGCAGGTGAAACCTAAAAAGTGTCAGGCTCAAAGATGAGCCTTGTGGGACTCCACAGTTGGACATCTGGGTTGTAATTTATAAGGACCAAGTTGAACTGTTTGCGTTCTGATTTTTAGGAAGGAACCAACCCACTGTAAACTTTTGGAGTGGAGATGTACCAGTATCAGGGCTGTAGCTTTGCCCTCAACTTATACTAATCTACTGTTGTCCAGCACAGCCAGACGAGTGGTCTCCATATTGGTTTTAGCTCTGACACCTGTTTGGGAGGAATCCAATAGCACGTTCTCCTCCAAATAAGTAGTCACCTGTCCATTGACCAATTTCTCTAAACGTTTTGACATGGAAGCTGAAATATTGGCCATAGAGATAACTAATGCTTGTTTCCAAGAGTCAGGATACACAGCCTCAGATAATGAGCGATTAAATACCTGGGTCAGGTGTGGGAGCTAACCGTAAATAGATAAAATGCAGAAACGGGTCCATAGGGGAACCATATTTTACCTCTCTCATCAGATTATCCACCTGCTTCTGAAATCGAGTTAAAGGTTTCCAGATGAGTAGTAGCATCAGGATAGGGTCCTATTTGTTCCCAGTTGTTCTTGTCTATTGCAGGTTGTGTTTTAAATATAGCATATATTTTTGTGATTTTATCATTGAAGAATATACTAATTTCTTAACAATGAGCTGCAGAAGGGGTGATTGACTGACAAAGACCTGTTGGGTTAGTGGGCTCTTTCACTTTTCTGAAGAGCTCCTTACATGACCCACTATTGTCTTTAATTCTTTTCACAAAATACTCTCTCTTCGCTTGCTTAAGTAATTCCTTCTTATATATTTTTCTATCCATTTTGTCTTTAGATTGTCTTCACCTGTGTTCAAGGGATTTACACTTTCTCTTGATTATTCTTAGTTCTGGTGAACACCATATTTCTGAAGGCGATCTTCAGAGGTGCAAAGATATCCAGGGATTTTTTGTTGGCTAAATTGAATCATCTTTCTACCTTATTTATTAATGGCATCTCCTCACTGTCAACAGGAGGTACAAAATGGTTTGTAAATTCATCTACATTTATGAGACTCCATGGTCTTTTCAAGCTTATTGTGGATTTGATGCTCTTATTCGTACCTTCCTGAAGACCCACAGACTCATGTTCCCTCCACATCTTCAACCTCAGTAGCAAGACGATTGGCGACGAGCTCAGGAAACTCTTGAATGCCTCCATCACCACGGTCTCCTTCCCTGAAGACTGGAACACGCTGAAATGAGTCCCCTCCTGAAGAAACTATCGACTGATCCACCAGATCCGAAGAACTACTGGCCCATCTCCTTGCTCCCCTTTCCGGCAAAGGTTCTTGAAAAGGCAATCAACAAGCACCTTATCAAACACTTGGAACACTACAAACTCCTGGACCCCTCTCAATCTAGATTCCAAGCCAACAACAGCACCGAGACAGTCCTAATCCCATCCATCGATGACATCAGGGTCCTCCTATAACACAGTGAAACAGCAGCCTTCATCCTCCTGGACCTGTCAGCCTCCTTTGACACTGTCTCCCACCACATCTCGATCAACAGACTCCACCAATTCAGAATCCAGGGAGATGCCCTCAAATGGATCGCCTCATACCTCACTGGAAGAATGCAGAGAATTCGTGTCTCACCATTCACCTCGGCACCCAAGGAGCTCATCTGCTGTGTTCCCTCCTTTTTTTTTTGGGAACATTTCATTAATTTTATTCATTATTACTTCAACATACAAACCGGTGTTAGATCTCCTCACACCCTCCCTCCCCGTGGTACATTCCATCTTACAACAGTGGTACTTATATGGTTCCTACTGGATTAGTGTCTTACTTTGCTCCTCACCTTTCCCGGTGGATCCCATGTGTGGTCCATGATTGACCTCAACCCCTTCATGTCTCACCTTTATGCATCTGTGGCAGTGGTTCCCAATCTGTGCGCCGCGGCTCCCTGGTGCGCCTTCAAAACTAGCCAGGGGCGCCGCACACAGTCTGGAAACCACTCGGAGGTGCTTTGAATTAGTAGCTTTTCATCGTGGTATTGGAAACAAAACACCCTGCATTAATTATTGTGACCAGCGCAGGGCGCCAAAGTACCATTAATAATATCCCTATGACAAAAGAACAAAAATAGTTTCCAAAAATTGATTTTCAGCAACCTGAACGAGAGAATAAAGAAGACAAACTGTAAATAGTGTAGGTACAGGTAAATAGAGACAGACATGAGACTCCAGAGCGCCCAGCCTCTGTGACAAATCTGAATGTGGGAATAATGAAACCAGAGTTCATTTCTCTGACAAAGCAAGACAGATACCAGAAAGACATAGGGGGTCATTACGACCCTGGCGGCCGGCGGTATGTTGGCGGTAACACCGCAAACAAGCTGGCGGTGTTCCGCCAGCAATTATGACCGTGGCGGAAAAGCCACGGCCATACCGCCGGCCCCTCCACTTTGCCACCAGGATTCCGCCTGGCGGTCATAATCCCCAGGGCAGCGGTGCATGCACTGCTGCCCTGGGGATTATGAGTCCCCGACCGCCGGCCTGTCCATGGCGGTACACACCGCCATGGAAAGGCCGGCAGTAAGGGGACTTGGGGTGCCCCTGGGGGCCCCAGCACTGCCCATGCACTTGGCATGGGCAGTGCAGGGGCCCTAAGGCATAGCCCCGTTGCACATTTCACTGCCCGAATTTCGGGCAGTAAAATGTGTGACGGGTGCTACTGCACCTGCTGCACATCAGCATTGCCGCCGGCTCTATTACGAGCCGCCTGCAATGTTGATGTGACATTTCCGCTGGGCCAGTGGACGGTAACACTGTTACCGTCCGTTGGCCAAGCGGAAATGTCATAATAGGGAGACAGAAATACCGCCGGCAATGCCGGTATTCTGTCTCCCGCGGCCTCGGCGGTCTTTTGAAAAGACCGCCGAGGTCATAATGACCCCCATCATGTATGAAGGTGTCTGAGAAGAAAAGAGAATATCCAAGAAAAACTTAAAAATAATAGCTGACCCATTCTAGTACAGGAAGGAGATGTCAGAAGCAGCCGCCAGATGGGTTACATCCTTTCACCAGTTTTGTCAAAGGAGGAGATGTGGCCTAGCAGTTAGAGCTGTTGACTTTAGAACTTGGGAACCAGGCTGGAGTCCTGGTGTCAGCTACCATCCTTTAATTCTGTGCAAATTACTTAATCTCATCAGTGCCTATTTAAAAATAAAGCCTGACCCTATGTAGTGTCATCTGGTGCTCTTCTAAAGCTCTCTAATGCCCTCATCAGTTTCATCCCAATTATTTTCCAGGCTAAAAATGGTAGTACTCCTGAGGCTGGGATTACGTTCCCCCACCCGCCAAAAAAAAGTAACATAATGGGGAGCCGTAGCCAACACGCCCAATAGGTCAAAGGAGCCGGGGATCGAAAAAGTTTGGGAACCACTGATCTGTGGCATACTTATAGACAGCTTATGTGACCAGCGCTACTTCCCATCCGCCCCTTATTTTTGCATATTTCTTTTCATTGTCTCTGCCAGGATATACCTCTTTTTCCAATATGCGGCAAGTATCAGGAAACATCCTTAATTATGACTTTTTTTTTACGAGAGTCGTGGTTAACGAAAGCGCAACAATGCTTTTTTTAACCACAACTCCATTATTTTGTGCCTTAACTACGTATGTTCTGAACAACGAACATGCGTGGTTAAGGTACAAAGAAGGGAGTTGGCGAAGGAGGATGACGCAGGTGACAAGGGGTCGACTAAGATAAGTGGTGGATTTAGGTTTTAGGGAGGGGGAGGGGGTGGGGGGTTTTAGGTTTTGGGGTGGGGTTGGGGGGTGGGGCGTTTTTGGTTTTGGGGAGGGGTGGGGGTCAGGGGGTTTTAGGTTTTGGGGGGTTAGGGGGGTGGAGGGTTTTTGGTTTTGGGGAGGGGGTGGGGGGTTAGGGGGTTTTAGGTTTTGGGGTGGGGTTGGGGGGGTGGGGCGTTTTTGGTTTTGGGGATGGGGTAGGGGTCAGGGGGTTTTAGGTTTTGGGGTGGGTTTGGGGGGGTGTGGCATTTTTGGTTTTGGGGAGGGGGTGGGGGTTAGGGGGTTTTAGGTTTTGGGGTGGGGTTGGGGGGGTGGGACGTTTTTGGTTTGGGGGAGGGGGTGGGGGGTCAGGGGGTTTTAGGTTTTGGGGTGGGGTTGGGGGGGTGGGGTGAGGGATGTAGGGTGAATGGTGCCTATTAGTAATGATTTTATCAGGAATGCCTTTACAACGAAATATCGTTGTTAAGGCATTCGTGATAAGATCATTAGTAGTAAGAACCAGGTCGGTGTTCCGACCTCGTTCTTAAGGAACTAGTTGTTTTCAAAGTCGGTGTTCCGTCATATAACCGCAAGTATCCATACCCTCTATCCATTCTCGTCTTCCTGGAGGTATTCTTGATCCCCATTTCCTAGCAATGTCCCTATTGGCTACCATGCACCCTAGATTGATCAATAATTTGTGGTAGCGTGTATGGCCAGTGTGCCCCTATATTCCCAGGAGTGATGTTTCTAGAAGCCGGTGCAGGGGGACCCCAGTGGTCACCTCCAATGTCTGTCCCACCGCCTTCCAAAAGTTTTTGAGGAAGGTCCAAATGTTGCAAAAAAAATGTGCCTTCCCCACCCCACAACCTCGCAAGCAGTCTGCATTAGCCGTCCTTCCCAGCTTACTGAGTAGTGTGCAGGTGTAATAGACCTGGTGTAATATTTTAAGCTGTATTTATATGAACAATGCAGGTATGGCTACTTGAGCTGGGAACATAAGTGCTTCCCCCAATGCTCCTCCACTATATCCCCACAGTCCTCTGCCTTTTCTCATATAGGGCATTTGGGGGGCTGTGTATTCCTCATGAATGTGCCGTACGTAAGGAAAATTAGTTTCTCTGGGACCGCCTCATCTAGTAGCCTTAGTTCCAGTGGGGCAACCTCTTGTGTTTCATCCTAGTCCGAGATACTGAGTCTCAGGGCTGCACGCAACTGGGCATAACACAGCCATTGCGCACCAAACATGTTGTATTCCTTTTGTAGGTGTTCGAAAGGCACTATGCCATTGACATCTCATACCTCCACCAGAGTAGAAATCCCTATGGTGTTCCACTGTCAGAATCTCCATAGATCCTGGACTTTGGGAAGTCATGAGCCCTCCCATAAGGGTGTTCTTGGGGTCAAATGATTGGCCCATCCCATTTCCCTTGTCAGTTTTCTCCATATTCGGATCACCAAGAGCATGACTGAGCTTGTATTGGCTTCAACCCTTTCCCCATAAGCCAGTGTAAATAGCTGTGGTGGTGCATATCTTCCCTGTCAGCCCTGAATGTGGTTGCCTACACTCACGTGTGCGTCTTATCATGTTTACAGACATTGGGGAGGGCTATTCCTCCTTCATACTTGGATCGATGTAACATGCGTAGGGCTACTCTCAGTTGTGCACCCGCCCACAACAATACACGGACCAGAGCTTTTACTCTAGTAAAGAAAGCATCTGGAATGTGATATGGATAGTTTTGAAGGATATATAGGAAGCATGGGAGGGTGTTCATTTTGTATAATGTTGCTCTTGCCAGCAGGGATATTTGTAGGGACTGCCAAAGTTTGATGTCCGTTTCAAAACTTTGTATCAAGGGGGCCAAATTAGCACCATAGTATTATTTGGGCTGCTTTGTGACCCATATCCCCAAGTATCTAAATCTATCTTTCCCCACTCTGAGTGGCAACGTCTGTGCCGGACTCAGTTCCCAATTGCCAAGCGTGAGTAGTAAAGACTTACCTCAGTTTACAGCAAATCCGTAAAATTCTCCAAATCCCCAATAGATATCCCCCAGCCATCCAAGAGATTATGGTTCTTGCGTTATGTAGAGCAAGATCTCATCAGCATATAGAGGGATTCGCTTTTCTCCATTGCTGTTAGTCAGCCAACCCCTCATCAATGAATCTACACGGACCCAATTTGCTAGTCCCTCAATCGCCAGCGCGAAAAGCATTGGTGACAGGGGGCATCCTTGCCATGTGCCCCTGTACAGTACAGGGAGGTGCGTCCGTTAGCCTTTACTTTCACGCATGGCCCGTCATAGAGGAGTCTGATCCATCTCCTAAATTTGGTCCCAAAGCCCATCTTTCCAGGACCCTGAACAGATACGGCCACTCCACAGATTGAAAGGCTTTATTGGTGTTCAGGGAGACTATTGCTGTCCCTGCAGGGGGGTCCTTGCTCCTCACAAGATTACTATGGAGTCATCTTAGATTTGACGCTGCAGATTGTCCTGGGATAAAGCCACACTGGTCCAGATGGACCAGGGTCTCCATGATTTTCCTTAACCTGTTTGTAGGAGGCTGGACTGGCTTGTAGTGAGTATCAAGGGGTACTTGCACCTTGCACCAGGCCCAGTTATCCCTTATTAGTGTATAGGGTGTCTAGCAGCTTAGGCTGATAGATAATGGTAGCTTAGCAGAGCAGCTTAGGCTGAACTAGGAGACGTGTGAAGCTACTACAGTACCACTTAGTGTCATATGCACAATATCGTAAGAAAACACAATACACAGTTATACTAAAAATTAAAGGTACTTTATTTTTATGACAATATGCCAAAGTATCTTAGAGTGTACCCTCAGTGAGAGGATAGGAAATATACACAAGATATATATACAAGATATATATACACAATAGCAAAAATATGCAGTATAGTCTTAGAAAACAGTGCAAACAATGTATAGTTACAATAGGATGCAATGGGGAAACATAGGGATAGGGGCAACACAAACCATATACTCCAAAAGTGGAATGCGAACCACGAATGGACCCCAAACCTATGTGACCTTGTAGAGGGTCGCTGGGACTATTAGAAAATAGTGAGAGTTAGCAAAATAACCCTCCCCAAGACCCTGAAAAGTGAGTGCAAAGTGCACTAAAGTTCCCCTAAGGACAAAGTAGTCGTGTTAGAGGAATAATGCAGGAAAGACACAAACCAGCAATGCAACAACTGTGGATTTCCAATCTAGGGTACCTGTGGAACAAGGGGACCAAGTCCAAAAGTCACAAGCAAGTCGGAGATGGGCAGATGCCCAGGAAATGCCAGCTGCGGGTGCAAAGAAGCTTCGACTGGACAGAAGGTTTCTGCAGGAACGAAAAGGGCTAGAGACTTTCCCTTTGGTGGACGGATCCCTCTCGCCTTGGAGAGTCGTGCAGAAGTGTTTTCCCGCCAAAAGGACGCCAACAAGCCTTGCTACACGCAAATCGTGCATTTGGCGTTTTTGGACGCTGCTGGGGCCCAGGAGGGACCAGGAGGTCGCAAATTGGACCTGCAGAGAGAGGGGACGTCGAGCAAGAAAAAGAGCCCTCACTGAAGCAGGTAGCACCCGGAGAAGTGCCAGAAACAGGCACTACGAGGATGCGTGAAACGGTGCTCGCCGAAGTTGCACAAAGGAGTCCCACGTCGCCGGAGACCAACTTAGAAAGTCGTGCAATGCAGGTTAGAGTGCCGTGGACCCAGGCTTGGCTGTGCACAAAGGATTTCTGCCGGAAGTGCACAGGGGCCGGAGTAGCTGCAAAGTCGCGGTTCCCAGCAATGCAGCCCAGCGAGGTGAGGTAAGGACTTAACTCCACCAAACTTGGGCTGAAGAGTCACTGGACTGTGGGGGTCACTTGGACAGAGTCGCTGGATTCGAGGGACCTCGCTCGTTGTGCTGAGAGGAGACCCAAGGGACCGGTAATGCAGCTTTTTGGTGCCTGCGGTTGCAGGGGGAAGATTCCGTCGACCCACGGGAGATTTCTTCGGAGCTTCTGGTGCAGAGAGGAGGCAGGCTACCCCCACATCATGCACAAGCAGGAAAACAGTCGAGAAGGCGGCAGGATCAGCGTTACAGAGTTGCAGTAGTCGTCTTTGCTACTATGTTGCAGGTTTGCAGGCTTCCAGCGCGGTCAGCGGTCGTTTCCTTATCAGAAGGTGAAGAGAGAGATGCAGAGGAACTCGGCTGAGCTCATGCATTCGTTATCTAAAGTTTCCCCAGAGACAGAGACCCTAAATAGCCAGAAAAGAGGGTTTGGCTACCTAGGAGAGAGGAAAGGCTACTAACACCTGAAGGAGCCTATCAGCAGGAGTCTCTGACGTCACCTGGTGGCACTGGCCACTCAGAGCAGTCCAGTGTGCCAGCAGCACCTCTGTTTCCAAGATGGCAGAGGTCTGGAGCACACTGGAGGAGCTCTGGACACCTCCCAGGGGAGGTGCAGGTCAGGGGAGTGGTCACTCCCCTTTCCTTTGTCCAGTTTCGCGCCAGAGCAGGGGCTAAGGGGTCCCTAAACCGGTGTAGACTGGCTTATGCAGAATTGGGCACATCTGTGCCCAACAAAGCATTTCCAGAGGCTGGGGGAGGCTACTCCTCCCCTGCCTTCACACCATTTTCCAAAGGGAGAGGGTGTCACACCCTCTCTCAGAGGAAGTTCTTTGTTCTGCCATCCTGTGCCAGGCCTGGCTGGACCCCAGGAGGGCAGCTGCCTGTCTGAGGGGTTGGCAGCAGCAGCAGCTGCAGTGAAACCCCAGGAAGGGCAGTCTGGCAGTACCAGGGTCTGTGCTACAGACCACTGGGATCATGGAATTGTACCAACAATGCCAGGATGGCATAGAGGGGGCAATTCCATGATCATAGACATGTTACATGGCCATATTCGGAGTTACCATGGTGAAGCTACATATAGGTAGTGACCTATATGTAGTGCACGCGTGTAATGGTGTCCCCGCACTCACAAAGTTTAGTGAATTGGCTCTGAACAATGTGGGGGCACCTTGGCTAGTGCCAGGGTGCCCTCACACTAAGTAACTTTGCACCTAACCTTTACCAGGTAAAGGTTAGACATATAGGTGACTTATAAGTTACTTAAGTGCAGTGTAAAATGGCTGTGAAATAACGTGGACGTTATTTCACTCAGGCTGCAGTGGCAGGCCTGTGTAAGAATTGTCAGAGCTACCTATGGGTGGCAAAAGAATTGCTGCAGCCCATAGGGATCTCCTGGAACCCCAATACCCTGGGTACCTCAGTACCATATACTAGGGAATTATAAGGGTGTTCCAGTAAGCCAATGTGAATTGGTAAAAATGGTCACTAGCCTGTCAGTGACAATTTGAAAGTAATGAGAGAGCATAACCACTGAGGTTCTGGTTAGCAGAGCCTCAGTGAGACAGTTAGGCACCCCACAGGGAACATATACATGCACACCTATGAGCACTGGGGCCCTGTGTGACAGGGTCCCAGTGACACATACATATAGGCCACAAACCTATGAGCACTGGGGTCCTGACCAGCAGGATCCCAGTGACACATAACAAACATACTGAAAACATAGTGTTTTCACTATGAGCACTGAGGCCTGGCTATCAGGATCCCAGTGAGACAGTGAAAACAGTGACAAACACCCTGACATACACTCACAAACAGGCCAAAAGTGGGGGTAACAAGGCTAGAAAGAGGCTACCTTCTCACACAACCCCCCCCCAAACGAAGGACAATAAGGCTAACCTTGGCCAGTTGAGACTTTATTGTCTAAGTGGTGATAAGTAGAGAGTAGCTCTGCAATAGACTGGTTACTCCCCTTATCATTCACTATATGGTTACTTCCCTGTGGGGATGTAAACCACCCTGTTTGAAGTTTTTTAGCTAAGCAACAATGTGAAGATGTATTTTCAGAGTTTCTATCAGTAAGTTTTAGTTTAGAGCAGTGGGAATTGTCCACTGAACCTATTTGAAGTGATGGAAATGCCAGACAGGGATGCTGTCTCAGAAAAGCCATAGCTGGGCAAAAACTTTGTCCACATGGCTGGAAGAGAGAACAGGGATGCTGTTTCTCTTGGGTTGGAGCAGGGCAGGGATGCTGTCCTATCAGCTCCACACTAGGGCAGGGATGCTGTCCTAAGTGTTGTGAGGCAGTGCAGAGTTTCTGCACTAAAGTTTCTCTGGGAGGGTTGGAGGGATGCTCCATGTTAACTAAAATGGTGCTCTTTTTCTCACCAATGTTAGTTATCCCACAGAGAGGTACTTCCACCTCAGGGAGTACAGTTTTGCCAACTGATGATTCCCTTGGAACAGGTGCCACCCCAGGAGAGGTTTCTCCCACCACAGGAATGGTATCCTGAATGGTAGGGTGGTTAGGGGATACTGTGATACCCTTTTTACCTGTTGATGGAGAGGGTTCCTGAGTTTTCAGGCCTTCTCTCCTTTGCTTTTTCATTTCACTTGAAATGAGAGGGAACAATTCCTCAGGGATGCCCAGCATGGCTGCATGGGCATAAAACTCTACATCAGCCCAACCTGAGGCCTCTAGGTCATTACCTAAGAGACAGTCTACAGGTAAGCTAGGTGATACCACCACCTGCTTAGGGCCAGTAACTCCACCCCAACTAAACTGAATTATAGCTAAGGGAAGAAACTTAGTGGAGTTATGGGCATCAATAATTTTATACTGTTGTCCAATGATGTGTTGATCAGGGTGCACTAGGTTTTCAGTCACCAAAGTGAAACTGGCACCTGTGTCCCTGTAGGCCAAGGCCTCAACACCATTTATTGAAACTGTCTGCCTGTACTTATCCATTGTAAGGGGACAAGCAGCCAGTGTGGCAAGGCCAATGCCACTAGGTGTGACAGAAACTGTCTTGGGACTGACTACATCAGTTTCCACTATGGACCCATAAGTGAACCCAACTACACCCTTTGCTTGACTGTTGCCAGCAGTCCCACCACTAGTACCACTACTGCTAGGGGCACTAGAGCTTGATGTATTAGTGGTGGTAGGCTCAGGGGGTTTACCTGGACAGGACTTATCCCCTGGCCTATGGCCTCTGTTTTTACACACAAAGCACCAAGGCTTTTTAATGTGTGCAGGTTGAGAAGAAGAGGAAGAATTAGTTTTATCCCCACCCTCTGAAGAGTGTTTAAGATTTGAAGTGGGATCTTTGGTTTTACCCTTATCCCCATGCTTATCTTGAGATTTTTCACCATCTTTCTTCTTATTGCCATCTTTGTCACCCCCTGTATGAACTTTTCTGTTCACCCTTGTTCTGACCCATTTGTCTGCCTTCTTTCCCAATTCTTGGGGAGAGGTCAGATCAGAGTCTACCAGGTACTGGTGCAACAAATCAGACACACAATTATTAAGTATATGCTCTCTCAGGATTGTGTTATACAGGCTTTCATAATCAGTAACTTTACTGCCATGTAACCACCCCTCCAAGGCCTTCACTGAATGGTCAATGAAATCAACCCAGTCTTGTGAAGACTCCTTTTTGGTCTCTCTGAACTTTATCCTGTACTGTTCAGTGGTTAAGCCATAACCATCCAGGAGTGCATTCTTAAGAACTGTAAAATTATTGGCATCATTTTCTTTCACAGTAAGGAGCCTATCCCTACCTTTTCCACTAAATGATAGCCATAGGATAGCAGCCCACTGCCTTTGAGGGACATCCTGTACAACACAGGCCCTCTCAAGTGCAGCAAACCACTTGTTAATGTCATCTCCCTCCTTATAAGGGGGAACTATCTTGTGCAGATTCCTGGAATCATGCTCTTTTGCAGGATGACTATGGGGAATACTGCTGCTGCCACCATGGGTATCTAAACCCAACTTCTGTCTTTCCTTCTCTAATTCAAAAGACTGTCTATCCAAATCCAGCTGTTGCTTTTTAAGCTTCAGTCTGGTTTGTTCCACCCTCAACTTATTGAGTTCCCTCTCTAACATTCTGTCATCAGGGTTGGTGGGAGGGACATTTCTAGAAACAGAGCTATGATGGGAATGAACAGAAGGAGACCTGTCCCTTACAGAAGCCAACTTAACAGCTTGGTTTACAGAAACATTACTACCAGTATGGTGAGAATATATGCTTTTGCTATGATGTGAGACAACACTATTTCTATGGTGTGGCTCATCATCATTACCATCTATGCTAGATTGTCTAGTAATGGGCAGGCTAGGAAGTTTCTTTCCTGAATCTTTTCCTGGGGGAGTCCCTGAATCTGATTGGGAACTATTAGGTACTTTTTCAACAGATGGGGCACCTATGGCCTTATCCTGTTCTCTAAGCATGTTAATTAATAGTTCTAAGGCAGGATTCTTCCCTACACTCAAACCTCTCTCTATACAGAGACTCCTTGCTCTTTTCCAGCTAAGGTTGTCATATGCAAGTTTGGACAGATCAACACTTTGGCCTGTGCCAGACATTTTTTAGAGAGAGTTAAAGTGATAGAGAAAGAGACAAAAGTTTTCAGAACTTTTTGGAAAGACAGAAAAAAACTTTTTAAACTTTTAAGAACTTTTTGAAAGTTTAGAGGTACTTTTCAGCACTTAGAAAAGAGTGAAAAGAGGAAATGCAAAACTTTTTGGCTATGTGTATATACACTGACCTTGTTTTGTATATTTTTCTCTTATGAAAAGTACAATGACAAGAGTGGTAAGTAGTCTCAAGCACTTATCCCACCACTGCACAACCAATGTAGGAGGCTGGACTGGCTTGTAGTGAGTACCAAGGGGTACTTGCACCTTGCACCAGGCCCAGTTATCCCTTATTAGTGTATAGGGTGTCTAGCAGCTTAGGCTGATAGATAATGGTAGCTTAGCAGAGCAGCTTAGGCTGAACTAGGAGACGTGTGAAGCTACTACAGTACCACTTAGTGTCATATGCACAATATCATAAGAAAACACAATACACAGTTATACTAAAAATAAAGGTACTTTATTTTTATGACAATATGCCAAAGTATCTTAGAGTGTACCCTCAGTGAGAGGATAGGAAACATACACAAGATATATATACAAGATATATATACACAATAGCAAAAATATGCAGTATAGTCTTAGAAAACAGTGCAAACAATGTATAGTTACAATAGGATGCAATGGGGAAACATAGGGATAGGGGCAACAAAAACCATATACTCCAAAAGTGGAATGCGAACCACGAATGGACCCCAAACCTATGTGACCTTGTAGAGGGTCGCTGGGACTATTAGAAAATAGTGAGAGTTAGCAAAATAACCCTCCCCAAGACCCTGAAAAGTGAGTGCAAAGTGCACTAAAGTTCCCCTAAGGACAAAGTAGTCGTGTTAGAGGAATAATGCAGGAAAGACACAAACCAGCAATGCAACAACTGTGGATTTCCAATCTAGGGTACCTGTGGAACAAGGGGACCAAGTCCAAAAGTCACAAGCAAGTCGGAGATGGGCAGATGCCCAGGAAATGCCAGCTGCGGGTGCAAAGAAGCTTCGACTGGACAGAAGAAGCTGAGGTTTCTGCATGAACAAAAAGGGCTAGAGACTTCTCCTTTGGTGGACCGATCCCTCTCGCCCTGTAGAGTCGTGCAGAAGTCTTTTCCCGCCGAAAGGACGCCAACAAGCCTTGCTACACGCAAATCGTACGTTTGGCGTTTTTGGACACTGCTGGGGCCCAGGAGGGACCAGGAGGTCGCAAATTGGACCTGCAGAGAGAGGGTACGTCGAGCAAGAAAAAGAGTCCTCACTGAAGCAGGTAGCACCCGGAGAAGTGCCAGAAACAGGCACTACGAGGATGCGTGAAATGGTGCTCGCCGAAGTTGCACAAAGGAGTCCCACGTCGCCGGAGACCAACTTAGAAAGTCGTGCAATGCAGGTTAGAGTGCCGTGGACCCAGGCTTGGCTGTGCACAAAGGATTTCCGCCGGAAGTGCACAGGGGCCGGAGTAGCTGCAAAGTTGCGGTTCCCAGCAATGCAGCCCAGCGAGGTGAGGTAAGGACTTACCTCCACCAAACTTGGGCTGAAGAGTCACTGGACTGTGGGGGTCACTTAGACAGAGTCGCTGGATTCGAGGGACCTCGCTCGTCGTGCTGAGAGGAGACCCAAGGGACCGGTAATGCAGCTTTTTGGTGCCTGCGGTTGCAGGGGGAAGATTCCGTCGACCCACGGGAGATTTCTTCAGAGCTTCTGGTGCAGAGAGGAGGCAGGCTACCCCCACAGCATGCACAAGCAGGAAAACAGTCGAGAAGGCGGCAGGATCAGCGTTACAGAGTTGCAGTAGACGTCTTTGCTACTATGTTGCAGGTTTGCAGGCTTCCAGCGCGGTCAGCGGTCACTGGCCACTCAGAGCAGTCCAGTGTGCCAGCAGCACCTCTGTTTCCAAGATGGCAGAGGTCTGGAGCACACTGGAGGAGCTCTGGACACCTCCCAGGGGAGGTGCAGGTCAGGGGAGTGGTCACTCCCCTTTCCTTTGTCCAGTTTCGCACCAGAGCAGGGGCTAAGGGGTCCCTGAACCGGTGTAGACTGGCTTATGCAGAATTGGGCACATCTGTGCCCAAGAAAGCATTTCCAGAGGCTGGGGGAGGCTACTCCTCCCCTGCCTTCACACCATTTTCCAAAGGGAGAGGGTGTCACACCCTCTCTCAGAGGAAGTTCTTTGTTCTGCCATCCTGGGCCAGGCCTGGCTGGACCCCAGGAGGGCAGCTGCCTGTCTGAGGGGTTGGCAGCAGCAGCAGCTGCAGTGAAACCCCAGGAAGGGCAGTCTGGCAGTACCAGGGTCTGTGCTACAGACCACTGGGATCATGGAATTGTACCAACAATGCCAGGATGGCATAGAGGGGGCAATTCCATGATCATAGACATGTTACATGGCCATATTCGGAGCTACCATGGTGAAGCTACATATAGGTAGTGACCTATATGTAGTGCACGCGTGTAATGGTGTCCCCGCACTCACAAAGTTCAGTGAATTGGCTCTGAACAATGTGGGGGCACCTTGGCTAGTGCCAGGGTGCCCTCACACTAAGTAACTTTGCACCTAACCTTTACCAGGTAAAGGTTAGACATATAGGTGACTTATAAGTTACTTAAGTGCAGTGTAAAATGGCTGTGAAATAACGTGGACGTTATTTCACTCAGGCTGCAGTGGCAGGCCTGTGTAAGAATTGTCAGAGCTCCCTATGGGTGGCAAAAGAATTGCTGCAGCCCATAGGGATCTCCTGGAACCCCAATACCCTGGGTACCTCAGTACCATATACTAGGGAATTATAAGGGTGTTCCAGTAAGCCAATGTGAATTGGTAAAAATGGTCACTAGCCTGTCAGTGACAATTTGAAAGTAATGAGAGAGCATAACCACTGAGGTTCTGGTTAGCAGAGCCTCAGTGAGACAGTTAGGCACCACACAGGGAACATATACATGCACACCTATGAGCACTGGGGCCCTGTGTGACAGGGTCCCAGTGACACATACATATAGGCCACAAACCTATGAGCACTGGGGTCCTGACCAGCAGGATCCCAGTGACACATAACAAACATACTGAAAACATAGGTGGTCATTCTGACCCTGGCGGTCTTTGACCGCCAGGGCGGAGGACCGCGGGAGCACCGCCGACAGGCCGGCGGTGCTCCAATGGGGATTCCGACCGCGTCGGTAAAGCCGCGGTCGGACCGGCACCACTGGCGGGGTCCCGCCAGTGTACCGCCGCCCCATTGAATCCTCCGCGGCGGCGCAGCTTGCTGCACCGCCGCGGGGATTCCGACCCCCCCTACCGCCATCCAGATCCCGGCGGTCGGACTGCCGGGATCCGGATGGCGGTAGGGGGGGTCGCGGGGCCCCTGGGGGCCCCTGCAGTGCCCATGCCACTGGCATGGGCATTGCAGGGGCCCCCGTAAGAGGGCCCCTACATGTATTTCACTGTCTGCTGCGCAGACAGTGAAATACGCGACGGGTGCAACTGCACCCGTCGCACAGCTTCCACTCCGCCGGCTCGATTCCGAGCCGGCTTCATTGTGGAAGCCTCTTTCCCGCTGGGCTGGCGGGCGGTCTGAAGGCGACCGCCCGCCAGCCCAGCGGGAAAGTCAGAATTACCGCCGCGGTCTTTCGACCGCGGAACGGTAATCTGACGGCGGGACTTTGGCGGGCGGCCTCCGCCGCCCGCCAAGGTCAGAATGAGGGCCATAGTGTTTTCACTATGAGCACTGAGGCCTGGCTATCAGGATCCCAGTGAGACAGTGAAAACAGTGACAAACACCCTGACATACACTCACAAACAGGCCAAAAGTGGGGGTAACAAGGCTAGAAAGAGGCTACCTTCTCACACTGTTCACAAGCAATTTGGTCATAATTTTTATTTCTACATTGAGTAGTGAGATCGGGCAGTAAGATTCTTCCCGATCCCATGATTTACCTGGCTTGGGAAAAAGGACGATCATCGCTGATCACATATGTTTGGGAAGTTTCCCTGTCTCAAACGCTACTTTCAAGGCTACGCAGAGATAAGGGAATGCCGATTTGCCTAATTTTTGGAAGAACCATTAGGTCCCCAGGCCTTTCCAGTTTGTATGTGTCCCACTGTCTGGGTAAGCTCCTACTCCGTAATGTCCTCCGCCAGGGCATCACTCTGCTAGGGGGTCAACTTCACCATGGGACAATCTGCTATGAAGCTCTGAACATCTTCCTCCGTGACCGTCAGTCTGTAGGTATAGAGCACCTCTAGCTGGGAAGCAAACTTCTCCACCATGCTGTGGCCGTCTCTAACCATCTCCCCTGTATTTGTCTTTAGTTCTCTAATAAATGAGGTGGACTTTTCTTTGCTCCCTTTCCTAGCCAGTTGTTTCCCTGTGTTGGTTCCTGTTTCATAAAGGCATTTTCGTGCTAGAAAATGTCTGAGTTTCACTTCATTGTAAGCCACTACCTGATATTCCTCTCCGATCCGCTCGGCTGTTCTTTTCTTATTTGGGGACGCTCCATCAGCTCTCTCTCAAGGGTCCGCAAGTGACATTGCCTTTCTCTTCGGTCTCCCACTTCCCCTCCAGGATAACACTACTTATGGTGGCCTTATATGCGTCCCATAGGATTACTGGGCTTTGTACCGTTCCTGTGTTTTCGTCAAAATACTGTTGGGAGGCCTTACCCAGGTTTTTCACCACTTTTATATTTGTGAGACACCATGTTTCCATCTTCCACCCTCCCCTAGGAGGCCTACCCCCTATATGCATGGAGGCTTCAAGTGGAGAATGGTCGCTGATGCCCCTTGCGAAGTATGTTGCCTTTCTGAAACTGGGTAGCGTGTCTGCTGTGGTGAACAAATATTCATTCCTAGAGTTAATGTTGTGTACGGCTGAGTGGGTCCATAAGTAAATTAAAATCGCCTCCACAATGGTGTACACCCGTGGGGTCTCCGCCACTTGTCTGAGAGTGTCTCATTGTATCCCAGGGGGTGAGTATACATTGAATAGTAACATGGATATGGTATTGTGTTCCCCCTTAATCGCTAAAAAGCACACCCTTGGGTCCACCCAGGTGCGAATCGTATGGAATGGAAGGGATTTCTGGATCAGCACCATTACCCCCTAAAACCCGTGATATACAGAGCTTGGTCCACCTCCTTGTAATTCTACTATGTCGGGCAGGTGTCTAAATAATCCTTATGTATCAAACCCCTTTCTATCTTATTTCCCAGCCCATTCACATTCCAGGTCATGAACGTCAATCGGCCTGGTGGCATCTTTGTTTCTTGTGGTCCATCATTTCACTCGGTCTCCCATGCCTCTTTGTCCCGGCCCCCCCCTTTCTTTGGTACCGCTTTGAACTGACCATTCAAAAAACATATTGAAAACCAAGCCCCCCCCAACTCCCACCCCTCCCTACTTTACCATGCTGTGGTAGTTGAACTGACCACCCTCCCAACTCACAGTGCGTATTGTCCCTGAACCCACTTTGGGAACAGTGCCTCTTTCTCCATCTTGAGCTTTGCCCTCACCCCTGCGGAGAAGTGTGGCACAACGGTTAGAGTAGCAGACCCTGATGCAGTGGTCTGGCCCGGGACCAGGGTTCAATTCCCACCTTGGTGGGTCTTGGGCTCAATTCCCTTGGGCCAGATAATTCTTGCCTTGGTGCTTAATCTAATTAATGGGTCCCACTCTGTAACTCTGGGCAATAGCTTGCTTAATCTCCACAACAGCCCTCATAGTGCTTTGATGCCTGGCTTCACCCTGGCGCTGTCCAGGAGTGGGTGCCTCACAGGGAAGAGCCAGGAGGGGTTCCACAGTGGTATGTGTACAGCGCCTTAAGACCCTAACGGGTGAGTAGTGAGCTATACAAGTGCAAAGTTTTACAGTTTTCCCCCAAGAGCTGTATCAGCTCCGGTTCCATGAATATGTCATCGGCATTCCTATTATCCCAGTTGGTCTGCTGTCATTGATGTCACCTTTGGAAGCTGTTCCTCATACAAGTGTTCCGTGCCGCAGCCGCTGGTTTCCAGGGTGAGCACTCACCATCTGTTGCAGCGTTTTGAACTGTGCATCTTTGATTCGACTGTGTGGGGCTGCTCTTGTACCTTTTTCCCTCCACGATTCTTTCATTTCCCGGCCTGCTTCCTTCAAACTCCTCCCCCCAATGTCTTCCCCACGTGGGGGGTCATGGCAGATTCTCTGTGCATCTAGCCACTCCCACGCGTCTTGGGGGGTGGCAAGGAAGTGGGACTTTCCGTTGAGCTCAACCTCAGCTTGGTCAGGTATATCAGAGCATATCTCAGGTTTAGCTGTCGTAGAGCTCTCTTAACTGGGATGAAAGACTTTCTTTGTCGCTGAACCATGGGCGTATAATCTGGGTATATATTTATGTCCTGTCCTTCAATATTCCAAAGGCCTTTTTTCCTCGTTGTCTGAAGGATCACATCCCGATCCCGAAAGTTCATCAAGCGCACGATCAGATGCCGGGGAGCCCCCGCTGGCGGATGGGATGACGAGATCCTATGGGCTCGTTCCACAGAGAAAAATTGCAAAGGTGCTTCAACTAGTACTGTGTCACTCAGTCAGGCTCCAATGTAGAGGTCCAGGGATGGCCCTGTCACTGTCTCTGGACTCCCACCAAACGGATATTAGTTTGTCTCGATTGTGAGAAAGTAGCCTCTTTCTAGCCTTCTTACCCCCACTTTTGGCCTGTTTGTGAGTATATGTCAGGGTGTTTTCACTGTCTCACTGGGATCCTGCCAGCCAGGGCCCAGTGTTCATAGTGAAAACCCTATGTTTTCAGTATGTTTGTTATGTGTCACTGGGACCCTGCTAGCCAGGACCCCAGGGCTCATAAGGTTGTGACCTATATGTATGTGTTCCCTGTGTGATGCCTAACTGTCTTACTGAGGCTCTGCTAACCAGAACCTCAGTGGTTATGCTCTCTCTGTACAAATTGTCATTAACAGGCTAGTGACCAATTTCACCAATTCATATTGGCATACTGGAACACCCTTATAATTCCCTAGTATATTGTACTGAGGTACCCAGGGTATTGGGGTTCCAGGAGATCCCTATGGGCTGCGGCATTTCTTTTGCCACCCATAGGGAGCTCTGACAATTCTTACACAGGCCTGCCACTGCAGCCTGAGTGAAATAACGTCCATGTTATTTCACAGCCATTTACCACTGCACTTAAGTAACTTATAAGTCACCTATATGTCTAACCTTTACCTGGTAAAGGTTGGGTGCTAAGTTACTTAGTGTGTGGGCACCCTGGCACTAGCCAAGGTGCCCCCACATTGTTCAGGACTTTGTGAGTGCGGGGACACTATTACACGCGTGCACTATACATATGTCAAGACATATGTATAGCGTCACATTGGTAACTCCGAACATGGCCATGTAACATGTCTAAGATCATGGAATTGTCACCCCAATGCCATTCTGGCATTGGGGAGACAATTCCATGATCCCCCAAGTCTCTAGCACAGACCCGGGTACTGCCAAACTACCTTTCCCGGGGTTTCACTGCAGCTGCTGCCAACCCCTCAGACAGGTTTCTGCCCTCCTGGGGTCCAGCCAGGCTTGGCCCAGGAAGGCAGAACATAGGACTTCCTCAGAGAGAGGGTGTTACACCCTCTCCCTTTGGAAAAAGGTGTCAGGGCTGGGGAGGAGTAGCCTCCCCCAGCCTCTGGAAATGCTTTGATGGGCACAGATGGTGCCCATCTCTGCATAAGCCAGTCTACACTGGTTCAGGGATCCCCCAGCCCCTGCTCTGGCGCGAAACTGGACAAAGGAAAGGGGAGTGACTACTCCCCTGACCTGCACCTCCCCTGGGGGGTGCCCAGAGCTCCTCCAGTGTGCTCCAGACCTCTGCCATCTTGGAAACAGAGGTGCTGCTGGCACACTGGACTGCTCTGAGTGGCCAGTGCCAGCAGGTGACATCAGAGACTCCTTCTGATAGGCTCCTCCAGGTGTTGCTAGCCTATCCTCTCTCCTAAGCAGCCAAACCTCCTTTTCTGGCTATTTAGGGTCTCTGCTTTGGGGAATTCTTTAGATAACGAATGCAAGAGCTCATCAGAGTTTCTCTGCATCTCTCTCTTCACCTTCTGCTAAGGAATCGACCGCTGACTGCTCAGGAAGCCTACAAAACTGCAACAAAGTAGCAAAGACGACTACTGCGACCTTTTAACGCTGATCCGGCCACCTTCTCAACTGTTTTCCTGGTGGTGCATGCTGTGGGGGTAGTCTGCCTCCTCTCTGCACTAGAAGCTCCGAAGAAATCTCCAGTGGGTCGACGGAATCTTCCCCCCGCAACCGCAGGCACCAAAACACTGCATCACCGGTCCTCTGGGTCTCCTCTCAGCACGACGAGCAAGGTCCCTTGAACTCAGAAACTCTGTCCAAGTGACTCCCACAGTCCAGTGACTCTTCAGTCCTAGTTTGGTGGAGGTAAGTCCTTGCCTCCCCACGCTAGACTGCATTGCTGGGTACCGCGTGATTTGCAGCTGCTCCAGCTCCTGTGCACTCTTCCAGGATTTCCTTTGTGCACAGCCAAGCCTGGGTCCCCTACACTCTAACCTGCAGTGCACGACCTCCTGAGTTGTCCTCCGGCGTTGTGGGACCTTCTTTTGTGACTTCAGGTGAGCTCTGGTTCGCTCTTCTTCGTAGTGCCTGTTCTGGCACTTCTGCAGGTGCTGCTTGCTTCTGAGTGGGCTCTTTGTCTTTCTGGACGCCCCCTCTGTCTCCTCACGCAGTTGGCGACATCCTGGTGCCTCCTGGGCCACAGCAGCATCCAAAAACCCTAAGAGCAACCCTTGCAGCTAGCAAGGCTTGTTTGCAGTCTTTCTGCACGGAAACAACTCTGCAAGCTTCTTCACGACGTGGGACATCCATCCTCCAAAGGGGAAGTTTCTAGCCCTTGTCGTTCTTGCAGAATCCACAGCTTCTACCATCCGGTGGCAGCTTCTTTGCACCCACAGCTGGCATTTCCTGGGCATCTGCCCACTCCCGACTTGATCGTGACTCTTGGACTTGGTCCCCTTGTTCCACAGGTACTCTCGTCTGGAAATCCATCGTTGTTGCATTGCTGGTGTTGGTCTCCTATCACGACTTCTGTGCTCTCTGGGGAACTTAGGTGCACTTTGCACCCACTTTTCAGGGTCTTGGGGGTGGGCTATTTTTCTAACCCTCACTGTTTTCTTACAGTCCCAGCGACCCTCTACAAGGTCACATAGGTTTGGGGTCCATTCGTGGTTCGCATTCCACTTCTAGAGTATATGGTTTGTGTTGCCCCTATACCTATGTGCTCTCATTGCAATCTATTGTGACTGTACATTGCTTGCATTGCTTTCTATTGGTATTACTGCATATTTTTGGTATTGTGTACATATATCTTGTGTATATTTCTCATCCTCATACTGAGGGTACTCACTGGGATACTTTTGGAATATTGTCATAAAAATAAAGTACCTTTATGTTAAGTATATCTGTGTATTGTGTTTTCTTATGATATTGTGCATGTGACACCAGTGGTATAGTAGGAGCTTTACACGCCTCCTAGTTCAGCCTAAGCTGCTCTGCTAAGCTACCTTTTCTATCAACCTAAGCTGCTAGACACCCCTCTACACTAATAAGGGATACCTGGACCTGGTGCAAGGTGTAAGTACCCCTTAGTACTCACTACAAGCCAGGCCAGCCTCCTACATCGAACAACTCTCCATGTCAGAAAAGGGCTCAGAGACATTTCCTTTCTCTGTCCATGGCAGTGACTTTCAGGTTCAGGTCTTTAAGTTGAAGTACCGTGGTTTCCAGCATATTTTCTGTGTCTTTAACCTGGTCCGCTAACTTCCTTTGGTCGTCCCGGAGGAGCCCCACGTCTTCCGTCTGCATCACTATTTGTGTCTCCAGAGCTGTTTTGTCTCTTTGATTGCCTTCAGGATTGCTGGCGTTCTTGTTGTGCCAGTGCTGCAGAGTCCTCTCCTGACTCTTATGAGGCCCCCAAGCCACTCCATCCTGGGAGACCTCCCTCCCTCCGCACTGTCCTCCCATAGTCGCTGCACAGTAGTAGTTTGGTCAGACCTCAGGATTACAATATGCTGTCCCACTCTGTCACCGGTCTGCTTCTTGAGGGCCTCTGAGGAGTGTGTGGCAGCATAGCAGTGGAAGGGGGAGCACCGCGAATGCCGAGGTCAATGTCAATGGTCCAGAGGGAGATTGGGTGGGGGAAACATATCCAAGGGTCCTCAGGTTCCGTTCAGCTCGCACACTTCTGGTTTCAGGCAATCCCCACACTCATGTTTCCGCCTGCTCCTGGTTTAGGTCTTGTAGTCTGCGGCAGAAGAATCTCACCCCTGTGTAGTCTCCCCCAGAGGGGGTGGGGAAGGGGGAGTAAGCCACATGCAAAGGAGTCAAGGGATCTCTCTCCGGGCATCACCCCAGCCCAGCTCTGTAGTAGTGGGTGTCGCCAGGCCAACCAAGCCTCACTGGTGGCCTCTGACCTCAGCCCCGTACCTGCCTTCTCCGCTTCAGCTTGTGGTTAAGACCCAGGCAGGAGGAAGAGGCCCACCAATCGTCTCTCTAGGTCATTGCCGCAGGCTTGGGTCATCCTCAGGTCCCAAGGTGCATTGCCACCCAAGTCCTTGTGGTCGCTGCAGACCACAGGTCTCCTCCACCCAGTGCTTAATTTGTAAATAAAAACGTGCCGGTGCCCGAAGCTCTCCTGTGAAACACGCGGCTGCTGCAACTAAATGTGCAAACACAGAACATCAAGGCAGCATAATCCTAAAGCCTTCTCGGGCCTCTTTAATCCATTTATAGCCACTTCCTGCCTCTTCAGCTCAGTCTTGCAGCCTTAGGCTCTCTCCCTTTGAACGCCTTTTCGTTTTTCTCTTCCCCCCCCGTCTTTCTCATATGTGTCTTTGGCTCGCAGTAAATGCCTGATGCAGAAAACTAAGCGCCGGTCCTAAAAAATAAGTACTTGTGCTCCACACCGGAAACAACGGGCACAAATGAAGCACTGCCTCCACCTCTCTTTGTTGCGGCTCAACCCATTTTCGGGTTTGTTGTAGCCCTCCACACTCACCGCAGGGCGATATCCCTACCAAAGCTTTTCCACAAACTTAATGCATGCCGCGCCCACTCCGGGTCCGACCACCCGGTTGCTGGATCCGGGAGCAGTGCAGCACACCAACGGGCTCCCCGTCTTCGGGCTCGTCCAATGGATGCCATGCTTTGGCCCGGGCCCGCACTCTGTATCAGCCGGTCGTCTGACCTCAGGGTCCCATAACTCACCCCCAGCCGGACTGTGTGGGGGATGGCAGCAGTGGGGGGGCTCCATCAGGAAGGGTCCTTTGGAGTCTTGGTCAGGATTTATGCCCCCTGTTTCTGGTGAGGTCTAGCGGAGCTCCGGACTACACGTCCAAATCATCTGCTGGTCTAGCCACATCACCCCCAGTCCCACCCTTTTTCAACACATAAATGACCCTCCGTAGCCAACACCATCAGATCACATGAACTCAACATTATCTCCTATGCCAATGACACCCAGCTTATCTGATGTCAGAAGGCCCCTCCACCACCAGCTCCAGCTTCTACAGATGTATGGTGAATGTTACCGACTGGATGAAGTGCAGCTGTCTGAAGCTCAACACAGACAAGACAGAAGTCCAAATCTTTAGGAAGAACACCTCGCCATAGAATGACACTTGGTGGCCTGATGAACTTGGCCCTTCTCGCGTCCCGACAGACCATGCCTGCAACCTCTGCACCATCCTAGACAGCAAGTTAACTATGAAAAACCGGTAAACACAGTCTCATCTGCCTGCTTCCACACCCTATGCACGCTCTGTGAGATCTCCAGGTGGCTCCCAATCAACAACAGAAGGACTGTCACTCAAGTCCTTGTCACCAGCAGGCTGGACTACGGTAACAATATTTATGTAGGAATCAGTGCACGCCTCCTGAAGAGACTACAGACAACACAAAACTCAGCAGCAAGACCCATCCTTGACCTCCCCAGGTGGACTCACATCACCTGCACCTCAAGAAGCTACAGTAGCTACGGATCCAGAAGTGATGCCAGTTCAAGATGTTGACTTAGGCATACAAAGCACTGCACAAAAAAAGAACCAGCATACATCAAGAAACAAATGACCTTCCACCAACCGACCAGACACCAGCGATCTGCCTTTCTTTTCCTCATAGGCACCCTCTGTATCTGCTGATTCATAACAGAGGATGCTGCTTCTTTCACCTGCTGGCCAAAGCTTGGAAATACCCTCCCCTGCACCTCTGGAACACTGCATCGGTCCAGGAATTCAGAAAAGGACTTGAGACATGGTTGTTTGAATGAACAGAGCACTGCAAAGTAGCTAGCAACTCCAGTGCCCTGAGGACCTCACAGATGAGTTGCAGCACTTTAGAAATCTTGATTGATTGATAGATTGATAGGTTTGCCACAGCAGCCTGTAGTGCAGTTTTAAACTGCCAATGTGACTTGACAAAATAAACCTTTTGCTAGGCCTGAACGTCCCTTTTTAATGCACCCTAAGGTAGGACCCATAAGGCAGGGAGCACTGTATTCAAAACGTAGGACATGTGGGTTTAAGGTTTATATGTCCTAGTAGTGAAAAGCTCTTAAATTTGTTTTTCATTGCTCTTAGGTCCATCTCTCCAATTGGACAACATTGAAATATATTATTACATTTAATAAATGATAACTTTGGATAGGGAGCAGGTAGAGATGTGTGATGTCATGTTTATACTCAAATTATTTGTAATTCCAAATCCACTTTAATGCTAAAGTTGAAATTTCAGTCATAATTCTGAAAATGCCACTTTTAGAAATGTTACCTTTTCTTGTCCTAACCATTTGTGCCTTCCGCCAGTATCCTGTCTCAGCTCTAGGGTTTGTGTAACCCTACCAGAGAGTAGGACAAAGGGGATTGGAGTGAGTTCCTGATCCTCAAGAGGTGCCTCCCGGGGTCTTGGACTCTTGGCTGGCATCAGCTGAGCGCCTCCTCTTGAAAAAAGGTGAAATCCTTAAGTTTTGGGTGTTTCGTGACCAGGCCCATTTGCGCACCGGCTGCCTACACAAAACTCCAGTGAACCAGACTCTTTGTGCTGCAGCGATTGCCAGTGATGCCCACAGCGCGAGATCTGCACTCCATGCTACAGCAGCAACAACCCGCAGTGACCGCCAATGAGAAGCTCCAGTGGCAACCATCTGCCATGCTCTCCCTGCTCCTTGCGGCTGCCTCCAGCGCCAATGGAACTCTTTGCGCCGGACTTTGAGAAGGTAACATTTTCAGCGGAATTGACCTTGTCCCTGTATTTGGTTCACGCTGCTTCGCAGTTGGCCTGCACCTGTGACTTTCCCCTGGTCTGGTGCGACCAGATGACCATGATTGTCGTTCTAGTGTCATTCTAATATAATTTTAATAAAAATTACTCTAGTTTTCTAATTTGGTTTGGAATTTTTATTGGGTTGTGTTTTCACTGTATTACTGTTTCTGTGCTGCATAAATACTTTACACTTTGCCTCTAAGTTAACCCTGACTGCATTAGTGCCAAGCTACCAGAGGGTTAAGCACGGCTGGATTCAGTGACTTTTGTGGTCACCCTGACAAGGATTGGAGTTGTTGCTTGAGAAGGATTTTCACCCCCCAACAATAACCCAGTTTCTTACAATTCACTTTTAGTGTGAATGGTGGCATCAATATATTTGTCAGACTTATTGGTTTTAACTGGAGTTTTATGAAAGGGATGCGTTCCTTTGTACTGGGCGGAATGGGGTAGGGTTTACTCTGTCTTAAGGTTTGTCCTATTAAGAATCTGTAACAATAATTTGCAATATTCTATTGAAATGATTAGCCCTTGTTTGTAGTAAGTAGTTAAAAACTAATAGAAACATTAAAAAAAAATCTGTAATTAAAAATACTGGTCCAAAATCAAGTCCATATATTTTTTAGTGGTTGTTGTAAACACAATGATTTGTAATTGTGATTATTTTTAGGCATTTTAAACCCGCTTCCAATTTAAAGTTTACTACCAAAAAATAGAGATGTAAATGCCAGAATTGTGTTGGTAAGTATATAGAAGTAAGTATAGGCTTACTATCATTACCTATACATGTACATACCGTGACAATATGTATACCGTCAAGGTACATCAATGCAGATTTAAGACATGTAAGGGCATATCTACATACTTTAAATATATTCACAATATTTTGGTAGTTGATATTTTGGCAACAACATTTGGTGGGTCATCAAAAAACTCAAATTAAACACCACATTGGAAAGCATGTGCGTAAATCCTACATGTAAAGTACAGTACGTATTCAAAGAAAGTCACCAGAATCACCTGATTCAATGGGGGTAACAGAGTCTGGATCTGCAAACTGCCCAGCTAGATAATCAGAGATAGTACCTACCTGGGCCTCTATCATCCATTCACTCCTATCTTCTCCAACCCTCTCATTACTTCATCCCTCCTTCCTGGCCTCCACCTTCCATACCTTCCCCTCTCCTTCCCCTCTCCTTCCCCTCTCCTTCCCTCGCCTCCCCTCCCAGAGATGGTACCTACCTGGGGTGCATCATCCATTCAGTCCTCTCCTCCCCTCATTTCTCTTCGCCTTCTCTTATCTTCATCAGCTCCACTCCCCAGAGATGGTATCTACCTGGTGCTCTATCATCCATTCAGTCCCATCTTCTCCACCCCTCTCCTTACTTCATCGCTCATTCTCACCCTTCATCTTCCATGCCCTCTCCTCTCCTTCTCTCCATTCCCCAGAGATGGTATATACCTGGGGCTCTATCCTATGTTCAGTCCTCTCATCCCTTCCCCTCATTTCTCCTCCTTTCTCTTCATCTTCTATCAGCTCCCCTCTTCAGGGATGGTACATACCTGGGGTTCCATCATCCATTCAGTCATCTCCTCTCCCCTCATTTCTCCTCCCATGCTCTCATCTTCTATTAGCCCCCCTCCCTGAGATGGCACATACCTGTGGTTCTATCATCCATTGAGCTCTTGCAGCCACCCCTCGTTCGTAGACGTAAGCAGAGTAGAGCGGAATGCGAAGATCACGGTCGTACATGGTGGCAAACCAATACTGATTCTCATAGACTTGGCAAATCCGAGCTGGATTTTTAGGTACAATTCCAGTGGGCTCTGTTCCTTGGTAAAAAAACTGAGGGCAACCTTTTTTAAATGTGTGCCGTAAAACCTCTGCATTCCCCAGGGTGAGGCTGCACAATATCACACCGAGCACATGAAGCAGACACATGATGAAGTCGTCTCTCACTATAAAACATTAAAAGAATACCAGGTTAATTTTGAGAAGAAATTACCACCATTGGCATGTTAATGGATATGTGAGTAGCAGGAGATATTGCTAGGAGCATTGCTGGCATGATAAAAACAAAAGCATTGGGGACCACCAGGAGCTACATTTCAGTAGCATGGCACAAGTACCTGGAGGTGGATTGTACAAAGGGCACTGCAGGCAAGTGGACCAGCTATTTCCCTCCCTGGGACCTCTGGTATTACGGAAGCTGCAGACACGTCTACAGGATGTATCGTACCGGTGCACATTTAGCACAGGGGTGAGCTGTGGTGCTCTGCAGGTAGGTTGGACCAGTTGAAGAAGAAACAGGAATTGGAAAAGATCAGAACAAGGAAGTTGAAGAAGAGATGAACGTATTTGAATTAACTGATGGTGGGATTACAGAAGAGGAATGAAGGTCAGCTCTTCTGCACGATTAGATGTTGAGTGTGGTGGTGGATGAGTTGAGGAAGGAGAAGGGAGACTGAAGTAAGCTCGGAAAAGTGTGTAGTTTGAGAAAGGAAGAACTGGTGGTGGACAATGATATTCTGTTAAGAGGCACAACATTTATTCCAGCCAGTTCGCTGAGAAGCAGAGTGACAGCATTAGGCCAAATAGGACATCTGGGGATTGTTAAAAGGAAGGAAAGTTTGAGCTCCATGTTCTGGTGGCCTGGAATAGATGCTGAAGTGGAGAGGGTTGTCCATGAATGTGTGTAGTTTAATCTTAATGATAAGATTCTAAGAACCATATATGCATCAATGGCGATGCATGAACTACCAAAACATCCATGGGATGAAATCTCAATTGGCATTATAGGTCCTCTTAATAGGGAGCAGCATACACCATATTTGATTGTCTTACTGGCTTTATATTCCAGATGGGTGAAAGTGAAGTGTGTGTTTGTGTGTCATTTCTTCCACAAGTATTCTGACATTTTTTAATGGCGTTTTTAAAAGGAAAGCTTTCCCAATTTTATTTTGTCTGATAATGGTCCCCACTTTTGTTCACAGGAGTTTGGGAGTTTTTTGTAAGATAAAGGATAAAATGACCTGTTTATATCATCCTCCAACCAAGGGTGCAATTTAGAGGCTGAATAAAACTCTCAAAGAGAGTATACAATTGGTGAAAGCAAATGGGTTAGATTGGAGGCATTAATTGTAGAATGGAATAAGGGCATATAGAATGACTCCCCACCTATTGACAGGAAGAACGCCATTTGAATTATTTAAAGGGAGGTCATCAAACACTCTGTTGACTGCCAGATGGATGCTCTGGAACAAAGGTGTAAAGAACATGATGGTGGGGTATTGGAGCGAAAGAGAGAAACTAAAGCAACAGATGAGGAAAAATGGCTTGGAGAACAAAAGAAAGTAAAGGAACCGTTTGGTCAGAGTGGGTGATTTGGTTAAAATAAAGGCACCGGTGTTTTGTGCACCATTGTCACAATACACAAAATTTTATGATAACGGGTAAAGATCCCGCCATAGCTTTTTGGAACGAAAGCCCATACATGCCATGATGGACCAACCGCCGGATTTAAATGTTGGCGGTCCAATAGGCGATAGCCCACATTCGTCCCACCATCTCTGGCAAGAAAGTCCACCCATGTCAACGGCATCATAGGAAATAGTGGCTACCATCAGGACACTAGCCACCTTTACCACCGCACTGATGTGGATGTGCCTTATCGCCAAGCAAAATGTGTAGATCCGACCTCCAAACTTGAGTTGACGGATTGGGGGGGAAATGAGGTAAAAACATACCTTTTCCCTCAAGTCCATTAATGTTTTCGACTGGACAAGACCTGTTGCCAGCGCTGCCACTGACACACAGAGAAAACACAACCCGTGGCCAGACTCGAAGGTAAGGAACCCGCATTGGCAGGGTACGTTGGGTGGGCACTGCACATGAGGTGGGGACCATTGCACGCATATACATGTCACAGTCATTTGTTTTTATTACTGTGACATGCATATGTCGGGAACACAAATGAGTCATACATTCATGGGGACACACTGGCACAATACACATATTGCACACATACACACGTCATTGTGGTGTCATTATACATTGCCAAATGAATGGTGGCACCACAATGACAGTACAACTGCACTTGTCAACTGTGTGCACAATGCAAAGGGATCTGTACTGGTAAGGTTGTACTGCCTGTTGTTTATGTGTGTCAGTACATGCATGTGTGTGAGCGATTGGTTGGTTGGACTTGTTGAGGTGGAGGGAGCGGGAGTGGGTGATGTGGTTGTGTCCATCTGTGTGCCACTTGCATATGGTTTTGGTTGTGTGTTGTGTTGCTGTGGGACAGATTCATGGCGGTAAGGATGGCTGGAGTCCTGCTGGCAGATACTATTTCCAATGGCACAGTTGACTTGTGTGACGGAGATGGCGTGACTCAGGTCCTCTATCATCTATTGGACTGCAAATATCTAAATAAGGCGGGCGGACCGCTAAGGCGATTGTTAGAAATGGGGTCTTTGGTTGACAGTCAGGTTACCCCCTGTTCAAGCAAGGACCCTCACTCTAGTTAGGATAAAAGAGAATCACCCTCAGCTAACCCCTGCTTACCCCCTTGGTAGCTTGGCAGAGCAGTAGGCTTAACCTCAGAGTGCTGGGCGTAAAGTATTTGTACCAACACACACAGTAACTTAATGAAAACACTACAAAATGACACAACACCAGTTTAGAAAAATAGGAAATATTTATCTAGACAAAACAAGACCAAAACGACAAGAATCCAACATACACAAGTCAAGTTATGATTTTTTAAAGGTTTAAAATAAAAAGAGTCTTTAGGTAGTTGTAACAACACACTAGCGCTGCTAGCGTGTAAATGTACCTGGTTTGCGTCAAAAATAACCCCGCACGGGCGGTGTGCGTCGAAAATAACCCTGCACGGTTATATGCGTCGAGAACAACTCGGCACGGCGATGCACGTCGAAAAAGCCAGCCACGCGACGGTCCGAAAGTCCCGCGGCGCAGGTTGCGATCTCTCAGCCTTCGTCATCGATGCTGCGCGTCGTTTCTCCTGCTCCGGGCGTCGATTCTCCGGTCGCGTTTCCTGCGGCGTCGTTTCTCAGCTGCGGAGCCGGCGTCGTGTCGTTTCCTCAGCCGCGATCGGATTTGCGTCGATCTTTTCCCCGCACAGCGCTCGGTGCGTGGATTTTCTTTGTCCTTAGGCTGCCAGCCTCTCCTTCAGGGTCCCAGGAACTGGAAGGGCACCACAGAGCAGAGTAGGGGTCTCTCCAGAGACTCCAGGTGCTGGCAGGAAGAAGTCTTTGCTATCCCTGAGACTTCAACAACAGGAGGCAAGCTCTACATCAAGCCCTTGGAGATTTCTTCTTCAAGATGGAAGGCACACAAAGTCCAGTCTTTGCCCTCTTACTCTGGCAGAAGCAGCACTGCAGGAAAGCTCCACAAAGCACAGTCACAGGCAGGGCAGCACGTTTTCCTCAGCTATCAGCTCTTCTCCAGGCAGAGGTTCCTCTTGGTTCCAGAAGTGTTTCTAAAGTTTGTAAGTTTGGGTGCCCTTCTTATACCCATTTTAGTCTTTGAAGTCACCTTTCTTCAAAGGGGACTCACACCTTCTTGTGAAATCCTGCCTTGCCCAGGCAAGGCCTCAGACACACACCAGGGGGCTGGAGACAGCATTGTTAGAGGCAGGCACAGTCCTTTCAGATGAGAGTGACCACTCCACCCCTCCCTCCTAGCAGAGATGGCTAATCAGGAAATGCAGATCACACCCCAGCTCCCTTTGTGTCACTGTCTGGTGTGAGGTGAAAAACAACCCAACTGTCAAACTGACCCAGACAGGGAATCCACAAACAAGGCAGAGTCACAGAATGGTTTAAGCAAGAAAATGCTCACTTTCTAAAAGTGGCATTTTCAAACGCACAATCTCAAAATCAACTTTACTAAAAGATGTATTTTTAAATTGTGAGTTCAGGGATCCCAAACTCCACCTGTCCATCTACTCTCTAGGGGAATCTACACTTTAATCATATTTAAAGGTAGCCCCCATATTATCCTATGAGAGAGAGACAGACCTTGCAACAGTGAAAACGAAATTGGCAGTATTTCACTGTCAGGACATATAAACCACATTACTATATGTCCTACCTTATCCATACACTGCACCCTGCCCTTGGGGCTACCTAGGGCCTACCTTAGGGGTGCCTTACATGTAAGGAAAGGGAAGGTTTAGGCCTGGCAAGTGGGTACACTTGCCAAGTCGAATTTACAGTGTAAAAATACACATACAGACACTGCAGTGGCAGGTCTGAGACATGATTACAGATCTACTTATGTGGGTGGCACAACCAGTACTGCAGGCCCACTAGTAGCATTTGATTTACAGGCCCTGGCACCTCTAGTGCACCTTACTAGGGACTTACTAGTAAATCAAATATGCCAATCATGGATAAACCACTTACATACAATTTAAACAGGAGAGCATATGCACTTTAGCACTGGTTAGCAGTGGTAAAGTGCTCAGAGTTGAAAAGCCAACAGCAACATGTCAGAAAAAATTAGGAGGCAGGAGGCAAAAAAGAATGGGGATGACCCTGCATAAGCAAAAGTCCAACACGACCCCCTACCAGCCTAAAGCCAGGGGAGAACAATCAATACCTTGATGTACTTCCCTGATTGGGGCGATAGAACAGGGACCCAGGCCCACAACAGCAGGGGCATGTTCCAGTTCTACGCCTTCCTGACTCCAGTTGGATCCCTCTGTCCATACTCTCAGGGCCCACTAAGCTAACCCATGGGGAACCCTTCTCCACATCTACAGACACCATCTGTGCAACACCTAACTTTACTTTGCTCACAGATGTATTGCAATGGGCAGATAGTACCACCAGGGCCAACACAGTGGTGTTGCCCACTCCACCCCCGGGGTGTGACTCTCGTCCTCCCCCCCCCAGGGGCAACTCTGTCCACCAGGACAGCAAGCCACAGTGGCCCCAGACAACTGTCAGGGATGAGAGCCCGACCTCAGGCCTCTCTAACCACTGTGACTGTGGAGAGTGGGGGGCGGTAGCCCCAGGTGCCTGGCACCCTTTGACCACTCTCTCTTCCACCAGGTCAGGGATGACAACCTGACCCTGGTCCTCCCCTCTGGGGCTCTGTACCCTCCCTGCAGAAGCGGCACCCCCAGAGTCCAAAACTGTCAGGGTGCTTGTAGAAGCAGTCCTGCACAATTCTTCCATCAGTGCAGGGATGTTAACCTGCAACTGATCCTCCAACCTGGGGTCTGTACCTTCAGGTTGGACCAGGGCCAGGGGTGAGGCTTCCCTCCCCCTGCCCTCTCTTCTGGGGTCCTGAACCACCCAACTAGGAGCGGCCCCCCCAGAAGACAACATGGTAGGGGTACTGTTAGCAGTAGCCCCTTCCTCCAGGTCAGGGGGGACACCCTTAACCTGGCCTCCCAATCCAGGGTCTGTACCCACAGACTGGATCACTGCCTGGCAACCCAGGACTTCCTGGGGGGCATACCTACCCCCTACCAGGTCAGAGTTTACCCTCTGAACCTGGTCATCCAACCCAGGGTCACCACCCTGCGGTTGAACCACTGCCTGGCACACCAGGACTTCCTTGGGAGCACATTTACCCCCCATCAGGTCAGAGTTTACCCCCTGAACCTGATCATTCAACCCAGAGTCACCACCCTGCGGTTGAACCATTGCCTGGCACACCAGGACTTCCAGGGGAGCACACCTACCCCCTACCAGATCAGAGCTTACCCCCTGAATCTGGCAATCCAACCCAGAGTCACTACCCTGCGGTTGAACCACTGCCTGGCGCACCAGGACTTCCTTGGGAGCACACGTACTCCCCATCAGGTCAGAGTTTACCCCCTGAACCTGATCATCCAACCCAGAGTCACCATCCTGCGGTTGAATCATTGCCTGGCGCACCAGGACTTCCTGGGGGGCACACCTACCCCCCACAAGGGAAACACTTTCCCCAAGGGCCATACAAGAGTCTGGCTGGCGCAGGTCTCCTGACCTCTGCCCATCTGACAGAGTCTGGATTCCCCCCAGCCCAGAAATGGTCTCACCAAGGTCATTCCTGGGGGGCTCTGCACTCAGAGCTGACCCCTGACCCTCCAGGTTCTCCACTGGGGTCCGCAACCCCCTCTCAACCCTCTGTCTGGACTTCTGCAACCCCTCACTAGGAGTGGTACTGCCAGACACCAGAACTGGTGGGACGCTGGCTACAGCCGCCCCCCCAAGTTCTCCTGACACTGTGGGGTCTCCCTCAACAGATGGCCCTATGGTACAGGCTAGGCTCCCCTCCTGGGGTTCCCGCAGGGAACCCTCCAGGACCTGGGACCGGATCTCGGGCACCTTGGGCCTCAACCCATCCCCATTCCCTCTCCTCTGAGACTGGACATGGGGTCCCTCACCCATCCCACTACACTGGGACCTACCTGGGACACTACAATCCTTCCCTACCTCACCTGGTTGGGAACTACCTAGACCACTCCTCTCAGGAGCACCCCCAAATGCCTCTTCAGACTCTCTGGTACTCACCCAGAAGTCTGCCTCCATTGTAAGCTCCCTGGGGTCAGAGAACTCACACTCCACCTGGTGTTGGCATAGCTCTGGAAAATAAGGACTAGACATATGCTCTCCAGCAATTACATCACTCAGCCCCTCACATGAATTAACCAAAGTACCCTTCACCCAACCATCCAGTGACTCTGCTTTGACAAAGCACCCCACATCACCCTCCTGAGACTGGTGAGACAGTACCTGACTGTCCCTGACACTCAACCCACACTCTTCTGGGATGTTTTCACACTCCATAACCAGGACTTCTACCTGGGGGGAACCCCTCTCCCTGTCACTCTCAACTAGAGTCAGTAGAGTGTCCCTCCCACCAGTAGGAATATGACTCCCCATGCCAGTTCCCCAATCCACCTCAGGGACCCTGTGCATCACTGGAGCTACCTCATACCCCTGAACCTCCTGGCGTGTGTTAACTCCCTCCTTCAAGTAGGGCACCACATCTCTGGGCATGTGCACTTCTTCAGCAGTACTGGATACAAGATTTTTGCTGCCACCATCTGAACTGGACTCAGCCCTCATGGCCTCCAGCTTCAGCTCTTCACAGCTCAGCTCTTGAGCTGCAATCCTTTCTTTTTCCAGGACTAAGGCTCTCTCCTCCTCAGCCCTCTCAAGCTCTGCATCTAGCTCTTCCAGACTCCGGATTCGAGCTAGGAGCCACTCATCTTTTTCTGTTTCCTCCTCTTCGGAGTAGTCATCCTCCTCAGACTCATTTGGTGGTGTTGCCTGACAACGTTTCAATTCATACTGAAACAGGGCTGACTCAAGATCCTCCCTTCTGGATTTCTTGTTCACAGCCAGTCCCCTTTCCATGCAAAATGCTTTAAGCTGCCACTTTTTATACATAAATAGGTGCCAGAAATTGACTTCCATTCTGCAAAGGCTTCACAACCAAAAAGCAAAGTCCAAAAATATTATCAATACTTCCAGGAGGACATCAGAGAACAAAAAGCAGAATCACAAGACAAGTAGTATGTGGTCACGTAGTGGTCTGAGATCAAAACAGTAGTGTACACTTAATCACTGTATGTCAAGTACAAATACAAGTCCAAATCCCGACCGCTGATCACCAATGTTAGAAATGGGGTCTTTGGTTGACAGTCAGGTTACCCCCTGTTCAAGCAAGGACCCTCACTCTAGTTAGGATAAAAGAGAATCACCCTCAGCTAACCCCTGCTTACCCCCTTGGTAGCTTGGCAGAGCAGTAGGCTTAACCTCAGAGTGCTGGGCGTAAAGTATTTGTACCAACACACACAGTAACTTAATGAAAACACTACAAAATGACACAACACCAGTTTAGAAAAATAGGAAATATTTATCTAGACAAAACAAGACCAAAACGACAAGAATCCAACATACACAAGTCAAGTTATGATTTTTTAAAGGTTTAAAATAAAAAGAGTCTTTAGGTAGTTGTAACAACACACTAGCGCTGCTAGCGTGTAAATGTACCTGGTTTGCGTCAAAAATAACCCCGCACGGGCGGTGTGCGTCGAAAATAACCCTGCACGGTTATATGCGTCGAGAACAACTCGGCACGGCGATGCGCGTCGAAAAAGCCAGCCACGCGACGGTCCGAAAGTCCCGCGGCGCAGGTTGCGATCTCTCAGCCTTCGTCAGCGATGCTGCGCGTCGTTTCTCCTGCTCCGGGCGTCGATTCTCCGGTCGCGTTTCCTGCGGCGTCGTTTCTCAGCTGCGGAGCCGGCGTCGCGTCGTTTCCTCAGCCGCGATCGGATTTGCGTCGATCTTTTCCCCGCACAGCGCTCGGTGCGTGGATTTTCTTTGTCCTTAGGCTGCCAGCCTCTCCTTCAGGGTCCCAGGAACTGGAAGGGCACCACAGAGCAGAGTAGGGGTCTCTCCAGAGACTCCAGGTGCTGGCAGGAAGAAGTCTTTGCTATCCCTGAGACTTCAACAACAGGAGGCAAGCTCTACATCAAGCCCTTGGAGATTTCTTCTTCAAGATGGAAGGCACACAAAGTCCAGTCTTTGCCCTCTTACTCTGGCAGAAGCAGCACTGCAGGAAAGCTCCACAAAGCACAGTCACAGGCAGGGCAGCACGTTTTCCTCAGCTATCAGCTCTTCTCCAGGCAGAGGTTCCTCTTGGTTCCAGAAGTGTTTCTAAAGTTTGTAAGTTTGGGTGCCCTTCTTATACCCATTTTAGTCTTTGAAGTCACCTTTCTTCAAAGGGGACTCACACCTTCTTGTGAAATCCTGCCTTGCCCAGGCAAGGCCTCAGACACACACCAGGGGGCTGGAGACAGCATTGTCAGAGGCAGGCACAGTCCTTTCAGATGAGAGTGACCACTCCACCCCTCCCTCCTAGCAGAGATGGCTAATCAGGAAATGCAGATCACACCCCAGCTCCCTTTGTGTCACTGTCTGGTGTGAGGTGAAAAACAACCCAACTGTCAAACTGACCCAGACAGGGAATCCACAAACAAGGCAGAGTCACAGAATGGTTTAAGCAAGAAAATGCTCACTTTCTAAAAGTGGCATTTTCAAACGCACAATCTCAAAATCAACTTTACTAAAAGATGTATTTTTAAATTGTGAGTTCAGGGATCCCAAACTCCACCTGTCCATCTACTCTCTAGGGGAATCTACACTTTAATCATATTTAAAGGTAGCCCCCATATTATCCTATGAGAGAGAGACAGACCTTGCAACAGTGAAAACGAAATTGGCAGTATTTCACTGTCAGGACATATAAACCACATTACTATATGTCCTACCTTATCCATACACTGCACCCTGCCCTTGGGGCTACCTAGGGCCTACCTTAGGGGTGCCTTACATGTAAGGAAAGGGAAGGTTTAGGCCTGGCAAGTGGGTACACTTGCCAAGTCGAATTTACAGTGTAAAAATACACATACAGACACTGCAGTGGCAGGTCTGAGACATGATTACAGATCTACTTATGTGGGTGGCACAACCAGTACTGCAGGCCCACTAGTAGCATTTGATTTACAGGCCCTGGCACCTCTAGTGCACCTTACTAGGGACTTACTAGTAAATCAAATATGCCAATCATGGATAAACCACTTACATACAATTTAAACAGGAGAGCATATGCACTTTAGCACTGGTTAGCAGTGGTAAAGTGCTCAGAGTTGAAAAGCCAACAGCAACATGTCAGAAAAAATTAGGAGGCAGGAGGCAAAAAAGACTGGGGATGACCCTGCATAAGCAAAAGTCCAACAGCGATCATGGGCGGTTTGAGCTCTGGTGGCGCCCTGTGCAACAGTCTTTTTTGGCACCCATCACCCCATGACCACCTCCTCAGATTCATCCACTATCATCTGACAAATGTGCCCCTCATCTCTCCATAGCCTCCCTATCACATACATCCACATAAAATATAGTTCTGTTCTTTGCAGCAGCCATATTAACCCTCTAGGCTACTTTATGGTGAGTCACAGCTGCCGCTGGACAAAACTCCGATCTGTCTCCCTAGCAGGAACATTAATCAGAAGAGGTAGCTCAACATTTTAATTGTTTCCTGAAGGCTGTTTTGAAAGTCATTGCTAAACACAGCGCCCCCCTGAGGTCAGCGCCCCCAATCCATGTCAGCAGCCGGTGCGGCCGCACCACTCACACTGCCCTAAAGCCGGCCCTGAAGGCGGTGGACTGGTTTTCAATTGGAAAACCAATGGTGGGACGACACCACCAAGATCTAAATCAGGCCCTTAATGAATATTGTAAATAGAGGGAGATGTGTGGTGCTCTCCTCTTGTGTGCAGCTCGGGATGAGATACATCTTGCAGGATAAGCACCGGAAGGAGAATGCCAGTTGAGGGTTGTTATTCATAGAATGTTGAATGCCATTGTGACTGTTAGGGCAGTCAGTTGTGTGGTGTTCCAGCCGGCTGAGGTATTTAATAAATGCATTCTCTTCTTGTGACCTGTTTCATGGCGTGAAGCATAGTTATTGCTTCTTTACATGAGATTGTGGGGCATGACCTCTGCACTTCTATGACGTTCTAAGCGTGATTTATTGCAGCCCAAGTTAGAGTAGAAGTAACTGCATCAAATACACTTGATGGGTACTCTCCAACTTCTCTACACATTAAACATTCCAAGAACACACCAACTCCATTGTTCTACATACAGTGGATACTGAGGGTCAAACTTTATAACTATAAACACACCTAAACATACCTTCCCCCTTAACAATAGGGACCATTTTATTATATTTTTAATAGGAAAATTAATAGCTGTCTTAATTAAAAAAATTGTTATGCACATACAAAATCTTCACATTTCTTAGGTTTAACAATAGCTGTTCCAAATCTCCGTCATATTATAGTTTTGCTTTACATACATGTAGGATTTTCAATAACAATGGAATCTTGTTCCTCATCATGCAACGTATTAACATCATGTGCTTCAAATTCATCCATCCAATCATAGTTACGCTTCGTAGTACCTTCTATAGGATCATTTCTTTCCTTGCCTCTGTATTTGGTCAATCTACCTAATCTACATAAATGCCATACGTTACCATCACTCAACAAAGCTGAACTGCCAAAGAGCCTTTTCAGTCCTATAGATGTTTGTATACCTACAGTCACCCTTATGCTCTTTCTTGTCTTCCTTAACTCTCACAACCAACCTTTAAATCAACTCCATTAACCCCTTTTAAAATGTCACGCCAGAATTTGTAAACTGCTTGTGCTCCCATTTATTAAATTAAACTGTAAGGCCTGTATTCTCACAATTTGTCATGAATTCTTGGTACTGGGCATTCATCTACCAGAACGTTTTTAGTTAAAACTCTGAAATCAACACACAATCTTAACCCTGCAGTTGGAACATCTTGCCACAAGGGGAGACATCCATTCCGTAGACTCCACAGGTTCTATGACACCATTTTTGTTTTCTTCTACTGTAATCTCTTCCCTGATAACAATGGATTATGTCTCACATTATGTACACATGGTTTGGCATCTAATTTTAAAATTATTTTGTGAAACAAATTGTTTAACATGCCTATATTTCCAGAGAAAAACTTAGGAAATTCATCCAGTAGTACAAATATTTATTTCACTTCAT
The DNA here is from genome assembly GCF_031143425.1 of Pleurodeles waltl. Lineage (NCBI taxonomy): Eukaryota > Metazoa > Chordata > Amphibia > Caudata > Salamandridae > Pleurodeles > Pleurodeles waltl. Next base: position 13,783,239 of record NC_090436.1, on the reverse strand, counting down.
GTGTGCCAAGAATTAATTAAATTTAGCAGCACCTGATGTGAAATAAATATTTGTATGATAAATGTACTGTATACATCCACAAGAAGTCCAGAATTTTTAACTTGTGATAGATATAGCAAATGTCAAAAAGAACAACTCCTTTTGCATAGACCCTGGTGACATGCTAATTAACGCACAAAAAATCCTTGTCCAATCTGTAACAAAATGGTCCTCTTTTGTGTACAGATATGTTGTCACATCCTGTAACCCGATGTTCCTATGGCATGTACAAAATGTGTATTTTCCCCTTTGACTTTGAACTCCGTAAAACCATCCACGATGCACTTCCTAAAGTGGCGGCATGTTGAAAAACAGCCATAGTGACCCCCGTAGTGTTACAGAAGTATATTGTAGAGTAATGCTGAATTGGATTCCACAATTCCTACACTCAAGATGGTGACAGGTAGAAAACCCTTGACGTGACCTCCGTGTGGATTACGATGATGTCGTGTAATGTCACTGACTCACAAAAGTAGGTAGATGCACAGTGCATCAAGATGAGGTTGGGCGTGCAATGTAGGCATGCACCAGATTCCGAACACTCTTACAGTTCAAAGGTAACAATGCTTTTGTAGATATTGCAGCTGAATTATTTAAACCTTTTTTGTTTGAATGTACATAAGCTACTACTCCTGCGATTCTGTAGGCAGATGGAGTTCCAGAGGTACGGTCTCTCAGACTCTGGAAAGTAAATTCTATATCAGGATCGGAGGCTCTGATTATGCTTCTGTTTCTTTACAACCAAAACCACAGCAGCAACTCAATACATTGATGAACAAAAAACTACAAATTCCATGAGCCTCAAAACACACTCCCTACTACACTTCCTTCCCAGTCCACCAATCACTGCTCCTCCATGTCTCCAAACTGAGAAACACCATTCTGCTGCCTCTTTGTTTGCTGCTCCGCAGCCAAGAAAAGTGTCTCTCGATTCTGAATCTACCTCCCATTGTGATAATTTGCTTGTTCTGATATTTCGATTGTCTTAATATTGTTGTTTATTATTGCTTTATTATTCCATTATTATTGCTTGTTTCTGGTGTGATGCCTTTGGCTATGCTGTGACCTGGTGGTTGTCGGCACGTGCGGTCTCTGCTTACCCTGTACTCTCCCCCTAATGTCAGGATTCCAGAAGCGTTGGATCCCTAGTGTGCTCCTTACAGCAGCAAACTCTATCTGCCTCTTCCCTTAGGCATGAGGTCTGCACGCATGTAGGTCAATTGGACGCCGCATGGAGTCTTCTTTCCTTTTCTATAGTCCATTTCTCCTTCACGGCTCCGAAGAGGTTGAAAGAGGCTGCGGTTGTCACTCCGGGTTTTAATAACAGGAGGCCCTGGCTCCCCTGCCCCATCAGGTCAAGAAGTATGCCATGAGCTTGGCTTAATAGTCCCTGTTTTTCTACTCCTGCCATAACCTTTGGAAAACCTTCTGTGATTGTGATCATTTTTGGAACCTGTGGTATTCCACATGGCAACTCCTCTCCCAACTGCGACAGCTGAGGCTGAAATAATTCTCCTTACAGCTGTGCCTGAGGAGCTCTCCATATCCTAATCTGGGTGTTATCTGGAGGCTGTTCCCCCCCCCCCCCAGTTGCATTCCAGTTTCTGGAGACTTGGTAATCTGACATTGTAGGGAAGTACCCTCTTTCTTGGCATGGTTACCCCCATTTTCTGCCTGGTGTCAGTGTGCTTGACGGTGTCTACTGGGATCCTGCTAATCAGGACCCCAGTATGCTCTCTCCTTCCAAAATTGGTTGTGTGTTATTGTTAACACATTATTCCACCCACAATTGGCATACTGGTGCCCCTTATAAGTCCCTAGTGTATGGTACCTAGGTACCCAGGGCATTGGGGTTCCAATGCATCCCTATGAGCTGCAGCATATACTGTGCCACTGTAGGAGGCTGGCCTGGCTTGTAGTGGGTACCAAGGGGTACTTACACTCTGTACCAGGTCCAGTTATCCCGTATTAGTGTAGAAGAGGTGTTTCTAGCAGCTTAGGATGATAAAAGGTAGCTATGGAAAGCAGTTTAGGCTGAACTAGGAGACATGCAAAGCTCCTACTATACCACTGGTGTCATATGCACAAAATAATAAGAAAACACAATACACAAATATACTAAAAATAAAGGTACTTTCTTTTTATGACAATATTGTAGGAGGCTGGACTGGCTTGTAGTGAGTACCAAGGGGTACTTGCACCTTGCACCAGGCCCAGTTATCCATTATTAGTGTATAAGGTGTCTAGCAGCTTAGGCTGATAGATAATGGTAGCTTAGCAGAGCAGCTTAGGCTGAACTAGGAGACGTGTGAAGCTACTACAGTACCACTTAGTGTCATATGCACAATATCACAAGAAAACACAATACACAGTTATATTAAAAATAAAGGTACTTTATTTTTATGGCAATATGCCAAAGTATCTTAGAGTGTACCCTCAGTGAGAGGATAGGAAATATACACAAGATATATATACACAATAGCGAAAATATGCAGTATAGTCTTAGAAAACAGTGCAAACAATGTATAGTTACAATAGGATGCAATGGGGAAACATAGGGATAGGGGCAACACAAACCATGTACTCCAAAAGTGGAATGCGAACCACGAATGGACCCCAAACCTATGTGACCTTGTAGAGGGTCGCTGGGACTATTAGAAAAAAGTGAGAGTTAGAGAAATAACCCTCCCCAAGACCCTGAAAAGTGAGTACAAAGTGCACTAAAGTTCCCCTAAGGACAAAGAAGTCGTGTTAGAGGAATAATGCAGGAAAGACACAAACCAGCAATGCAACAACTGTGGATTTCCAATCTAGGGTACCTGTGGAACAAGGGGACCAAGTCCAAAAGTCACAAGCAAGTCGGAGATGGGCAGATGCCCAGGAGATGCCAGCTGCGGGTGCAAAGAAGCTTCTACTGGACAGAAGAAGCTGAGGTTTCTGCAAGAACAAAAAGGGCTAGAGACTTCCCCATTGGTGGACGGATCCCTCTCGCCTTGGAGAGTCGTGCAGAAGTGTTTTCCCACCAGAAGGACGCCAACAAGCCTTGCTAGTCGTAAATTGTGCGTTTGGCGTTTTTGGACGCTGCTGGGGTTCAGGAGAGACCAGGAGGTCGCAAATTGGACCTGAAGAGAGAGGGGACGTCGAGCAAGACAAAGAACCCTCACTGAAGCAGGTAGAACCCGGAGAAGTGCCAGAAACAGGCACTACGAGGATGTGTGAAACGGTGCTCGCCGAAGTTGCACAAAGGAGTCCCACGTCGCCGGAGACCAACTTAGAAAGTCGTGCAATGCAGGTTAGAGTGCCGTGGACCCAGGCTTGGCTGTGCACAAAGGATTTCCGCCGGAAGTGCACAGGGGCCGGAGTAGCTGCAAAGTCGCGGTTCCCAGCAATGCAGCCCAGCGAGGTGAGGCAAGGACTTACCTCCACCAAACTTGGGCTGAAGAGTCACTGGACTGTGGGGGTCACTTGGACAGAGTCGCTGGATTCGAGGGACCTCGCTCGTCGTGCTGAGAGGAGACCCAAGGGACCGGTAATGCAGCTTTTTGGTGCCTGCGGTTGCAGGGGGAAGATTCCGTCGACCCACGGGAGATTTCTTCGGAGCTTCTGGTGCAGAGGGGAGGCAGACTACCCCCACAGCATGCACAAGCAGGAAAACAGTCGAGAAGGCGGCAGGATCAGCGTTACAGAGTTGCAGTAGTCGTCTTTGCTACTATGTTGCAGGTTTGCAGGCTTCCAGCGCGGTCAGCAGTCGATTCCTTATCAGAAGGTGAAGAGAGAGATGCAGAGGAACTCGGATGAGCTCTTGCATTCGTTATCTAAAGAATTCCCCAAAGCAGAGACCCTAAATAGCCAGAAAAGGAGGTTTGGCTACCTAGGAAGGAGGATAGGCTAGCAACACAGGTAAGAGCCTATCAGGAGGAGTCTCTGACGTCACCTGCTGGCACTGGCCACTCAGAGCAGTCCAGTGTGCCAGCAGCACCTCTGTTTCCAAGATGACAGAGGTCTGGAGCACACTGGAGGAGCTCTGGGCACTTCCCCTGGGAGGTGCAGGTCAGGGGAGTGGTCACTCCCCTTTCCTTTGTCCAGTTTCGCGCCAGAGCAGGGCTGGGGGATCCTTGAACCGATGCAGACTGGCTTATGCAGCGATGGGCACCATCTGTGCCCATCAAAGCATTTCCAGAGGCTGGGGGAGGCTACTCCTCCCCAGCCCTGACACCTTTTTCCAAAGGGAGAGGGTGTAACACCCTCTCTCTGAGGAAGTCCTTTGTTCTGCCTTCCTGGGCCAAGCCTGGCTGAGGGCAGAAACCTGTCTGAGGGGTCTGTGCTAGAGACTCGGGGGATCATGGAATTGTCTCCCAAATGCCAGAATGGCATTGGGGTGACAATTCCATGATCTTAGACATGTTACATGGCCATGTTCGGAGTTACCATTGTGACGATATACATAGGTAGTGACCTATGTATAGTGCACACGTGTAATAGTGTCCCCGCACTCACAAACTCCGGGGAATTTGCCCTGAGCAATGTGGGGGCACCTTGGCTAGTGCCAGGGTGCCCTCACACTAAGTAACTTTGCACCTAACCTTTACCAGGTAAAGGTTAGACATATAGGTGACTTATAAGTTACTTAAGTGCAGTGTAAAATGGCTGTGAAATAACGTGGACGTTATTTCACTCAGGCTGCAGTGACAGGCCTGTGTAAGAATTGTCAGAGCTCCCTATGGGTGGCAAAAGAAATGCTGCAGCCCATAGGGATCTCCTGGAACCCCAATACCCTGGGTACCTTAGTACCATATACTAGGGAATTATAAGGGTGTTCCAGTAAGCCAATGTGAATTGGTGAAATTGGTCACTAGCCTGTTAGTGTCAATTTGTAAAGAGAGAGCATAACCACTGAGGTTCCGGTTAGCAGAGCCTTAGTGAGACAGTTAGGCATCACACAGGGAACACATACATATAGGTCACAAACTTATGAGCACTGGGGTCCTGGCTAGCAGGGTCCCAGTGACACATAACAAATATACTGAAAACATAGGGTTTTCACTATGAGCACTGGGCCCTGGCTAGCAGGATCCCAGTGAGACAGTGAAAACACCCTGACATATACTCACAAACAGGCCAAAAGTGGGGGTAACAAGGCTATAAAGAGGCTACTTTCTCACAGCCACCCATAGGGAGCCCATGCAAAGTGTTTGCAGGACTACCACTGTAGCCTGCATAAAAAGGTGCAAGCACCCTTTCACTGCCATTTCACACTGCACCAGGTCACTTATAAGTCACCCCTATGGCAGGCCTTCCAGCCCAGAGGGCATGGTGCAAAGTACCTGTGTGTGAGGGCACCCCTGCACTAGCAGAGGTGCCCCCATGACCCAGGCGCATGTTTCCAGACGTTGAGAGTGCGGGCCGCCATTTTATGCGTGTGCTGGGCGTAGGTCAATACCTCTGTCCAGCTACATAATGGTAACTCCGAATATGGTCATGTTTGTTATCAAACATGTTGGAATCATACCTTAATGCTTTTCCAAGCATTGGTAGTTTGATCCCATGCACTCTGGGGGCTCCTTAGAGGACCCTCAAGATTGCCATTCCAGCCTTCTGAAGTTTTCCAGGGAGCCCCAGCTGCTGCCATCTCACAGACAGGTTTCTGCCTTCCTGCTTCTTGATTGATCTGATCAAGCCCAGGAAGGCAGAACAAAGGATTTCCTATGGGAGAAGGGTGTTACAACCTCTCCCTTTGGAAATAGGTGTTACAGGCTTGGGAGGGGTAGCCTCCCCAAGCCGCTGGTAATGCTTTGAAGTGCACATTTGGTGCCCTCCTTGCATAAACCAGTCTACCCTGGTTCAGGGACCCCCAATCCCTGCTCTGGCACAAAACTGGACAAAGGAAAGGGGAGTGACCACTCTCCTGTCCATCACCACCTCAGGGGTGGTGCTCAAAGCTCCTCCAGAGGGTCCCTGGGTTTTGCCATCTTGGAAACAAGGTTGTTAGGGAACTCTGGGAACATCTGAGTGGCCAGAGGAGAGCCCCCTTCTGATATGTGAGCACCCGGCTAGGTGACCAATCCCCCTCTCAGGGCTATTTAGGGTCTCTCTCCTGAGTGTTTCCTAAGATTCTGATTGCAAGACTCCAGCAGGACTCCTCTGCATTCTCCACTTCGACTTCTCACTGAAGAAACTGTAACTGGACTCTCCAGGAACTCTACAAGCTACAACATAGAAGCAAGACGCCTTCTGCACCATTGTATCTTCAGCTCCTGCCAGCAATTGCAACTGGTTCCCGGTCGTGCATCCTCTGAGGACAGCCTGGTATCAGTCTGCATCAGAAGAGCGAAGGAATCTTCCTTGGGGTAAAGGAGTCACTCCCCCGCATCTGCAGGTACTATCTGCATCGAAGACTGGTGGTGTGGATCCCCTCTCCTGCTTAGCTGCATGGATCCTGCAACACGGGTGGTGGACTGAAGTGGTCCAGACGGTCTTCTCTTCCAGCTGTCCAACTTTGGTGGAGGTAAGAGCTTGCCTCCCCACACAAGACAGTACCCCAATGCACTCCGTATTTTGCAGCTGCCAAGGCTTCCACAAAGTTCTTCATGCATCTTGTAGCTCCCGCCCCCAGCACACTATCCTGTACCACACAACTTCCTGAGTGATTCTCTGGTGACGTGGGAGCCTTTGCTGTAGTGCTGCATGGGCCTCTTTTGCACCTTCTCTGTACCCATGCTGTGGGACTCCTGTGTGCACTGCCTGGTCTTCTGTGGGCTCTCTGAGTTGCTGAGAGCCCTCTTGGACTCCCCCTCCTGGGTAGAGTCCACCTGGTCCTTCCTGGTCCCGGGCAGCACAATTTTCTCCTAACCGTGAGACTTTGTGTTCCACGTCTCGTGGGTCGACTTCAGCGACGCAAACCAACTGCAATCTTCCATCCGGCGTGGGATATCATTTGCACCAACCAGGAATCCGACTCTGTCTTCTTGGGTGCAATTCTGACTGTTCTTCTTCACCGGTGGTTCCCCTTTTACACGTCCATCCAGGTTAGCAGGGGCTCTTCTTCTTCCTGGACTCTTCTGTGCTTCTTGGACTTGGTCCCCTTCTTCCACAGGTCTTCTTGTCCAGGAATCCACTGTTGATGTCTTGCAGTCTCTTCTGGTTCTTGCATAATCCTGTTTCTCGTTTCTGTGTGTACTTTGGGAAAGTTACTGTACTTTACTCCTACTTTCCTGAGGACTGGGGTGAGTTCTAGTACTTACCTTCGGGGTTTTCTAGTACTCCCAGCTCCCCTCTAAACACTAGACTTGCCTAGGGGGGGGGGGACCAACATTCACATTCCACTTTCTTAGTATATGGTTTGTGCTTCCCCAGGCCCATTTTTGACTATTGTGATTTTCCATAATTGCACTGTTTTCTATTTGTGTGCCTATTTCTGCATACTAGTGTATATTTTTGTGTATTATTTATCTCCTAAGGGAGTCTCTATGGTATTTTTGATATGTGTGTCACCAAAATAAAGTACCTTTATTTTTGTAACACAGAGTATTTTATTTCATGTGTGTGAGTACTGTGTGACTACAGTGGTATTGCATGAGCTTTGCACGTCTCCTAGATAAGCCTTCGGTGCTCATCCACAGCTACCTCTAGAGTGCCTGGCTTCTAGACACTGACTATGCTACACTAATAAGGGATACCTGGACCTGGTATAAGGTGTAAGTACCATAGGTACCCACCACACACCAGGCCAGCCTCCTATAGACATCAGGTCTGATTGTGAGCCCTATGATCCAGTTAAATACAAACCCTTTCAGCAGGAAGGTGAATATTAATTGATGATGGGTTTGTGAAGGCTACTGACATGTCTGTCCAGAAATCTGTTTATAAGGCCATGGCTCTTCAGCCCATTGCTTACCAGATAGATCATTTGGCCAAAAAGAAGAAGAAATCGGCCTTCCTCCCCCCTCACGAGAATCCTACTAAGACACAGAGCTGGCCTCATGCTCAGGCCCTGGCTCATCTCTCCCAGGATTGTCTGGGAGACCACAGGTACAGTATCCATGACCCAACTCTACCTCCTCAGAAACTTCCCAAGTTGATTTTGGTCACTGACTCTAGCTTCTCGCATTCTACTCACTCCAAACCCCCCTACGACACCTAAGAAGAGCCATAAGCAATCCTGTGATCTCCCCTGGGGTTATTGCCTGGGCCTAGAAACTCTAACCCTTTTCAATTTGCACCTGAGAATATCATCCACCCATGGTCCTCAGACAGGTCTCCTGACCCTGGCAATGGCGGAGTACATGCAGCATCGTCTGGGAAAAAGGTTTGACAGAGAGGTTCATAATAGGCTACATGCCGAATGCCCTAGACCTGACCTTCCAGGCAAAACAGTCTTTACCCCTGACATAGACCCCAGCATACTAACCTTCTTGAAGACATATGCTAGGGTTTCCCAAAAAGCGCATCAACAGGGCATGGAAAGAGAATCAAGAGAAACTCCTAAACTGATCTGTCATCTTAGCAAAAAGTTTGGAAATGGCTTTCCTGGCACAAGAGACTGGCTCCATGATAGACACAGAGAACCTGGCAGGTTGGTCACAGCGGGCAGCATGCCTCCTCAGAAACACCAATTACGCCATCTCTTCGGAGCGCAGTCAGTCCCTGCTTATGCACTTCGGTTTCTTTTGATACTGGTCCCAATGCTGACTGCCTTCTCTTTGGGGAGAAATTTAGCAAGGACATTGGCAAGTTTGTGAATATCTTCATGGCCCTTGATAAAGCTAAGTTGTCTCTTAAGAAAGTTTTCCAAACAAATCTTTTTGCCTGGACTGGGTGAAGTAGAGGCCGTTTGCCAGGCCAAGGTTCTTTTCAAGGCTCCCCTCATGGATATGATTATTGCAGGGTAAGAGGTTGGCAAGACAGCACCAGAAGTGCAGGCTTCTTGGGATCAGGGCGTATTTCACCAGGAGCAGACAGAGCAGAGAGTCCTACAAAGGGTACTTCCAGATCACATCATCTTCTGGTTTCTCTGGTAACCATTATTCCTTTAGCTCATTTGCGCTTAGGAGGCAGAACACAACTGTTTGTTCACAACTGGCAAAATCTCTCTCACGACCCCTGGGTTCTGAAGATGGTTATGGGGTTCTATTTATAACTATTGGGTTCTCCTTTGCAACTGACTCCCCCTTGTCCTCTTCTTTTTTCCCCAACAAGAAATGACCTTCGTAGATTCAGAGATTTACAAGCTCCTTTGCAAAGGTACGATCACCCTTTCCTTTCCTCACCCCAGGGGCATCTGTAGTACGATTTTCCTTATCCAGGGGAAGGTCACGTCTGATTTTAAACCTCAGGGATTTCAATCACTGGGTGGCCTATAGGCATTTTAAAATGGAAGGGATCCATTTGCCTCTGTATCTATTGATGGAGGGCAATTGGATGGTCGACGCTTATCTTACAGTACCGATCTTTCCACCTCACAGACAGTTTCTGCAATTGTGCCAGATGTGGAGAGATCTTCACTAGAGGTCGTTGGGGTCCCCACACATTGGGACTTCACATAAATTGCCTAGAGCTGTTGTCTGGTTCTTTCACTATTCAAACTCTCTCTGCCCGGAAGAACAACTGTTGTCTCCTCCTCCGGATGGACAACATCTCAACAGTCAGGTGTACAACAAACTTGGGGGCACCAAGTCCAGGTTGTCAGCAAAGATCACCACGGACTCTTAGACCTCCATCTCCAACCTTGACAGATAAAGAAGCAGATATAGCCACGAGGAGCTACACTGCAGCAGAATGATAGAAAGAGAACCAGCCATACACCCAAGGAGCTACACTGCAGCAGAATGAATGAAACAGAAGCAGTCAAACTCACAAGGAGCTACACTGCAGCAGAATGACAGGAACAGGAGCAGACTCAGCCACGAGGTGATACACTCCAGCAGAATGACAGATACAGAAGCAGACAAAGGCACGAGGAGCTACACTGCAACAGAATGATAGAAATAGAAGCAGGCATACCCTCGAGGAGCTACACAGCAGCAGAATGACAGGAACAGGGACAGACTTAGCCACAAGGAGCTAGACTGCAGCAGAATAACAGATACAGAAGCAGTCGCAGCCACGAGGAGCTACACTGCAGCAGCATGATAGAAACAGGAGCAGTCATACCCTCGAGCAGCTACACAGCAGCAGAATGACAGGAACAGGAGCAGACTCAGCCACGAGGAGCTACACTCCAGCAGAATGACAGATACAGAAGCAGACATAGGCACGAGGAGCTACACTGCAACAGAATGATAGAAATAGAAGCAGGCATACCCTCGAGGAGCTACACAGCAGCAGAATGACAGGAACAGGGACAGACTTAGCCACAAGGAGCTACACTGCAGCAGAATAACAGATACAGAAGCAGTCGCAGCCACGAGGAGCTACACTGCAGCAGCATGATAGAAACAGGAGCAGTCATACCCTCGAGCAGCTACACAGCAGCAGAATGACAGGAACAGGAGCAGACTCAGCCACGAGGAGCTACACTGCAGCTGAATAACAGATACACAAGCAGTCGCAGCCACGAGGAGCTAGACTGCAGCAGAATGACAGGAACAGGAGCAGACATAGCCACGAGGAGCTACACTGCAGCAGCATGATAGAAACAGGAGCAGTCATAACCTCGAGGAGTTACACAGCAACAGAATGACAGGAACAGGAGCAGACATAGCCACTAGGAGCTACACAGCAGCAGAATGACTGGAGCAGTCACAGCCACGAGGAGCTACACTGCAGTAGAATGACAGGAACAGGAGCAGACTTAGCCACGAGGAGCTTCACTCCAGCAGCATGATAGAAACTGGAGCAGTCATACCCTCGAGGAGCTACACAGCAGCAGAATGACAGAAACAAGAACAGACTTAGCCACGAGGAGCTACACTGCAGCAGAATAACAGATACAGAAGCAGTCGCAGCCACGAGGAGCTACACAGCAGCAGAATGATAGATACAGAAGCAGCTATAGCCACGAGGAGCTACACAGCAGCAGAATGACAGGAACAGGAGCAGATATAGCCACTAGGAGCTACACTGCAGCAGAATGACAGGAGCAGACTTTGCCACGAGGAGCTACACTGCAGCAGAATAACAGAAACAGGAGAAGTCAAACCCTCGAGGAGCTACACAGCAGCAGAATGACAGGAACAGGAGCAGATATAGCCACGAGGAGCTACACCGCAGCAGAAACACAGGAGCAGACTTAGCCACGAGGAGCTACACTGCAGCAGAATGACAGAAACAGGAGCAGTCATACCCTCGAGGAGCTACACAGCAGCAGAATGACAGGAACAGGAGCAGACTCAGCCATGAGGTCCTACACTCCAGCAGAATGACAGATACAGAAGCAGCTATAGCCACGTGGAGCTACACTGCAGCAGAACGATAGGTACAGAAGCAGATATAGCCATGAGGAGCTACACAGCAGCAGAATGACAGGAGCAGACTTAGCCACGAGGAGCTACACTGCAGCAGAATGACAGAAATGGACTTAAAAAAATCCATGGGTCTCCACTCCTCAGCTGTGGTTATTCACACTTTGTGTCACTAGAAGCCACTATCAGGATGCAAGATGTGGAATTTCAGAGCACTGTGAAGGTGTCAGGGAGAAACATTTCATTTAGTTCTGGAACATTCTGAGGAAATACAGCTCCAGACTCTCCCAAAAGCAGAATCTGCCACTTTTACCCACCAGGGTCAGAGGCATCTGAAGACTCAGAGCTGCCTCGTGGGGGTTGGAGATACTAAAGGGCTGTGGAGGCCTTTTAAAAACCTATTTCTGTCACTCACAGCTTCAACTAGACCATCAATTGTAAATGTTGATGCCCCTATATCAGAAAATAAAGGGGCAGTGGGCACCGATGCCAATGTCATTTGCTGCATCTTCATACATGAAAGGATGCAGGCAAAAAGTGTGACCTTGAACCCAAGTTTTTCAATTCCAGTTCTGGATGAAGGACTTGGTCCAATATCATATTTCACATGAAGAGTGATCCCCCCTAAGGAGGGCTCGAGAGAGACCCTGCACATTAGGGCAGCTGTCCCTTTAAACTCCCCTGAGGTTGAAACTCTGTAAATGGAGCAATTCAAGACTTAATTAAATTAGCCTGATTGTCTCCTTCCCAGGCTATTAACAGCAGTTAATTTCAAGCCTTCCAGTTATGGACCCATGCCATGGCGTATAAGGAAAAGGTGTATTAATAGCAGTTAATGCCTGGCAGCCAATGGCCAATAATGAGCCACGCTTGGAACTGGTGACGGCCAAGAGCATCAGCCAGTGCGAGCAGAGTTGCCCAGAGTTCTACTTTTGTAAAAATGTACCAGTCTCAGGCTGCAGCGGAGCTCAGAGAAAAGTCTGAGGTGTGGTGGAAGGTTTACATAGGGCTTGCAAAGCTGAAACACATGACAAGAAGCAAGGGGCCATATATACAAGAAAGTGGCGCATCACTAGTGAGGCCCCCTTGCGTCTTCTAACGCCACCATGGTAGTGCCATATACCAAGGCGCATGTTAGGGGCAATAGCGTAATTTTTTTTACGCTATTGTAATGTTATCCTGGATTAGCGTAAAACAAATGATACTAATCCAGTCTAGTGTTAAGAGACCCATTGAAATCAATGGGAGCCTCATGCTAACGCCTGCTTTAAGCAGGCGTTAAAAATGACGCTAGAAATGGCGCAAAGGAACCTTGTAGATTCCATTGCGTCATTTTTTGTGACCCTCTAACAAGGAACGGCCCCCCTTTGCATACATCATACAAAGGGAATGCCACCTTATAAATATGGCGCTATGGTAGTGGCCTGTTAGCATCAAATTATTGGCACAAATTCTGGAGCAAATGTGGCGCTGAGGGGGCGCAAGGGCCCATGGTGCCATCAGTAGTTTCATCCCAAAGGTAACCTTAGCAAATATGGAATCTTCACCATATGTCACAAACATTTTAAATACACACTTCACAGGGTGAGTTTGTTTTTACCCCAAAATGTACAACCTCCAGTACATGCGACTAGCACCGAGACGATCACACCAGTAAGAAAGTTACACCTGGTGTAAAAATATCCAAAGATAAATATCAAATGTACTACAAACTTTAGGACGTGGCCTGAGCATCAAACTGCGTCTCTGCTCCAGCAACCTATAAATAAACCTAGAGAAAGACTTCTTTACTGCAGATAGCGGTACTCACCTACACCTTAACAAAGACTTTTTTACTACAGACAGCGGTACTCACCTACACCTTAACAAAGACGTCTTTACTACAAACAGCGGTACTCACCTACACATTAACAAAGACTTCTTTACTACAGAGAGCGGTATTCACCCACACATTAACAAAGACTTCTTTACTACAGAGAGCGGTACTCCCCTACGCCTTAACAAATACTTCTTTACTACAGATATCGGTACTCACCTACACCTTAACAAATACTTTTTTACTACAGAGAGCGGTACTCACCTACCCCTTAACAAAGACTTATTTACTACAGAGAGCTGTACTCACCTACGCCTTAACAAAGACTTCTTTACTACAGAGAGCAGTGTTCACCCACACCTTAACAAAGAGTTCTTTACTATAGATAGCGGTACTCACCTACGCCTTAACAAAGACATCTTTACTGCAGATAGAGGTACTCACCTACACCTTAACAAAGACTTCTTTGACCACATATGGCGGTACTCACCCATACCTTATCAAAGACCTCTTTACTATAGAGAGTAGTACTCACCTATGCCTTAACAAAGACTTCTTTCCTGCAGATAGCGGTATTCACCCACACCTTAACAAAGACTTATTTACTGCAGAGAGCGGTACTCACCTACACCTTAACAAAGACTTCTTTACTGCAGATAGCGGTACTCACCTACGCCTTAACAAAGACTTCTTTACTACAGAGAGCGGTACTCACCTACACCTTAACAAAGGCTTCTTTACTACAGAGAGCAGTATTCACCAACACCTTAACAAAGACTTCTGTACTACAGAGAGCGGTACTCACCTACGCCTTAAGAAAGACTTCTTTACTACAGAGAGCGGTACTCACCCACACCTTAACAAAGACTTCTTTACTACAGATATCGGTACTCACCTACGCCTTAACAAAGACTTCTTTACTACAGAGAGCTGTACTAACCTACGCCTTAACAAAGACTTCTTTACTACAGAGAGCAGTATTCACCCACACCTTAACAAAGAGTTCTTTACTATAGATAGCTGTACTCACCTACGCCTTAACAAAGACTTCTTTACTACAGAGAGCGGTACTCACCTACACCTTAACAAAGACTTCTTTACTACAGAGAGCAGTATTCACCAACACCTTAACAAAGACTTCTGTACTACAGAGAGCAGTACTCACCCACACCTTAACAAAGACTTCTGTTACTACAGAGAGCGGTACTCACCTAAACCTTAACAAAGACTTCTGTTACTACAGAGAGCAGTATTCACCAACACCTTAACAAAGACTTCTGTACTACAGAGAGCAGTACTCACCCACACCTTAACAAAGACTTCTGTTACTACAGAGAGCCGTACTCACCTACACCTTAACAAATACTTTTTTACTACAGAGAGCGGTACTCACCTACGCCTTAATAAAGACTTCTTTACTACAAAGAGCTGTACTAACCTACGCCTTAACAAAGACTTCTTTACTACAGAGAGCAGTATTCACCCACACCTTAACAAAGAGTTCTTTACTATAGATAGCGGTGCTCACCTACGCCTTAACAAAGACTTCATTACTACAGAGAGCGGTACTCACCTACACCTTAACAAAGACTTCTTTACTACAGAGAGCAGTATTCACCAACACCTTAACAAAGACTTCTGTACTACAGAGAGCAGTACTCACCCACACCTTAACAAAGACTTCTGTTACTACAGAGAGCGGTACTCACCTAAACCTTAACAAAGACTTCTGTTACTACAGAGAGCAGTATTCACTAACACCTTAACAAAGACTTCTGTACTACAGAGAGCGGTACTCACCTACGCCTTAACAAAGACTTCTTTACTATAGAGAGTAGTACTCACCTACGCCTTAACAAAGACTTCTTTACTACAGAGAGCGGTATTCACCCACACCTTAACAAAGACTTCTTTACTACAGAGAGCGGTACTCATCCACGCCTTAACAAAGAGTTCTTTACTACAGAGAGCAGTACTCACCTACGCCTTAACAAAGACTTCTTTACTACAGAGAGCGGTACTCACCTACACCTTAACAAAGGATTCTTTACTACAGTGAGCAGTATTCACCAACACCTTAACAAAGACTTCTGTACTACAGAGAGTGGTACTCACCTACGCCTTAACAAATACTTCTTTACTACAGAGAGCGGTACTCACCCACACCTTAACAAAGACTTCTTTACTACAGATATCAGTACTCACCTACGCCTTAACAAAGACTTCTTTACTACAGATATCGGTACTCACCTACGGCTTAACACAGACTTCCTTACTACAGAGAGCGGTACTCACCTACACCTTACAAATACTTCTTTACTATAGAGAGCTGTACTCACCCACACCTTAACAAAGACTTCTTTACTACAGAGAGCGGTACTCACCCACATCTTAACAAAGACATCTTTACTACAGAGAGTGGTACTCACCCACACCTTAAAAAAAGTCTTATTTACTACAGAGAGTGGTACTCACCTACGCCTTAACAAAGAGTTCTTTACTACATAGAGCGGTATTCACCCACACATTAACAAAGACTGCTTTACTACAGAGAGCGGTACTCACCCACATCTTAACAAAGACGTCTTTACTACAGACACCGGTACTCACCCACACCTCAAAAAAGACTTCTTTTACCACAGACAGAGCGGTACTCACCGGCACCTTAACAAACACTTCTTTACTACAGATAGCGGTACGCAGTACTCAACAAACCCTAAACAAAGACTTCTTTACTACAGAGAGTGGTAATCACCTATGCTTTAACAAGGACTTCTTTACTACAGATAGCGGTACTCACCTACACCTTAACAAAGACTTCTTTACTACAGAGAGCGGTGCTCACCTACACCTTAACAAAGACTTCTGTACTACAGATAGCGGTACTCACCTAGACTTAACAAAGACTTCTTTACCTGCAGAGAGAGGTACTCACCTACACCTTGACAAAGACTTCTTTACTACAGAGAGTGGTACTCACCGGCACCTTAACAAAGACTTCTTTACTGCAGATAGTGGTACTCACCTACACCTTAACAAAGACCTCTTTACTACATAGAGTGGTACTCACCTGCACCTTTACAAAGACTTCTTTTACCACATATAGCGGTACTCACACATACCTTAACAAAGACTTCTTTACTACAGACAGCGGTACTCACCCACACATTAACAAAGACTGCTTTACTACAGAGAGCGGTACTCACCCACATCTTAACAAAGACATCTTTACTACAGACACCTGTACTCACCCACACCTCAAAAAAGACTTCTTTTACCACAGACAGAGCAGTACTCACCGGCACCTTAACGAACACTTCTTTACTACAGATAGCGATACGCGTTACTCAACAAACCCTAAACAAAGACTTCTTTACTACAGAGAGCGGTAATCACCTATGCCTTAACAAGGACTTCTTTACTAAAGATTGTGGTACTCACCTACACCTTAACAAAGTCTTCTTTACTACAGAGAGTGGTACTCACCTACACCTTAACAAAGACTTCTTTACTACAGATAGCGGTACTCACCTACGACTTAACAAAGACTACTTTATTACAGAGAGTGGTACTCACCTACATCTTGACAAAGGCTTCTTTACTACAGAGAGTGGTACTCACCGGCACCTTAACAAAAACTTCTTTACTGCAGATAGTGGTACTCACCTACACCTTAACAAAGACCTCTTTACTACAGAGAGTGGTACTCACCTGCACCTTTACAAAGACTTCTTTTACCACATATAGCGGTACTCACCCACACCTTAACAAACACTTCTTTACTGCAGATAGCAGTACTCACCCATACCTTAATAAAGACTTCTTTACTGCAGAGAAGGGTACTCACCCACACCTTAACAAAGACTTCTTTTAACATAGAGAGAGCGGTACTCACCTGCTCCTTAACCAACACTGCTTTACTACAGAGAGCGGTACTCACCCACACCTTAACAAAGACTTCTTTACTACAGAGAGCAGTACTCACCCACACCTTAATAAAGAGTTCTTTACTACAGAGAGCGGTACTCACCCACACCTTAACAAAGAGTTCTTTACTACAGAGAGCGGTACTCACCCACACATTAACAAAGACTTGTTTACTACAGAGCGGTACTCACCCACACCTTAACAAACACTTCTTTACTACAGAGAGCGGTATTCACCCACACATTAAGAAAGACTTCTTTACTACAGAGAGCTGTACTCACCCACACCTTAACAAAGACTTCTTTACTACAGAGAGCTGTACTCACCTACGCCTTCTCAAAGACTTCCTTACTACAGAGAGAGGTACTCACCCACACTGTAACAAAGACTTCTATACTACAGACAGCGGTATTCACCCACACCTTAACAAAGACTTCTTTACTACAGAGAGCGGTATTCACCCACACATTAAGAAAGACTTCTTTACTACAGACAGCGGTACTCACCCACACCTTCTGTGTGTCCAAGTACAGTTGTTTCTGGTGCGTCTGGAGTTACCGTATTTATACACAGCCTTATGTGAGCCCATCCTTACGCAAACAACCCCTGGATGTCTGGGTGGTGACGAGGGCGATCACAGAGCCATTTCCTGGATTTGCATATTCAACAACTTCTTAGGAAATTCATTTCCTTCAGAGGGAGCGTTGGAATTTCAGATATTTGCCGCCTACACGAGGAGCTATGGAGGCAGAGGGTGGGTCTGAGCAGTCAGTGCTGGCAAGGACTTGGTGTAAACCACAGAGGTGGGTGAGCCAACAGAGTAGCAGGGAGAGCCAAGCTGAACCCAGTGCTTAATTTGTGGCGGTGTTTTCTAGGGTTCAGCACCAGCACTTATTTCTAAACACCGGCACCTAGAATAGGATTATTATGGGATTACACTACTTGGTGGCGTTGTGTGTATCTTCATTAGCTGAGTACATCAGCACAGGGTCCATTTAAAATGGTAAATGTAGCTGGTACTCAGCACAGTGGCAGGGTTCTTGGCGGTGCCAGCCGGAGTGGACTCCTTTGAAGTTCCTTGGGTCCTGGCACTTATTTGTTTGTTTTTTTGTTTTTACAAATTAAGCACTGGCCGAACCAGTAAAATATTCGGAAAGTAAACCTTGCACAAGGTATCCTGTAAACACAGAACAAGCAAGTTTCACATTTCCAAAATGTTTTCCTTGTAACGTGGGAGCCTTTCACTTTAGTGCTCGAGTTTCTACCGCTGAACTCGGTGTTTTTTGTTAAAAGTGATAATTTATGAAAATGAATTTAGACACATTGATGCAAATCAGGTGTCATCTGCCTTCTGTGTGTAGCTCACGTACAACAGAGTATGTGCTTCAAGGCGCTGTCAAATGCGCTGAAGGGAGCAGAGTAAAATAGAATAATTGCCTAATATCACACAGTTTGTCCAGCTGAGGCGAGAAATGAGCTATGATTCTTGTTGGAGGAGCAGCGTATTTTCCTACAGTTTGCTGAAACAATATGCAGATTACAGAGAGGTGTACTGCAAGACAAGTTATTTGGAAAAACACACATTGGACTGTTTCATGGACTACACTTTGTAGCCAAACACTTTGGGGCTATTTTCAGTCTTTTTGAAGTTGATTATTTTTAAATAAACAGAAAGGATTCTTTATGGAAGCACCATTGATTAGGACACGTGTATGAGGGGTATTTAAAGGAGAAATCGTTACGAAATGAGACTAGAAATCACAGAGTACTTACGACGATATAGGTAGTTATTTTGTGAAAACGGAGGGAGTTTAGTGAACATTCCAGTTCTCACTTACATATCATTTTATATCAGTTTCCAGAAAGTCTAAAGACAAAAAGGGGTGGTTACACTGAGATATCCTGAGGGTGCCTCCCCGAGTGATGAAGTTACTCGCAGGGGGGCTCATTTACAGGCCTCCGTGCATCGAGGGGAACTTCACTGTTAGCGATGCTTGGGCGGCACACACTGCAGGGCCGTAGCTACAAGGCCACGTAAAGCCACCCTGCCTTGCTTTTCATGACCTTGCAAATATTGACCGAGGCAACACCGCGAAAGTCACTGCGTTGCCTCACTCTGCGACAGGAAAGGTGGCATGCGCGTTGCGGTGGGTGTTGCCACATAACAGGAAACGGCTTTTAGGACCAGCCAGAGCCACGCAGGCCCTAAGGACACAAGCGTTACCACGCTTGCCCTTAACCACGCATCCGTCTGAACCACGCAAATGCGTAGTTAAGGCACCATGTATTTTGGGTGGCAGCCGAGTAAGTCGGGCTGAGGCGGGTGAGGGGATTTTTAAGGACAGGGTTAAGTAGGTTTGAGAGTTTAGGGCAGGGGTGTTGGGTCGGGGTAGTTTTAAGGGCAGGGTGGGGGATTTTTTAGGACAGGGTAGGTTTTACGGTTTAGGGCCGGAGGTCTGGTTAATTTTAAGGACAGGGAAGGGTAGATTTTAGGACAGGGCAGGGTAGCTTTTAGAGTTGGGTAGCTTGTAGGGTTCAGGGCAGGGTAGTTTTTAGGGCAGGGTAGGTTTTAGGGTTTAGAGTAGGGGTCGGATAGTTTTTAGCACAGGGTGGGGTAGTTTTGAGAACAGGGTAGGTTTTAGGGTTTAGAGCGGGGGTTGAGATAGCTCTTAGGACAGGGCAAATTATGTTTTAGGGCAGGGCAGTGTACCTTTAGGCTTAGGGGCGGGGCGGTGGTCGAGGTGGTTTTTTGGACAGGGTGGGTGGCTTTCAGAGTTCAGGGAGGGGATGGGGGCTCTGTAGTTTTTAGGACAGGGCAGGGTGGGTTTTAGGACAGGGCATGGTAGCTTTTAGGGTTTAGGGTGGGGGAGTGCGGTTGGGGATGTTTTTAGGATAGGGTGGGTTAGCTTTTAGGACAGGGTAGCTTTTAGGGTTCAGGGTGGGGGCGGGTTGGGGATAGTTTAAGAACAGGGTGGGGTAGGCTTTAGGGTTAAGAGTGGGAGTGGGGCATGGGGGTAGAGTTTCGGACAGGGTGGGGGAGCTTTTAGGACAGTGTAGGTTTTAGGGTTCAGGGCGGGGCCTGGGTAGTTTTTAGGACAGGGCAGGGTAGGTTTTAGGACAGGGCAGGGTAACGTTTAGGATTTAGGGAGGAGTGGGGTGGTTGGGGTGGATTTTAGGACAGGGTGGGGATTGTTTTAGGGTTCAGGGCTGGGTCAGGAAGTTGGGGTTGTTTTTGGAACAGGGCAGGGTATGTTTTAGGGCGGGGCATGTTAGCTTTTAGGGTTTACGGTGGGGCTGAGGATTGGGGTAGTTTTTGGGACAAGGCAGGGTAGGTTTTAGGATTTAGGGTGGGGGTTCGGGGTAGTTGTTAGGACAGGGTGGGGTAGTTTTTAGGACAGGATAGGGATTAGGGCCTGGGGCGGAGGGTTGGGGTAGTTTCTAGGGCAGGGTAGGATTTAGGGTTTAGGGCAGGGGGCCCTGGTAATTTTTAGGACAGGGTGGGGAGCTTTTAGGACAGGGTAGGTTTTATGGTGGGATGGGGGTGGAGGTTGTTTTTAGGACGGGGTGGGGTAGACAGCCTGGCGACAGGGCCAGAGAGGGCAATCTTGCCACCAAACTGATTTTACCATGGGTGTATAGCCTTCAGGTAGCCACACCTTTAGGATGGGCTACCAAGCTCCTGACGACCAAGGAAAAGGTTGTGCCATCTTGAAAGGGACACAAATGTGGCTTTCTGGGATAGCCAGATGCCACACATCACAAGAACTTTGTCACTAGGTAAGAGGGGACCCAGTAGCCCATTGGCTAGTGACCGTGTGGTACCTTCAGGGGTCTTTCCTGGGACAAATATGGCATCCCTGGCACCCTAACCCTCATATCACGCTGGAATCAGAGAGAGTACCGAAGGACTACTCCCCTGCCCTTAGACCCAAAGAGAGGCTGTAAGCTCAGAAGGACTACATCTGCTGCACTCTAGGCTACCAAAGATTGGACTGTCTACGGCTCCTGGCTCAGGGAAGGGTTGATGTCTGACATCCAGCAACAGCAGGGACTCCAAGGATCCCTCAGCTGATGTCCTGGAACCAGCTCCAGGGACACAAGAGCTGGAGTTACCCTAGTTGCAAAGTTGGTAGCCTCTGCAAGAGTTGTGCCTCTACCAGCTGCTGAGCACCCAAAAGTACAAATCCGAGATAGCCTAAACCTGCACCCAAAGGACACTAGCACCCACTAATGGATTTTGCTCCAACCTTGGTAGAGACTGACCAGTAGTCCAGGATTGGCTGGCCGGCTACTGCAACAAAGAGGACTTTGAGGGACACTGACTTCTATGGCGAAGAATGTCCCACTTCATCTGTGGACCAAGGAATCTCACGAGGGCCCCCGTCGACCACACCACAATTGGAGCATCCTTGGTGCATCTTTTGCCTGTATCCCTCAGCATCTGGACCACTCCATTGATATCTATGGCGGTTTTCCTGTAAAGTTTGGATCTTGCCTTAAACGCTCTGGTGGCCTGGTAACTGTACAAAAGTATTCATTTTGGCTCCCTAGGCCGTAGTCCTGCCAGGATTGGTCACCCAACTTGGACTGGAGTTGCAGAACTAACTTTAACAAATTTAACAAAAGTCTCCAAACTTTTGGTTGACCAGTGCTTGTTCTTGGATCATATACACATTATTTATTGCTTCTAAAATCTATATCTCTAGAACCATCTATTAGATTTTGATGCTTAATGTCTCAAAATTGTCACCTTTCCTGTCGTGTGACTTTTGTATTATGTTGTTTAATACTGTTAAATACTTTGCACATTGTTCCTTTGCTAAGCCTCACGGCTCTGAGCCACAGCAACCCAGGGATGAGCTTAAGGTTCAGTAACTGTACCTGACTGGACCCAAAATGGTATCTGCAAGTGTCCTGCATGACAGGGCCCCGCAGACAGATCATATAGTACACCCAAAGGCTCACGATTATTTGTTAATGATCATGGATCACATTGAATAAAGCTGAGAGCTCTGAGATCATGACGGGCAGTACCAGCATCATGTTACTTAAATTATTATCCGATCGAGGAGAAGGGGATCTCTACTGAGGTGGAATTAGGACTGTTCTGTGCCTGAGTATCTCCATTACTCCAGCTGAGTCAGCCATTTAATGATAAAAAGTGAGTTCACTGTCAACTGTAGACACAAATGTGCACATCCTGCGCTGAAGCATTGCTAAGAAAAAGGCAGCTTTATCCCAGGTGCAGTAGACCTCACTGAAGCACCACCGCACCACTGCAGCGTTTCAGGTTATCAACAGCAACAAACTCCTTGAGCCCAACAAATACAGATTACAGCAGGTTTGCACTTTGCAAACTTCCTGAAGAACACATGACTGGGAGCCAGAGACTCCAAATTACGCCCACCCCTCTTCTCGGTATGAAATCTCTGGTTACGCCACATAGGAAGAACATCAACAGTGCAGTGCATGGGTGTGTAAAGGCAATACATGTGTTTGCAATGGTGGTCTTATTCCAGGATCACTGACGGGATATCGGAACCAAAGATATAGTGTGGGCAGAATGTCATGTCAGAAATATTGAGGACCTAAAGATCGAGAAGGTAAGTGCAATTAGGTAAGTATAGATTTACTATTCTTAATTCCACATCTAAATGCCTTGAAGATATATACATATATTGTCAGGGTACATATATGTGGAGTTATATGTAGTAAAACTTTGCTTACCTATAGACATTTATCTTCACAATATTTTTGTGCTCGATATTTTTGACACAATATTTAGTCCTACGATATTTTTGGTTCTGATATTCTGTTTAAACACCCTCATTTCATCCTTGACCTGCGCACACATGCAAGGTCGATGCTGAAGGGGACCATTCCTGTTGCAAGGAGCTGTGATCTATCTTTTCAGCAGTCGGAGTAGGGCCACGCATACCGCAGGTGATGCTGAAGTTCTGTTACTCTTTCCTCTTAGGCATAGTCACTCAACATGGGTTGGAGGTCACAGCAACATCACAACATTGGAGTTCTGTGGTACCTGTGGCTCACAGTGGCCCAGAGCACAGACCTGGGAGCAAGGGCCACAGCGACCACTGCTGACACCAGAGTGTTTTGGAAGACTTGTGGCACTTTGGTGATGTAAGCACCAAAGAGAAATGCTCAAGAGAGATCGAGAACCTCTGTATTATCTGGTCAGGATGACACAAGAGGGTAATACAGCTTCAGGGAGTCAGGCAGGAAGGCAGCAATGTCCAGGGACAAGATGTGGAGGGGACAGTTGATTAATACTCTTTAGATATGTCTGTGATGCTGATCTGCAGAAATTTGTTGCAATAGTACCAATTATGCTGTTTAAGTGATCCAATGATATGCATGAATTTATATTTATTTGTACAGGGTGTGACTCACAACTTTGTCCTTCTTTGGGGGCTTAAAGGGGGAGGGACAAGCTAATGAATTGTAATGACGTTTTCTTTTTAAAATCAATATTTTTTTAACCAAAAAAAAGGAAGTGCCCCTCTGGACAGCACTTCAGAGGGGACACAAGTTGCAGAAAGACGCTGAGAATGGAAGAGGCTCCAGGAAGGCGGCTTCACTTCAGGGGTACACCCTGTGGTGTCTCGATTCTCTCTTGCAGCATCCAGAGGTTAGGATTTTGGGTTGGGATGGTCAGTGGTCACAAGCCTCTAATCCTGGAAGTCTTTTAAGGTCAAAGATCTTCATGGCAGTACAGGGGCAGCTGGATTCAGGCTCTGGGATGAATTCTCTCTTAGCCAGCAGTCCACCTCTTGCTTTGTTCATACAGCAGCAACAGCACCATCTCTTCCTCAGCCCTGGAGTATATTTCCTACTCCACCAGGGCTGCCAATGTACATCTCTCTCTGCACCAATTAAAAATGCTTCTTCAAGCCAACAGGTGAACTCAAAGACAAAAGATTAGCCTATATTCAGAAACAGTGGCAGTTTGGCCAAAGCCAACTGACCACTTCTATTAAATGCTGCCTCCAACCATGTAGAAGGGGTGTAGGAGGCTGGAATGGCTTGTAGTGAGTACCAAGGGGTACTTGCACCTTGCACCAGGCCCAGTTATCCCTTATTGGTGTATAGGGTGTCTAGCAGCTTAGGCTGATAGATAATGGTAGCTTAGCAGAGCAGCTTAGGCTGAACTAGGAGACGTGTGAAGCTACTACAGTACCACTTAGTGTCATATGCACAATATCATAAGAAAACACAATACACAGTTATACTAAAAATAAAGGTACTTTATTTTTATGACAATATGCCAAAGTATCTTAGAGTGTACCCTCAGTGAGAGGATAGGAAATATACACAAGATATATATACACAATAGCAAAAATATGCAGTATAGTCTTAGAAAACAGTGCAAACAATGTATAGTTACAATAGGATGCAATGGGGAAACATAGGGATAGGGGCAACACAAACCATATACTCCAAAAGTGGAATGCGAACCACGAATGGACCCCAAACCTATGTGACCTTGTAGAGGGTCGCTGGGACTATTAGAAAATAGTGAGAGTTAGCAAAATAACCCTCCCCAAGACCCTGAAAAGTGAGTGCAAAGTGCACTAAAATTCCCCTAAGGACAAAGAAGTCGTGTTAGAGGAATAATGCAGGAAAGACACAAACCAGCAATGCAACAACTGTGGATTTCCAATCTAGGGTACCTGTGGAACAAGGGGACCAAGTCCAAAAGTCACAAGCAAGTCGGAGATGGGCAGATGCCCAGGAAATGCCAGCTGCGGGTGCAAAGAAGCTTCTACAGGACAGAAGAAGCTGAGGTTTCTGCAGGAACGAAAAGGGCTAGAGACTTCCCCTTTGGTGGACGGATCCCTCTCGCCTTGGAAAGTCGTGCAGAAGTGTTTTCCCGCCGAAAGGACGCCAACAAGCCTTGCTAGTTGCAAATCATGCGTTTCGCTTTTTTGGACGCTACTGAGGCCCAGGAGGGACCAGGAGGTCGCAAATTGGACCTGAAGAGAGAGGGGACGTCGAGCAAGACAAAGAGCCCTCACTGAAGCAGGTATCACCCGGAGAAGTGCCAGAAACAGGCACTACAAGGATGCGTGAAACAGTGCTCACCGAAGTTGCACAAAGGAGTCCCACGTCACCGGAGACCAACTTAGAAAGTCGTGCAATGCAGGTTAGAGTGCCGTGGACCCAGGCTTGGCTGTGCACAAAGGATTTCCGCCGGAAGTGCACAGGGGCCGGAGTAGCTGCAAAGTTGCGGTTCCCAGCAATGCAGCCCAGCGAGGTGAGGCAAGGACTTACCTCCACCAAACTTGGACTGAAGAGTCACTGGACTGTGGGGTCACTTGGACAGAGTCGCTGGATTCGAGGGACCTCGCTCGTCGTGCTGAGAGGAGACCCAAGGGACCGGTAATGCAGCTTTTTGGTGCCTGCGGTTGCAGGGGGAAGATTCCGTCGACCCACGGGAGATTTCTTCGGAGCTTCTGGTGCAGAGAGGAGGCAGGCTACCCCCACAGCATGCACAAGCAGGAAAACAGTCGAGAAGGCGGCAGGATCAGCGTTACAGAGTTGCAGTAGTCGTCTTTGCTACTATGTTGCAGGTTTGCAGGCTTCCAGCGCGGTCAGCAGTCGATTCCTTATCAGAAGGTGAAGAGAGAGATGCAGAGGAACTCGGATGAGCTCTTGCATTCGTTATCTGAAGTTTCCCCAGAGACAGAGACCCTAAATAGCCAGAAAAGAGGGTTTGGCTACCTAGGAGAGAGGATAGGCTACTAACACCTGAAGGAGCCTATCAGCAGGAGTCTCTGACGTCACCTGGTGGCACTGGCCACTCAGAGCAGTCCAGTGTGCCAGCAGGACCTCTGTTTCCAAGATGGCAGAGGTCTGGAGCACACTGGAGGAGCTCTGGACACCTCACAGGGGAGGTGCAGGTCAGGGGAGTGGTCACTCCCCTTTCCTTTGTCCAGTTTCGCGCCAGAGCAGGGGCTAAGGGGTCCCTGAACCGGTGTAGACTGGCTTATGCAGAATTGGGCACCTCTGTGCCCAACAAAGCATTTCCAGAGGCTGGGGGAGGCTACTCCTCCCCTGCCTTCACACCATTTTCCAAAGGGAGAGGGTGTCACACCCTCTCTCAGAGGAAGTTCTTTGTTCTGCCATCCTGGGCCAGGCCTGGCTGGGCCCCAGGAGGGCAGATGCCTGTCTGAGGGGTTGGCAGCAGCAGCAGCTGCAGTGAAACCCCAGGAAGGGCAGTTTGGCAGTACCAGGGTCTGTGCTACAGACCACTGGGATCATGGAATTGTACCAACAATGCCAGGATGGCATAGAGGGGGCAATTCCATGATCATAGACATGTTACATGGCCATATTCGAAGTTACCATTGTGAAGCTACATATAGGTAGTGACCTATATGTAGTGCACGCGTGTAATGGTGTCCCCGCACTCACAAAGTTCAGGGAATTGGCTCTGAACAATGTGGGGGCACCTTGGCTAGTGCCAGGGTGCCCTCACACTAAGTAACTTTGCACCTAACCTTTACCAGGTAAAGGTTAGACATATAGGTGACTTATAAGTTACTTAAGTGCAGTGAAAAATGGCTGTGAAATAACGTGGACGTTATTTCACTCAGGCTGCAGTGGCAGGCCTGTGTAAGAATTGTCAGAGCTCCCTATGGGTGGCAAACGAAATGCTGCAGCCCATAGGGATCTCCTGGAACCCCAATACCCTGGGTACCTCAGTACCATATACTAGGGAATTATAAGGGTGTTCCAGTAAGCCAATGTAAATTGGTAAAAATGGTCACTAGCCTGTTAGTGACAATTTGGAAAGAAATGAGAGAGCATAACCACTGAGGTTCTGATTAGCAGAGCCTCAGTGGGACAGTTAGTCACTACACAGGTAACACATTCAGGCACACTTATGAGCACTGGGGCCCTGGGTTATCAGGGTCCCAGTGACACATACAACTAAAACAACATATATACAGTGAAAAATGGGGGTAACATGCCAGGCAAGATGGTACTTTCCTACACAACCCCCCCCCAAACGAAGGACAATAAGACTAGCCATGACCTGATGAGTCTTCATTGTCTAAGTGGAAATATCTGGAGAGTCCATCTGCATTGGAGTGGCTACTCCCAGGTCTATGTTCCACTGTATAGTCCATTCCCTGTAGGGATATGGACCACCTCAACAATTTAGGATTTTCACCTTTGATTTGTTTTAGCCAAAGTAGAGGTTTGTGGTCTGTCTGAACAATGAAGTGAGTGCCAAACAGGTATGGCCTCAACTTCTTCAGAGCCCAGACCACAGCAAAGGCCTCCCTCTCAATGGCAGACCAACGCTTTTCTCTAGGGGTCAACCTCCTACTAATAAAAGCAACAGGTTGATCCTGGCCCTCAGAATTAAGTTGTGATAGGACTGCCCCTACTCCTAATTCAGATGCATCAGTTTGGACATAGAATTTTTTAGAGTAACAAGGGCTTTTCAGGACAGGTGCAGAGCACATGGCCTGCTTCAGCTCCTCAAAAGCTTTCTGACAGATTGCTGTCCATAATACCTTTTTAGGCATTTTCTTGGATGTGAGGTCATTAAGAGGGGCTGCAATGGAGCCATAGTTCTTAATGAACCTCCTGTAATACCCAGTGAGGCCTAGGAAGGCTCTCACCTGAGTCTGAGTGGTAGGGGGAACCCAATCAATAATAGTTTGGATTTTCCCCTGAAGTGGTGCAATCTGTTCCCCACCAACAAGGTGTCCCAGATAAACCACCTTACCCTGCCCTATCTGGCACTTTGAAGCCTTGATAGTGAGGCCTGCCTTTTGCAGGGCCTCCAAAACTTTCCATAGGTGGACCAGGTGATCATCCCAGCTGGAGCTAAAGACAGCTATATCGTCCAAATATGCTGCACTGAAAGCTTCCAGCCCTTGCAGGACTGTGTTCACCAACCTCTGAAAAGTGGCAGGTGCATTTTTCAAACCAAAAGGCATTACAGTAAACTGGTAATGTCCTCCAATGGTAGAAAATGCAGTCTTAGGTTTAGCATCTTCTGACAATTTGATCTGCCAATACCCTGCAGTCAAATCAAAAGTGCTTAGATACTTGGCAGATGCCAGTGTATCTATGAGCTCATCTGCCCTGGGTATAGGGTGAGCATCAGTTTTGGTTACCAAGTTGAGACCTCTATAGTCTACACAAAACCGCATTTCCTTCTTTCCATCTTTGGAATGGGGTTTTGGTACCAGTACCACAGGAGAAGCCCATGGACTGTCAGAGTGCTCAACCACTCCTAGTTCTAACATTTTCTGGACCTCTTGCTTTATGCAGTCCCTGACATGGTCAGGCTGCCTATAGATCTTACTTTTGACAGGTAAACTGTCTCCAGTATCTATAATGTGCTCACACCAAGAAGTGGTACCTGGCACAGTAGAGAAGAGTTCAGAGAATTGATCTAGGAGATTTATGCAATTGTCTTTCTGCTCAGCAGTAAGACAATCAGCCAAAACTACACCTTCCACAAGAGCATCTTGATCTGTGGAAGAGAAGAGATCAGGTAGAGGATCACTGTCTTCTTCCTGTCCCTCATCAGTTGCCATGAGCAGGGTGAGATCAGCCCTGTCATAGTAGGGTTTCAGGCGGTTGACATGGAGCACCCTAAGGGGACTCCTGGCAGTGCCTAAGTCAACTAAATAGGTGACTTCTCCCTTCTTTTCAACAATTGTGTGGGGACCACTCCATTTATCTTGGAGTGCTCTTGGGGCCACAGGCTCCAAGACCCACACTTTCTGCCCTGGTTGGTACTGAACCAAAACAGCCTTCTGATCATGCCATTGCTTCTGGAGCTCTTGGCTGGCCTGAAGGTTTTTACTGGCCTTTTTCATGTACTCAGCCATCCTTGATCTGAGGCCAAGTACATAATCCACAATATCCTGCTTAGGAGCTTTTAAAGGTTGTTCCCAACCCTCCTTTACAAGTGTGAGTGGACCCCTAACAGGGTGTCCAAAAAGAAGTTCAAAGGGGCTGAAGCCCACTCCTTTCTGGGGTACCTCCCTGTAGGCAAAAAGGAGGCATGGTAGAAGGATATCCCATCTCCTGCGGAGTTTTTCAGGGAGACCCATAATCATGCCTTTGAGAGTTTTATTAAATCTCTCCACCAGTCCATTTGTTTGTGGATGATAGGGTGTTGTGAACTTGTACGTTACACCACACTCCTTCCACATGGCCTTTAAGTATGCAGACATGAAATTGCTTCCCCTGTCTGATACTACTTCCTTTGGGAAGCCCACCCTGGAAAATATTCCCAGGAGGGCCTTTGCCACTGCAGGTGCTGTAGTGGTCCTTAAAGGAATAGCTTCAGGGTATCTTGTGGCATGGTCCACTACCACCAAGATAAATCTATTGCCTGAAGCAGTAGGAGGGTCAAGGGGGCCAACTATGTCAACCCCTACCCTTTCAAAGGGAACCCCAACCACAGGCAGTGGAATAAGGGGTGCCTTTGGGGTGCCACCTGTCTTGCCACTGGCTTGACAGGTTTCTCAGGACTTACAAAATTCCTTTGTGTCCTCAGACATCCTAGGCCAATGAAACAGGGGAACAAGCCTGTCCCAAGTTTTCATTTGTCCTAGGTGCCCAGCTAAGGGAATGTCATGTGCCAGTGTTAGGAGGAACCTTCTGTACTCCTGAGGAATCACTAATCTCCTGGCAGCTCCAGGTTTAGGATCCCTATGCTCAGTGTACAAGAGGTTGTCCTCCCAGTAAACTCTGTGAGAGTCACTGACATCCCCATTAGCCTGTTTGACAGCTTGCTGTCTGACACCCTCTAATGTGGGACAGGTTTGCTGTGCCACACTCAGATCCTCTCTGGCAGGCCCCCCTTCACCCAAAAGCTCAGCAGTGTCTGCTTCCAGCTCCTCTTGTGTAGGTTCTGCACAGGGAGGGAATTCTTCTTCCTCAGAAGTTGAATCCACTGTAGAGGGAGGGATAGTAGGAAGTGGTTTGCTTCTACTAGCCCTAGCTTTAGGGAGCACTTGGTCCACTGTTCCAGGATCCAAGCTTCCCTGTCCTTTTTGCTTTTTGGCCTGAGCCCTGGTTAAAGCAAAAATATGCCCTGGGATGCCCAGCATTGCTGCATGGGCCTCCAACTCCACATCTGACCAAGCTGATGTCTCCAAATCATTTCCTAGTAGACAGTCTACAGGTAAATCTGTGGCTACCACAACTTTCTTTGGACCAGTAACCCCCCCCCCAGTTGAGATTAACAACAGCCATGGGGTGGCTAAGTGTGTTGTTGTGAGCATCGGTTACTTGGTACTGGTGACCAAGTAGGTGTTGTTCAGGGTGGACCAGTTTCTCTATGACCATAGTCACACTGGCACCAGTGTCCCTGTAGGCCTGAACCTCAACACCATTTATTAGGGGTAGTTGCTTGTACTTATCCATATTGAGGGGACAAGCAACTAAGGTGGCTAAATCAATAGCCCCCTCAGAGACTAACACAGCCTCTGTGGCCTCAACAACAAGGCCAACCCCAACTAAGTTACCAATAGTGAGCCCAGCTACTCCCTTGGATTGGCTATTAGTAGGTTTGCTCCCACCACCACTGCTATTAGTAGGGACACTAGGGGTAGCAGTAGGGGTTGTAGTGGTAGGAGCATTGGTGCCTTTCTTTGGACAACTGGGATCTGTTGTCCAATGGCCTTTTATTTTACATAAATAGCACCATGGTTTCTTTTCCTGGTTCTGATTAAAAGAGGATGTGGGCCCTCCACCCCCACCAGAGTGTTTTTGTGAGCCTGATGAAGACTCATTTTTAGATTTGTCCCCACCCTTGTCTGAAGACTTACCATCCTTCTTTTTGTTGCCATCTTTGTCACCCCCTGTATGAACTTTTCTGTTCACTCTTGTTCTGACCCATTTGTCTGCCTTCTTTCCCAATTCTTGGGGAGAGGTCAGATCAGAGTCCACCAAGTACTGGTGTAACAAATCAGACACACAATTATTAAGAATATGCTCTCTCAGGATTAAGTTATACAGGCTGTCATAATCAGTAACTTTACTGCCATGTAACCACCCCTCCAAGGCCTTCACTGAATGGTCAATGAAATCAACCCAGTCTTGTGAAGACTCCTTTTTGGTCTCTCTGAACTTTATCCTGTACTGTTCAGTGGTTAAGCCATAACCATCCAGGAGTGCATTCTTAAGAACTTGGAAATTATTAGCATCATTTTCTTTCACAGTAAGGAGCCTATCCCTACCTTTTCCACTAAATGATAGCCATAGGATAGCAGCCCACTGCCTTTGAGGGACATCCTGTACAACACAGGCCCTCTCAAGTGCAGCAAACCACTTGTTAATGTCATCCCCCTCCTTATAAGGGGGAACTATCTTGTGCAGATTCCTGGAATCATGCTCTTTTGCAGGATGACTATGGGGAATACTGCTGCTGCCACCATGGGTTTCTAAACCCAACTTCTGTCTTTCCTTCTCTAGTTCAAAAGACTGTCTATCCAAATCCAGCTGTTGCTTTTTAAGCTTCAGTCTGGTTTGTTCCACCCTCAACTTATTGAGTTCCCTCTCTAACATTCTGTCATCAGGGTTGGTGGGAGGGACATTCCTAGATACAGAGGTATGATGGGAATGAACAGAAGGAGACCTGTCCCTTACAGAAGCCACCCTAACAGCTTGGTTAACAGAAACATTACTACCAGTATGGTGAGAATAAATGCTTTTGCTATGATGTGAGACAACACTATTTGTATGGTGTGGCTCATCATCATTACCAACTATGCTAGACTGTCTAGTAATGGGCAGGTTAGGAAGTTTCTTTCCTGAATCTTTTCCTGGGGGAGTCCCTGAATCAGATTGAGAACTATTAGGTACTTTTTCAACAGATGAGGCACCTATGGCCTTATCCTGTTCTCTAAGCATGTTAAGTAACAGTTCCAAGGAAGGATTCTTCCCTACACTCAAACCTCTCTCTATACAGAGACTCCTTGCTCTTTTCCAGCTAAGGTTGTCATATGCAAGTTTGGACAGATCAACATTTTGGCCTGTGCCAGACATTTTTAGAGAGAGTTAAAGTGATAGTAAAAGATAAAAAGTTTGTCAGAGCTTTTAGAAAGACAGAGAAAAAACTTTTAAAACTTTTTAGAACTTTTTAGAAAGTTAGAAGTACTTTTCAGCACTTAGAAAAGAGTGAAAAGAGGAAATGCAAAACTTTTTGGCTATGTGCATATACACTGACCTTGTTTTGTATATTTTTCTCTTATGAAAAGTACAATGACAAGAGTGGTAAGTAGTCTCAAAGCACTTATCCCACCACTGCACAACCAATGTAGGAGGCTGGACTGGCTTGTAGTGAGTACCAAGGGGTACTTGCACCTTGCACCAGACCCAGTTATCCCTTATTAGTGTATAGGGTGTCTAGCAGCTTAGGCTGATAGATAATGGTAGCTTAGCAGAGCAGTTTAGGCTGAACTAGGAGACGTGTGAAGCTACTACAGTACCACTTAGTGTCATATGCACAATATCATAAGAAAACACAATACACAGTTATACTAAAAATAAAGGTACTTTATTTTTATGACAATATGCCAAAGTATCTTAGAGTGTACCCTCAGTGAGAGGATAGGAAATATACACAAGATATATATACACAATAGCAAAAATATGCAGTATAGTCTTAGAAAACAGTGCAAACAATGTATAGTTACAATAGGATGCAATGGGGAAACATAGGGATAGGGGCAACACAAACCATATACTCCAAAAGTGGAATGCGAACCACGAATGGACCCCAAACCTATGTGACCTTGTAGAGGGTCGCTGGGACTATTAGAAAATAGTGAGAGTTAGCAAAATAACCCTCCCCAAGACCCTGAAAAGTGAGTGCAAAGTGCACTAAAATTCCCCTAAGGACAAAGAAGTCGTGTTAGAGGAATAATGCAGGAAAGACACAAACCAGCAATGCAACAACTGTGGATTTCCAATCTAGGGTACCTGTGGAACAAGGGGACCAAGTCCAAAAGTCACAAGCAAGTCGGAGATGGGCAGATGCCCAGGAAATGCCAGCTGCGGGTGCAAAGAAGCTTCTACTGGACAGAAGAAGCTGAGGTTTCTGCAGGAACGAAAAGGGCTAGAGACTTCCCCTTTGGTGGACGGATCCCTCTCGCCATGGAGAGTCGCAAATTGGACCTGAAGAGAGAGGGGACATCGAGCAAGACAAAGAGCCCTCACTGAAGCAGGTAGCACCCGGAGAAGTGCCAGAAACAGGCACTACAAGGATGCGTGAAACGGTGCTCGCCGAAGTTGCACAAAGGAGTCCCACGTCGCCGGAGACCAACTTAGAAAGTCGTGCAATGCAGGTTAGAGTGCCGTGGACCCAGGCTTGGCTGTGCACAAAGGATTTCTGCCGGAAGTGCACAGGGGCCGGAGTAGCTGCAAAGTTGCGGTTCCCAGCAATGCAGCCCAGTGAGGTGAGGCAAGGACTTACCTCCACCAAACTTGGACTGAAGAGTCACTGGACTGTGGGGGTCACTTGGACAGAGTCGCTGGATTCGAGGGACCTCGCTCGTCGTGCTGAGAGGAGACCCAAGGGACCGGTAATGCAGCTTTTTGGTGCCTGCGGTTGCAGGGGGAAGATTCCGTCGACCCACGGGAGATTTCTTCGGAGCTTCCGGTGCAGAGAGGAGGCAGGCTACCCCCACAGCATGCACAAGCAGGAAAACAGTCGAGAAGGCGGCAGGATCAGATTTACAGAGTTGCAGTAGTCGTCTTTGCTACTATGTTGCACGTTTGCAGGCTTCCAGCGCGGTCAGCAGTCGATTCCTTATCAGAAGGTGAAGAGAGAGATGCAGAGGAACTCGGATGAGCTCTTGCATTCGTTATCTGAAGTTTCCCCAGAGACAGAGACCCTAAATAGCCAGAAAAGAGGGTTTGGCTACCTAGGAGAGAGGATAGGCTACTAACACCTGAAGGAGCCTATCAGCAGGAGTCTCTGACGTCACCTGGTGGCACTGGCCACTCAGAGCAGTCCAGTGTGCCAGCAGCACCTCTGTTTCCAAGATGGCAGAGGTCTGGAGCACACTGGAGGAGCTCTGGACACCTCCCAGGGGAGGTGCAGGTCAGGGGAGTGGTCACTCCCCTTTCCTTTGTCCAGTTTCGCGCCAGAGCAGGGGCTAAGGGGTCCCTGAACCGGTGTAGACTGGCTTATGCAGAATTGGGCACCTCTGTGCCCAACAAAGCATTTCCAGAGGCTGGGGGAGGCTACTCCTCCCCTGCCTTCACACCATTTTCCAAAGGGAGAGGGTGTCACACCCTCTCTCAGAGGAAGTTCTTTGTTCTGCCATCCTGGGCCAGGCCTGGCTGGGCCCCAGGAGGGCAGATGCCTGTCTGAGGGGTTGGCAGCAGCAGCAGCTGCAGTGAAACCCCAGGAAGGGCAGTTTGGCAGTACCAGGGTCTGTGCTACAGACCACTGGGATCATGGAATTGTACCAACAATGCCAGGATGGCATAGAGGGGGCAATTCCATGATCATAGACATGTTACATGGCCATATTCGGAGTTACCATTGTGAAGCTACATATAGGTAGTGACCTATATGTAGTGCACGCGTGTAATGGTGTCCCCGCACTCACAAAGTTCAGGGAATTGGCTCTGAACAATGTGGGGGCACCTTGGCTAGTGCCAGGGTGCCCTCACACTAAGTAACTTTGCACCTAACCTTTACCAGGTAAAGGTTAGACATATAGGTGACTTATAAGTTACTTAAGTGCAGTGAAAAATGGCTGTGAAATAACGTGGACGTTATTTCACTCAGGCTGCAGTGGCAGGCCTGTGTAAGAATTGTCAGAGCTCCCTATGGGTGGCAAACGAAATGCTGCAGCCCATAGGGATCTCCTGGAACCCCAATACCCTGGGTACCTCAGTACCATATACTAGGGAATTATAAGGGTGTTCCAGTAAGCCAATGTAAATTGGTAAAAATGGTCACTAGCCTGTTAGTGACAATTTGGAAAGAAATGAGAGAGCATAACCACTGAGGTTCTGATTAGCAGAGCCTCAGTGAGACAGTTAGTCACTACACAGGTAACACATTCAGGCACACTTATGAGCACTGGGGCCCTGGGTTATCAGGGTCCCAGTGACACATACAACTAAAACAACATATATACAGTGAAAAATGGGGGTAACATGCCAGGCAAGATGGTACTTTCCTACAAGGGGCCAATGATTGCCAAGTGACTCCTTCATGTAGGTGCTGTACTGTTCCATGGCAACCAGTTACAAAAGGTCCACTGTCTCTCTCGTTTCTTTGGGGATGGCTGAACCCCAGTGTCTCTTTGATTTTGTGTATTGGAGCCAAACAACCTGCAGACAGGGGCTGTTGCTGGGCTCCGGTGTCTCCTGTAGATCAGGAGATAGGATGTGTGAAATGGGCCAGAGGCCTTTGTTCAGAGGTTGCACTTCTCAGGACCCAGACTGGACCTCTTGAACTGGTTTCATCCAGAGAAGGAGAATGAAAAGATGTTCAAAAGCCTTCTGCTTCACCAAACGTGTCATGAATCCAAACCAGACCATTGGATTTCCAATGGTTTCATCAATGGGATTAGGAAGAAGGTGGGGAAAAGAACACTTGGAGGTGCAGGGGATGGGAGACAGCAAACTCTGACTACCACTGAAGCCTATGAAACACTGCGGAGATCCCAGCACTCAAGTATCTAAGCATTACTTAACACACCTCCTACGCTCAGGCAGAATTGTGCTTCAGTCATGACAGTCACCAAAGTCTACATGGATTTTCACGTGGAGAGCCAGTGGGGCGGTTCTCAACTGGAGTGTAGGTAAAAAGGTCTGTACCTCACGACTAAAGATCGCAGCCACCAGCTACTAATCAGGTCATGGCCTGGTCAAGGTAATGGTATACATTCATAATGAAAGGATTGGCAATTTAGCTGTAACTACATGACCTAACTGAGCCAGCAGCCCATGCGTGAGAAACAAGTGAAAACATGCAATGCATCTGCCAGGGGAATTGTGACTCCTACACAGGAAAATATACCAGGCCAGGCAGATGAAATGTTGGCACACGGCTGTCGCCTCAGGGCTGTTCATCCTTTGAGCCAATTCCTAGCTCCCTCCTATTAGGGTTCACAAAAAGAAAGAGTTTCCCTCCCAATTACCACTCCCACCCTACAGCACTATCACTCACACCACAATGTATCTGCCTGCTTCTCCTCCGGTGTCCAGTTCCACAGAAGAACACTTGGTCTAAAGAAAACATGACAGGGAAGGAAGATGCAGAACACAAGCTTGTGCTATTCAGATTTAAGTGCTGGACCTTAGATAGGTCTTTTTATGAGCGGAGATTCCACACTCGTAAAGATTCTATTCGTAAATCCCTTTGTGAATAGCAAACAATCGTAACCTTACACAAAAGTGTAAGTATATGTGTAGGAGGCTGGACAGGCTTGTAGTGAGTACCAAGGGGTACTTGCACCTTGCACCAGGCCCAGGTATCCCTTATTAGTGTAGAGGGGTGTCTAGCAGCTTAGGCTGATAGAAAAGGTAGCTTAGCAGAGCAGCTTAGGCTGAACTAGGAGACGAGTGAAGCTCCTACAGTACCACTAGTGTCATATGCACAATATCATAAGAAAACACAATACACAGATATACTAAAAATAAAGGTACTTTATTTTTATGACAATATGCCAAAGTATCTCAGTGAGTACCCTCAGTATGAGGATAGCAAATATACACAAGATATATGTACACAATACCAAAATATGCAGTAATAGCAATAGAAAACAGTGCAAACAATATATAGTCACAATAGAATGCAATGGGGGCACATAGGGATAGGGGCAACACAAACCATATACTCTAGAAGTGGAATGCGAACCACGAATAGACCCCAAACCTATGTGACCTTGTAGAAATTCGCTGGGACTGTAAGAAAACAGTGAGGGTTAGAAAAATAGCCCACCCCAAGACCCTGAAAAGTGGGTGCAAAGTGCACCTAAGTTCCCCAAAGAGCACAGAAGTCGTGATAGGGGAATTCTGCCAGAAACGACAACACCAGCAATGCAACAACAATGGATTTCCTGACGAGAGTACCTGTGGAACAAGGGGACCAAGTCCAAGAGTCACGATCAAGTCGGGAGTGGGCAGATGCCCAGGAAATGCCAGCTGTGGGTGCAAAGAAGCTGCCACCAGATGGTAGAAGCTGAGGATTCTGCAGGAACGACAAGGGCTAGAAACTTCCCCTTTGGAGGATGGATGTCCCACGCTGTGAAGAGTCGTGCAGAAGTATTTCCACGCAGACAGACCGCAAACAAGCCTTGCTAGTTGCAAGGATTGCGGTTAGGGTTTTTGGATGCTGCTGTGGCCCAGGAGGGACCAGGATGTCGGCAATTGCGTGAGGAGACAGAGGGGGTGCCCAGCGAGAGAAGGAGCTTAATCAGAAGCAAGCAGCACCCGCAGAAGTGCTGGAACAGGCACTACAAAGTGGAGTGAACCGGAGACCACCCGAAGTTGCACAAGAGGGTCCCACGAAGCCGGAGGACAACTCAGGAGGTCGTGCAATGCAGGTTAGAGTGCCGGGGACCCAGGCTTAGCTGTGCACAAAGGAAATCCTCGGTGAGTGCACAGAAGCCGGAGTAGCTGCAAAACACGCGGTTCCCAGCAATGCAGTCTAGCGTGGGGAGGCAAGGACTTACCTCCACCAAACTTGGACTGAAGAGTCACTGGTCTGTGGGAGTCACTTGGACAGAGTTGCTGAGTTCAAGGGACCTCGCTCGTTGTGCTGAGAGGAGACCCAGAGGACCGGTGATGCAGTTCTTTGGTGCCTGCGGTTGCAGGTGGAAGATTCCGTCGACCCACGGGAGATTTCTTCGGAGCTTCTAGTGCAGAGAGGAGGCAGACTACCCCCACAGCATGCACCACCAGGAAAACAGTTGGGAAGGCGGCAGGATCAGCGTTACAAGGTCACAGTAGTCGTCTTTGCTACTCTGTTGCAGTTTTGCAGGCTTCCAGCGCGGTCAGCAGTCGATTCCTTGGCAGAAGGTGAAGAGAGAGATGCAGAGGAACTCTGATGAGCTCTTGCATTCGTTATCTTAGGAATTCCCCAAAGCAGAGACCCTAAATAGCCAGAAAAGGAGGTTTGGCTACCTAAGAGAGAGGATAGGCTAGCAACACCTGAAGGAGCCTATCAGAAGGAGTCTCTGACGTCACCTGCTGGCCCTGGCCACTCAGAGCAGTCCAGTGTGCCAGCAGCACCTCTGTTTCCAAGATGGCAGAGGTCTGGAGCACACTGGAGGAGCTCTGGTCACCTCCCAGGGGAGGTGCAGGTCAGAGGAGTGGTTACTCCCCTTTCCTTTGTCCAGTTTCACGCCAGAGCAGGGCTGAGGGATCCCTGAACCGATGTAGACTGGCTTATGCAGAGATGGGCACCATCTGTGCCCATCAAAGCATTTCCAGAGGCTGGGGGAGGCTACTCCTCCCCAGCCCTGACACCTTATTCCAAAGGGAGAGGGTGTAACACCCTCTCGCTGAGGAAGTCCTTTGTTCTGCCTTCCTGGGCCAAGCCTGGCTGGACCCCAGGAGGGCAGAAACCTGCCTGAGGGGTTGGCAGCAGCAGCAGCTGCAGTGAAACCCCGGGAAAGGCAGTTTGGCAGTACCCGGGTCTGTGCTAGAGACCCGGGGAATCATGGGATTGTCTCCCCAATACCAGGATGGCATTGGGTGGGCAATTCCATGATTTTAGACATGTTACATGGCCATATTCTGAGTTACCATTGTGAAGCTATACATAGGTAGTGACATATGTATAGTGCACGCGTGTAATGGTGTCCCCGCACTCACAAAGTCCGGGGAATTGGCCCTGAACAATGTGGGGGCACCTTGGCTAGTGCCAGGGTGCCCACACACTAAGTAACTTAGCACCCAACCTTTACCAGGTAAAGGTTAGACATATAGCTAACTTAT
Source organism: Pleurodeles waltl (assembly GCF_031143425.1). Lineage (NCBI taxonomy): Eukaryota > Metazoa > Chordata > Amphibia > Caudata > Salamandridae > Pleurodeles > Pleurodeles waltl. Next base: position 13,744,089 of record NC_090436.1, on the reverse strand, counting down.
AAGTTACTTAAGTGCATTGTAAAATGGCTGTGAAATAACGTGGACGTTATTTCACTCAGGCTGCAGTGGCAGGCCTGTGTAAGAATTGTCAGAGCTCCCTATGGGTGGCAAAAGAAATGCTGCAGCCCATAGGGATCTCCTGGAACCCCAATATTAACCCAATAATTATAAGGGTTTTCCAGTATGCCAATGTAAATTGGTAAAATTGGTCACTGGCCTGTTAGTGACAATTTGGAAAGAAATGAGAGAGCATAACCACTGAGGTTCTGATTAGCAGAGCCTCAGTGAGACAGTTAGTCATAACACAGGTAACACATACAGGGCACACTTATGAGCACTGGGGCCCTGGCTGGCAGGGTCCCAGTGACACATACAACTAAAACAACATATATACAGTGAAATATGGGGGTAACATGCCAGGCAAGATGGTACTTTCCTACACAACTCCCCCCCCCCCCAAACGAAGGACAATAAGACTAGCCATGACCTGATGAGTCTTCATTGTCTAAGTGGAAATATCTGGAAAGTTCATCTGCATTGGAGTGGGTACTCCCAGGTCTATGTTCCACTGTATAATCCATTCCCTGTAGGGATATGGACCAACTCAACAATTGAGGGTTTTCACCTTTCATTTGTTTTAGGCAAAGTAGAGGTATGTGGTCTGTCTGAACAATGAAGTGAGTGCCAAACAGGTATGGCCTCAACTTCTTCAGTGCCCAGACCACAGCAAAGGCCTCCCTCTCTATGGCAGACCAACGCTTTTCTCTCGGGGTCAACCTCCTGCTGATAAAAGCAACAGGTTGATCCTGGCCCTCAGAATTAAGTTGTGATAAGACTGCCCCTGCCCCTAATTCAGATGCATCAGTTTGGACAATTAATTTTTTCGAGTAACCAGGGCTTTTTAGGACAGGTGCAGAGCAAATGGCCTGCTTCAGCTCCTCAAAAGCTTTCTGACAGCTAGCTGTCCACAATACCCTTTTAGGCATTTTCTTAGATGTGAGGTCATTAAGAGGGGCTGCAATGGAGCCATAGTTCTTTATGAACCTCCTGTAATACCCAGTGAGGCCTAAGAAGGCTCTCACCTGGGTCTGAGTTGTAGGGGGAACCCAATCTATAATAGTTTGGATTTTCCCCTGAAGTGGTGCAATCTGTTCTCCACCTACCAGGTGTCCCAGATAAACCACTTTCCCCTGCCCTATCTGGCACTTTGAAGCCTTGATAGTGAGGCCTGCCTTCTGCAGGGCCTCCAAAACTTTCCATAGGTGGACCAGGTGATCATCCCAGCTGGAGCTAAAGACAGCTATATCATCTTGATATGTTGCACTAAAAGCTTCCAGCCCTTGCAGGACTGTGTTCACCTACCTTTGAAAAGTTGCAGGTGCATTTTTCAATCCAAAAGGCATTACTGTGAATTGGTAATGGCCTCCAATGGTTGAAAATGCAGTTTTTGCTTTTGCATCCTCTGATAACTTGATCTGCCAATACCCTGCAGTCAAATCAAAGGCGATTAGATACTTGGCAGATGCCAGTGTATCTATTAGCTCATCTGCCCTGGGTATAGGGTGAGCATCAGTTTTGGTTACCTGGTTGAGACCTCTATAGTCTACACAAAACCGCATTTCCTTCTTTCCATCCTTGGAATGAGGTTTTGGTACAAGTACCACAGGAGAGGCCCATGGACTTTCAGAGTGCTCAACCACTCCCAGTTCAAGCATCTTCTGCACTTCTTGCTTTATGCAGTCTATGACATGGTCAGGCTGCCTATAGATCTTACTTTTGACAGGCAAGCTATCTCCAGTATCTATAGTGTGCTCACACCAAGAAGTGGTGCCTGGCACAGTAGAGAAGAGTTCTGAAAACTGACCCAGGAGATTTATGCAGTGGTCTTTTTGCTCAGCAGTAAGACAATCTGCCAAAACTACACCTTCCACTAGAGCATCTTGTTCTGTGGAAGAGAAGAGATCAGGGAGAGGGTAACTCTCTTCTTCCTGTCCCTCATCTGTTGACATAAGCAGGGTGAGATCAGCCCTGTCATAGTAGGGTTTCAGGTGATAGACATGGAGCACCCTAAGGGGACTCCTGGCAGTGCCTAAGTCAACTAAGTAGGTGACTTCTCCCTTCTTTTCAACAATTATGTGGGGTCTACTCCATTTGTCTTGGAGTGCTCTTGGGGCCACAGGCTCCAAGACCCACACTTTCTGCCCTGGTTGGTACTGAACCAAAACAGCCTTCTGGTCACGCCATTGCTTTTGGAGCTCTTGGCTGGCCTGAAGGTTTTTACTGGCCTTTTTCATGTACTCAGCCATCCTAGATCTTAGGCCAAGTACATAGTCCACTATGTCTTGCTTTGGAGCTTTTAAAGGTTGTTCCCAACCCTCCTTAACAAGTGTTAGAGGACCTCTTACAGGGTGTCCAAATAGGAGTTCAAAGGGGCTGAAGCCCACTCCTTTTTGGGGTACCTCCCTGTAAGCAAAAAGGAGGCAAGGTAACAGGATATCCCATCTCCTGCGGAGTTTTTCAGGGAGTCCCATTATCATACCTTTGAGAGTTTTGTTAAATCTCTCCACCAGTCCATTTGTTTGTGGATGATAGGGTGTGGTGAACTTGTATGTCACACCACACTCCTTCCACATGGCCTTTAAGTAAGCAGACATGAAATTGCTTCCCCTGTCTGATACCACCTCTTTTGGGAAGCCCACCCTGGAAAAGATTCCCAGGAGGACCTTTGCCACTGCAGGAGCTGTAGTGGTCCTTAGAGGAATTGCTTCAGGATATCTTGTGGCATGGTCCACTACCACCAAGATAAACCTATTGCCTGAAGCAGTATGAGGGTCAAGGGGGCCAACTATGTCAACCCCTACCCTTTCAAAGGGAACCCCAACCACAGGCAGTGGAATAAGTGGTGCCTTTGGAGTGCCACCTGTTTTGCCACTGGCTTGACAGGTTTCACAGGACTTACAAAATTCCTTTGTGTCCTCTGACATTCTAGGCCAATGAAACAAGGGGACAAGCCTGTCCCAAGTTTTCATTTGCCCCAGATGTCCAGCTAAGGGAATGTCGTGGGCTAGAGTTAGAAGGAACTTTCTGTACTCCTGAGGAATCACCAATCTCCTGGCAGCTCCAGGTTTTGGATCCCTTGCTTCAGTGTACAAAAGGTTATCCTCCCAGTAAACTCTGTGAGAGTCACTGACATCCCCATTTGCTTGTTTGACAGCTTGCTGCCTTAGACCCTCTAGTGTGGGACAGGTGTGCTGTGCCACACTCAGCTCCTCCCTGGCAGGCCCCCCTTCACCCAAAAGCTCATCAGTGTCTGCTTCCAGCTCCTCTGGTGTAGGTTCTGCACAGGGTGGAAATTCTTCTTCCTCAGAAGTTGAATCAACTGTAGAGGGAGGGATAGTAGGTAGTGATTTACCTTTACTAACCCTAGCTTTAGGGAGCACTTGGTCCATTCTTCCAGGATCCAAGTCACCCTGTCCTTTTTGCTTTTTGGCCTGAGCCCTGGTTAAAGCAAAAATATGCCCTGGAATGCCCAGCATTGCTGCATGAGCCTCCAACTCCACATCTGACCAAGCTGATGTCTCTAAATCATTTCCTAGTAGACAGTCTACAGGTAAATCTGAGGCAACCACAACTTTCTTTGGACCGGTAACCCCCCCCCGCCCAGTTGAGATTTACAACAGCCATGGGGTGGCTAAGTGTGTTGTTATGAGCATCGGTTACTTGGTACTGGTGACCAAGTAGGTGTTGTTCAGGGTGGACCAGTTTCCCTATTACCATGGTAACAATGGCACCTGTGTCCCTGTAGGCCTGAACCTCAACACCATTTATTAGGGGTAGTTGCTTGTACTTATCCATGTTAAGGGGACAAGCAACCAAGGTGGCTAAATCAATATCCCCCTCAGAGACTAACACAGCCTCTGTGGTCTCCCTAACAAGACCAACCCCAACTAAATTACCAAAAGTGAGCCCAGCTACTCCCTTGGATTGGCTATTAGTAGGTTTGCTCCCACCAGCACTGCTATTACTAGAGGCACTAGGTGTAGCAGCAGGGGTTGTAGTGGTAGGAGGCTTGGTGCTTTTCTTTGGACAACTGGGATCTGTTGTCCAATGGCCTTTTATTTTACATAAATAGCACCATGGTTTCTTTTCTTTGTTTTGATTTGAAGAGGATTTGGGCCCACCACCCCCACCAGATTGTTTTTGTGGGCCTGATGAAGACTCATTTTTAGATTTGTCCCCACCCTTGTCAGAAGACTTACCATCCTTCTTTTTGCCATCCTTGTCACCCCCTGTATGAACTTTTCTGTTCACCCTTGTTCTGACCCATTTGTCTGCCTTCTTTCCCAATTCTTGGGGAGAGGTCAGATCAGAGTCTACCAGGTACTGGTGTAACAAATCAGACACACAATTATTAAGTACATACTCTCTCAGGATTAAGTTATACAGGCTTTCATAGTCAGAAACTTTACTGCCATGTAACCACCCCTCCAATGCCTTCACTGAATGGCCAACAAAGTCTACCCAGTCTTGTGAAGACCCCTTTTTGGTTTCTCTGAACTTCATCCTGTACTGTTCAGTGGTTAAGACATAACCATCTAGGAGTGCATTCTTAAGAACTGTAAAATTATTGGCATCACTTTCTTTAACAGTAAGGAGCCTATCCCTACCCTTTCCACTGAAAGATAGCCATAGGATAGCAGCCCACTGCCTTTGAGGGACCTCCTGTACAACACAGGCCCTCTCAAGTGCAGCAAACCACTTGTTAATGTCATCCCCCTCCTTGTAAGGGGGAACTATCTTGTGCAGATTCCTAGAATCATGCTCTTTTGCAGGATGACTACTTGGAATACTGCTGCTGCCACCATGTGGTTCAAACCCCAATTTCTATCTTTCTCTTTCTATCTCCAAGGACTGCCTATCTAAATCCAGCTGTTGCTTCTTGAGCTTCAGCCTGGATTGTTCCACTCTCAATCTATTGAGCTCCCTTTCTAACACTCTGTCATCAGGGTGGGTGGGTGAGGCATGTCTTGAAACAGAAGAATGTTGAGAATGAACAGAGGGAGACCTGGCCCTAACAGATGGCACACTAACATTCTGGCCTACAGAAGTGACACTTCTACTGTGATGAGAAGCAACACTATTACTGTGATGTGAAGCAACACTTTTACTGTGATGTGAAGCAACACTTTTAAAGTGATGTGAATTCACATCAGTACCAGCTATGCTAGGTGGCCTGCTAAGGGGCAGGATGGGAAGGTTCCCTTCTAAATCCTTTGCTAGGGGTGCCCCAGGGTCAGATTGGGAACCATCAGCTAATTTCTCAACAGAAGTGCCAACTCTGGTCTTATCTTGTTCAATGAGCATATTAACCAACAGTTCTCTACAGGGATTCTTCCCTATCCCTAAACCTCTTTCAATGCAGAGACTCCTTGCTCCTTTCCAGCTAAGGTGATCATAAGCAAGTTTGGACAGATAAACAGTTTGGCCTGTGCCAGACATTTTAGAAAGTGTTTAAGGGATAGAAAAAGAAAGAAAACGTTTTTAGAACTTTTTAAAGAACAGGAAAAAAACTTGTAAAACTTTTTAAGGACTTTTTGAAAGTTTAGAGGTACTTTTCAGCACTAAGTAAAGAAGTGAGAGGAGAAAAGCAAAACATTTTAGTTAGGTGTACATACACTGAACTTGTTTTGTATATTTTTCTCTTATGAAAAGTACAATGACAAAAGTGGTAAGTAGTTGCAAAGTACTTATCCCACCACTGCACAACCAATGTAGGAGGCTGGACTGGCTTGTAGTGAGTACCAAGGGGTACTTGCACCTTGCACCAGGCCCAGGTATCCCTTATTAGTGTAGAGGGGTGTCTAGCAGCTTAGGCTGATAGAAAAGGTAGCTTAGCAGAGCAGCTTAGGCTGAACTAGGAGACGAGTGAAGCTCCTACAGTACCACTAGTGTCATATGCACAATATCATAAGAAAACACAATACACAGATATGCTAAAAATAAAGGTACTTTATTTTTATGACAATATGCCAAAGTATCTCAGTGAGTACCCTCAGTATGAGGATAGCAAATATACACAAGATATATGTACACAATACCAAAATATGGAGTAATAGCAATAGAAAACAGTCCAAACAATGTATAGTCACAATAAAATGCAATGGGGGCACATAGGGATAGGGGCAACACAAACCATATACTCTAGAAGTGGAATGCGAACCACGAATGGACCCCAAACCTATGTGACCTTGTAGAGGGTCGCTGGGACTGTAAGAAAACAGTGAGTGTTAGAAAAACAGCCCACCCCAAGACCCTGAAAGTGGGTGCAAAGTGTACCTAAGTTCCCCAAAGAGCACAGAAGTCGTGATAGGGGAATTCTGCCAGAAACGACAACACCTACAATGCAACAACAATGGATTTCCTGACGAGAGTACCTGTGGAACAAGGGGACCAAGTCCAAGAGTCACGATCAAGTCGGGAGTGGGCAGATGCCCAGGAAATGCCAGCTGTGGGTGCAAAGAAGCTGCCACCAGATGGTAGAAGCTGAGGATTCTGCAGGAACGACAATGGCTAGAAACTTCCCCTTTAGAGGATGGATGTCCCACGTCGTGAATAGTCGTGCAGAAGTGTTTCCGTGCAGAAAGACCGCAAACAAGCGTTGCTAGCTGCAAGGATTTCGGTTAGGGTTTTTGGATGCTGCTGTGGCCCAGGAGGGACCAGGATGTCGCCAATTGCGTGAGGAGACAGAGGGGGCGCGCAGCAAGACAAGGAGCCCACTCAGAAGCAAGCAGCACCTGCAGAAGTGTTGGAACAGGCACTACGAAGTGGAGTGAACCAGAGCTCACCCGAAGTTGCACAAGAGGGTCCGACGAAGCCGGAGGACAACTCAGGAGGTCGTGCAATGCAGGTTAGAGTGCCGGAGACCCAGGCTTGGCTGTGCACAAAGGAAATCCTCGGTGAGTGCACAGAAGCCAGAGTAGCTGCAAAACACGCGGTTCCCAGCAATGCAGTCTAGTGTGGGGAGGCAAGGACTTACCTCCACCAAACTTGGACTGAAGAGTCACTGGACTGTGGGAGTCACTTGGACAGAGTTGCTGAGTTCAAGGGACTTCGCTCGTCGTGCTGAGAGAGACCCAGAGGACCGGTGATGCAGTTCTTTGGTGCCTGCGGTTGCAGGGGGAAGATTCCGTCGACCCACAGGAGATTTCTTCGGAGCTTCTAGTGCAGAGAGGAGGCAGACTACCCCCACAGCATGCCCCACCAGGAAAACAGTCGAGAAGGCAGCAGGATCAGCATTACAAGGTCGCAGTAGTCGTCTTTGCTACTTTGTTGCAGTTTTGCAGGCTTCCAGCGTGGTCAGCAGTCGATTCCTTGGCAGAAGGTGAAGAGAGAGATGCAGAGGAACTCTGATGAGTTCTTGCATTCGTTATCTAAGGAATTCCCCAAAGCAGAGACTCTAAATAGCCAGAAAAGGAGGTTTGGCTACCTAGGAGAGAGGATAGGCTAGCAACACCTGAAGGAGCCTATCAGAAGGTGTCTCTGACGTCACCTGCTGGCCCTGGCCACTCAGAGCAGTCCAGTGTGCCAGCAGCACCTCTGTTTCCAAGATGGCAGAGGTCTGGAGCACACTGAAGGAGCTCTGGGCACCTCCCAGGGGAGGTGCAGGTCAGGGGAGTGGTCACTCCCCTTTCCTTTGTCCAGTTTCGCGCCAGAGCAGGGCTGAGGGATCCGTGAACCGGTGTAGACTGGCTTATGCAGAGATGGGCACCATCTGTGCCCATCAAAGCATTTCCAGAGGCTGGGGGAGGCTACTCCTCCCCAGCCCTGACACCTTATTCCAAAGGGAAAGAGTGTAACACCCTCTCTCTGGGGAAGTCCTTTGTTCTGCCTTCCTGAGCCAAGCCTGGCTGGACCCCAGGAGGGCAGAAACCTGTCTGAGGGGTTGGCAGCAGCAGCAGCTGCAGTGAAACCCCGGGAAAGGCAGTTTGGCAGTACCCGGGTCTGTGCTAGAGACCCGGGGAATCATGGGATTGTCTCCCTAATACCAGGATGGCATTGGGGGGGCAATTTCCTGATCTTAGACATGTTACATGGCCATATTCGGAGTTACCATTGTGAAGCTATACATAGGTAGTGACCTATGTATAGTGCACGCGTATAATGGTGTCCCTGCACTCACAAAGTCCGGGGAATTGGCCCTGAACAATGTGGGGTCACCTTGGCTAGTGCCAGGGTGCCCACACACTAAGTAACTTAGCACCCAACCATTACCAGGTAAAGGTTAGACATATAGCTAACTTATAAGTTACTTAAGTGCAGTGTAAAATGGCTGTGAAATAACGTGGACGTTATTTCACTCAGGCTGCAGTGGCAGGCCTTTGTAAGAGTTGCCCGAGCTCCCTATGGGTGGCAAAAGAAATGCTGCAGCCCATAGGGATCTCCTGGAACCCCAATACCCTGGGTACCTCAGTACCATATACTAGGGAATTATAAGGGTGTTCCAGTATGCCAATGTAAATTGGTAAAATTGGTCACTAGCCTGTTAGTGACAATTTGGAAAGAAATGAGAGAGCATAACCACTGAGGTTCTGATTAGCAGAGCCTCAGTGAGACAGTTAGTCATAACACAGGTAACACATACAGGGCACACTTATGAGCACTGGGGCCCTGGCTGGCAGGGTCCCAGTGACACATACAACTAAAACAACGTATATACAGTGAAATATCGGGGTAACATGCCAGGCAAGATGGTACTTTCCTACAATATGTTTATGAATTAGGCACAAATTTTTAGCCTTCAATTTCAAATTCCTTCACATTTACAGAACGTTTAAAAAGTTTCAATTCTAAGTTTTGCTTCTTTGTTTATAGACACTTTATTAATCTGTTAATATTTTTTTATTTTCCAAGCAGTCGCGGACCCTTAGTAGATGTTGCGGACCCAAAGGGGACCCCGGATCACAGGTTTAAAATCACTGCACTAATGTCTTTCCTGTTGTATTCTTTTGTTTTTTTCTTTTCTATCTTTCTTTTTCCACTTCCTTCTAATCAGAATATTACATGTGAAGGAAGGCCTTGTGATGCCGATGTCATGATACAGCTGGATGACATCACTGCCGGTCTGGAGGGACACTACTATGCTCTTGTGCTGCCACACGTTGTGTATGAGTGTGAAACCACAAACAGGTCTATGTGACTGGTGGTCGCCAACCTGGCCCCACCCCTGTTAGTGGTTGGGACCCCATTGGACCTCAGGCAGTTTATCGTGTCGCTTGCAGTTGTGCGGTTGACTTTCACGTGCACCAACCTCGCTTTCATTGAATGCAGCAGGGACACCGCATGGTCTTGCTCTCCACTCAAGTTGCTGGATTTTTTCCAGCACAGTTCAGTCTGGTCTACTGCTCGCCTGCAGCGGAAGCTTTGGCACTCTATAAAGGTGGTTAGGCCACCATGTAAACCAGAATGACAGAAGGTAGCATGTTTTTAGGAGCAGTTCCCAGCACTGAAATGAATCATGTACCGGTTGCAGAACCAGTCACCATCCCCCCAAGTAACTTAGAGAAACACAGGGCTGCATGAACGAAAGGTTTTAGCGGTCTCAAACTGCAAATCGGGCTGATTGCCACAGCAAAATACAGTTTTGACACGTACTAACCCTATTTTGCGATTCAGTAACCTATTAACAAATAGCAAAATAGGGTTTGTGATTCAGTATTAGGAAGGGGTGTGTTAAGGGTGTCCCTTCCTAATATGGACTTGCAGGGGCATCTATGAATCTTTTGTGACTGGAATGCGGTCGCAAAACATTTGCAGGGGCCCAAGGGGCACCTTCCCCTTTGCAAATGTGGGTACAAACATTTCTTAAGAGCAGGAAGTGGTCCTCCGGACCACTGCCTACTCTTAAAAAAATGAAAAGACAACTTTTCATTTTTGTTTTAGGAATGCATCCAGTTTTCCATTAACCTTATTGCTGTTAAGCCTCCACGGCCCCCACCTTTTTTCTGACAATTTGGGGTAGTTTGCACTTAGGCTCCCATAACCTTTTGTCCACATAAGCTATCCACGCCAAATCTGCGTCCATTTTATTCAACCTGGGAATTCTAGAGGCCAAGGGGACCAAGAAATTAGCCAAAATAGAGCTAAAGTTTGTTTTTTGGGAGAGAAATGGGAAAAAAGTGCTGCAGAAGAAAGTGTCTGCTTTTTTCCCTGCAAATGGCATCAATGAAGGGTTTGCGTACTAAACTCACCATCTTCTCAGTTTTTAGGAACAGGCAGACTTGAATCAGAAAAACAAATTTTCCAACACAGTTTTTGCATTTTACTGGGGAATAGCCCATTATTCATATTCTTTTGTGCTTTAAACCTCCTTCTAGTTAGTGGTCGAAATGGACGTGAAACCAATGGTGGATCCCGGAACGCTACGCATGTCTGAAAAGTTGACAAAATTCTGCATTCAGCAAGGGGTCATTTGTGTAGATCCTTAAGGATTTTCCAAAAAAAGTAACAGTTGAAATAAAAATAAATATTAAATTTGTGTCTAAGTCTGTAACTTCTTCTAACTATCAATATACCGTTACCTCCGCTGGACCCTTCTGTTTGTGGGGATATATAGGGCTTGTAGGTTCACTAAGAACCCTGGGTACCCAGAGCCAATAACTGAGCTGCACCTTGCAAGGGTTTTTCATTGTGTACCGGGTAGACAGTAATTAATTTGGTCAAATATAAAGAGTGAAAAAAAGGTATCAAGGAAACCTATGTTTTTCCGAAATGAGCACAAGATATGGAGTTTAGAAGCAGTGGTTATTTGCACATCTCTGAATTTGGGAGTACCCATATTAGCAGGTGAATTACAGGGCATTCCTCAAAATGACTTCTTTCTTACACAGTCTTATATTTGGAAGTCACAAATGCAGAGAAAGACAATTGGTAATAACACTGGTTCTACTATTCTGTGTTCATCTAAGTCTCCTGATATAAATGGTACCTCACTTGTGTGGATAGACCCAGTGCCCGTGACAGGAAATGTCCCAAATCGCAGCATGGATACATCACATTTTTCCACGCAAAACTGACCTTTTTTTTGCAAAGTGGGTAGCTGTGGTTTTTGGGCCCAACCTCAGCTGCCACTTATGGAACCTAGCAAACCTATACATTTCTGAAAAACAGACACCAGGGGAATCCAGGGTAGTGTAACTTGTGTGGCTCTCACCAGATTATTTTACCCAGAATCTCTTGCAAACTTCAAACTTTGACTTAAAAAAACAAATTCTCCTCAAATTTCTGTGATGAAAAGTTCTTGAATCTGCACAGATTCAAGAACTTCCACCCAGCATTCTCCTGCGTCTTCTGATGAAAATGGTACCTCACTTGTATGAGTAGACTTAGGCCCTCATTACAACCCTGGAGGTCGGTGTCAAAGCGGCGGTAAGACCGCCAACAGGCCGGTGGAAAACAAATGGAATCACGACCGTGGCGGAAACCGCCAACATAGACAGCCACTTTAACACTCCGACCGCCACGGTGGTACAAACAAACAGCATGGCGGTCACCACCAACAGTCAGGCGGAAGACAATGTACCGCCCACTGTATCTTGACAGGCCAATCCGCCACCTTTTCCGGGGCGGATTCACCGCAAACAAAAACACGGCGGAAACAGGACTTCGAAGGGAAAACGCTCACCTCTACACACCCCACTAGGAACCAGGATGCCATGGAACCGGACCTTCAGATACTCCCAGCCTTTATCTTCCTGCTCCTCCACTAGGAGCACGAACGCCGGCTGCGAAGACCACAGTGAGTACTGCACCTACGACACAGGGGAGGGGGGAGGGAAAAAACTGTGACACACACACGCAATACGCGACACCCCCACCCCCACCCTCACCCACAAGACCATACACACAAATACATATTGATACAATACAGTTACACCTTCCAAACCCCCCTGGAAGAATGCAAGGACAAAAGGAAATGAATCGAATAATTGTGATATATTCAATTACATAAATGAAAAATATTTACAAATATATACATTTATACTATATACAATTATATACACCAAGAACACAAGTCCAAGGGGTTCCACCATCATAGTCTGTGGATCACTGGGCCCAAAAGGCATGGGAGAGGCCCACACTCAATACCCGATCAAGACGGAGAGAACACTGCAGGGGCATCAGATAGAAATAAAACAGGCACCTCAGGGGGAAGGGAACGGGGGGCACCTCAGTCGGTTGAGTGCACGACGCCAGATCCATGGACCTCCATGCCCACTGTTCAATCCTGGGGAGTGCAAAGCTACAGTCTCTCAAGTCTCTACAGTGGGTGGTTTGCCCACTGTTCAATCCTGGGGAGTGCAAAGCCACAGTCTGGAAGTGAATGTAAATCTCCACTGGTTCTGGAGGGGGCTTTGTGCCCAGAGTGCTTCTTCCTGCCAAGGACAGAGGTAGTGGATGTAAATCTCCACTGGTTCTGGAGGGCACTTTGTGCCCAGAGTGCTTCATCCTGCCAAGGACAGAGGTAGTGGATGTAACTCTCCACTGGTTCTGGAGGGGGCAATGTGCCCAGAGTGCTTCATCCTGCCCGTGGCGGCCTCAGTAGCGTTGGAATCATATGCGCTCACCGGCCTGCGGTGCTGCTGGCGGCAGTGTCCTGGGCAGCGGTTCAGCTGGTGGCGGTCTTGTCCTGGCCTGCGGTGCTGCTGCTGGCGGTCCTGTCTTGGGCAGCGGGGCTGCTGCTGGCAGTCCTGTTTTGGGCAGCGGGCTGCTGCTGGCGGTCCTGTCTTGGGCAGCGGGCCTGCTGCTGGCGGTCCTGACTTGGGCAGCGGGGCTGCTGCTGGCGGTCTTCTCGTGGGCAGCAGGGCTGCTGCTGGCGGTCCTGTCTTGGGCAGCGGGGCTGCTGCTGGCGGTCCTGACATGGGCAGCGGGGCTGCTGCTGGCGGTCCTGACATGGGCAGCGGGGCTGCTGCTGGCGGTCTTGTCTTGGGCAGCGGGGCTGCTGCTGGCAGTCCTGTTTTGGGCAGCGGGCTGCTGCTGGCGGTCCTGTCTTGGGCAGCGGGCCTGCTGCTGGCGGTCCTGACTTGGGCAGCGGGGCTGCTGCTGGCGGTCTTCTCGTGGGCAGCAGGGCTGCTGCTGGCGGTCCTGTCTTGGGCAGCGGGGCTGCTGCTGGCGGTCCTGACATGGGCAGCGGGGCTGCTGCTGGCGGTCCTGACATGGGCAGCGGGGCTGCTGCTGGCGGTCTTGTCTTGGGCAGCGGGGCTGCTGCTGGTGGTCCTGAGTTGGGCAGCGGGGCTGCTGCTGGCGGTCTTCTCCTGGGCAGTGGGGCTGCTGCTGGCGGTCCTGTCTTGGGCAGCGGGGCTGCTGCTGGTGGTCATGTCTTGGGCAGCAGGGCTACTGCTGGAGGTCCTGACTTGGGCAGCGGGGCTGCTGCTGACGGTCTTCTCCTGGGCAGCGGGGCTGCTGCTGGCGGTCCTGTCTTGAGCAGCGGGGCTGCTGCTGGCGGTCCTGTCTTGAGCAGCGGGGCTGCTGCTGGCGGTCCTGTCTTGGGCAGTGGGGCTGCTGCTGGCAGTCCTGACTTGAGCAGCGGGGCTGCTACTGGCGGTCTTGTCCGCCGTGCTGATCTTCCCAGACTTGCCGGTTTTAATGTGCCCCTTCCCCACCTTGGATGGTGTTGCAGCTGTCTCCACGCTCCCAACTGTACCCCTGGGAGCGGCTTTGGAGGCTGATTTCTTTCCCCTCTCCCGCTGGGCACTGGCCAACTTTTTATGCTTGACAGGTGGGGGACTGTCCGTGCTCAGGCTCCTTGCCACACTGGTTGCCCTGCTTCCTGGTGCACTCCATAATCCGGTGACTACTGGCACCACTGGTCCCGCCGATGTGGTGGCTGAGGTGCTAGTTTGGGACCTGGAGAGTCGGGCCCTAGGAAACTGAAAGGGTGGGGGAGGTGAGGGAAAGAGGCCAAGGTTGGCCAGGAAATGTTTCTTAGGAACACTGGGATGGGTAGCTGGAGGGGGTTTGGGAGTGGAGGAAGAGGTTGTGGTTGTAGGAGGTGTACGTTTGGTGACTTTGGGTGAAGGTGCATGGGTTGGAGGCTGTCGTGAGGTGGATGGCTGTTGGGTGGGTGTGTGGTGGCGTTTGTGTACCTTGGGAGGTGGCCTCACAGACACACTGGGAGAGGACACAGGGGATGTGTGAATGGTAGTGGGGGTGGTGAGTGCACGTGAGCTGGGTGTGGTGGTGAGTGTGCTGGTGATGGACCTAGTGGCTGAGGATGTAGTGCATGCAGGTGTGAGTGGAGATGAGACAGGGAGGGAGGAGGGAGACATGGAGGAGGGGGACACAGTGGAGGCAGTGGATGTTGGTGTGTCTGCATGTGTATGATGCTTGCATGAGTGCCTTTGGGATGTGTGGTGCTTATGTTTGGAAGAGCTTCCCTTGTGTTTTTGGGTGTGTGCATGCTGGTCTGATGGTGTGCTTGGGATAGGCTGAGGTACAGGGGTGTGGGTCTGGGTGGAGGAAGTTGGAGGGGGGAGGCTAGAGACAGGGACAATGGCTGCCATCAGTGCTGAGGCCAGAGTCTGAAAAGCTCGCTGAAGGGCTGCCTGACCAGAGTGAATGCCCTCCAGGTATGCATTGGTTTGTTGCAACTGCCTCTCTACACCCTGGATTGCATTCAAAATGGTAGACTGCCCAACAGTGAGGGACCTGAGGAGGTCAATGGCCTCCTCGCTGAGGGCAGCAGGGGTGACTGGGGCAGGGCCTGAGGTGCCTGGGGCGAAGGTGATGCCCACCGTCCTGGGTGAGCGGGCACGGGGCAAAAGCTGAGGGGCTGCTGGTAGGGGGGGTGGCGGCTGTACCTGTAGATGCGGGGGGCACAGATGTTCCCACCACCACAAGGGAGCTCCCATCAGAGAAGGAGTCCGTATCGCTGGTGTCAGCTCCTGCCCCGCTGTGGAGCTCCCCTCGCCCTCCGTCCCACTGGTGACTTCTGACTCCGTAGTGTCGCCCTCCAGGGCCATGTGGGATGCAGCTCCCTCCTGCTCCAGTGCCACTGCTCCTCCGCTCCTCTGCCTGATGATGCTAATGCACACAAGAACAGGGAGACCAAAAAAAGGGGGGGGGAGACAGAAGAAAGACATGTTCAGTGCATGCAATACCGCTACCGTTGGCGGACACGACAGACACAGAAGACCCCTGCACTACGACGCGCACTTAGAGTCCACTATTCAATCCCTGGGACATGGCTTACAAGGGTATTGCCGATTTCTGCATACATGGATTTCACAGGAGCCTGACTAGGTGTAGTTGGCACTGTACGCAGGTGGGGTGGGGTGCCACAAGGCCTGCCTGAAGAAGGGACCTTGCCTACTAAACTCGCCCTGGCCTAGGGGAACCCACAGCCCACCTCCCCCACCCAGGCGCCTCCAATGCACGCTGAATCAGCAGAATGAGAGTGAACTCACCCCTTTGTTGCTGCTGTGATGCCCTCAAGCGCCCATCCAACTCCGGGTGCGCCACGCCAGGATCCTGAACATTGGGGGGGTCATGGTGCGACGGGCACCCTTCCCACGTTGGGAGGCCATCCCCAGCTGGGCCTCCGCCGTCTTCTTGCTCCAGCGGCGAATGTCCTCCCATCTTTTCCGGCAGTGGGTGCTCCGTCTGTGGTAGACCCCCAGGGTCCAGACTTCCTTGGCGATGGCACGCCAAATGTCCTTCTTCTGGTGGGCGCTAACCTACAGGAATTGTACAGGGGAAAAAGAGAAGTTATTACCAACTGCACCATCACAGTAATTTTCCTGCATTCCTATCCTATCCTTGCCATGTGGCACATGCACCCACCTTCGTTTCAGGCACGCCTCATTCTCACCCCCCCTATCTTTCATCCACCCCACTCCACACAGGCATTGCCCATACAGCATGCTCACAGTGTACTTACCTGTTTGTCTGGAGGACCGTAGAGTATTGTGTACTGGGGGAGGACCCCATCCACGAGTTTCTCCAACTCCTCCGTGCTGAAGGCAGGGGCCCTTACCCCAGACACACAAGCCATTGTCTCTTCCAGACTGAGGTCACAGCAGCACTTGCAGTGTAGGTTCTCTCCTGTCGAAGATCAGGTATTGAGTGATTGAACAGAGAGACAATGGCGGTCACGTCCGCGACGGTGCGTACCATCACCGCCGGAGTACATCGTCATTGGCTCCTGGGACCCATCGGGTCCAATGTTAACCAATGCAGGATTGCGCTGTGTGAGAAGGTAGCCTCTTTCTAGCCTTGTTACCCCCACTTTTGGCCTGTTTGTGAGTGTATGTCAGGGTGTTTGTCACTGTTTTCACTGTCTCACTGGGATCCTGATAGCCAGGCCTCAGTGCTCATAGTGAAAACACCATGTTTTCAGTATGGTTGTTATGTGTCACTGGGATCCTGCTGGTCAGGACCCCAGTGCTCATAGGTTTGTGGCCTATATGTATGTGTCACTGGGACCCTGTCACACAGGGCCCCAGTGCTCATAGGTGTGCATGTGTATGTTCCCTGTGTGGTGCCTAACTGTCTCACTGAGGCTCTGCTAACCAGAACCTCAGTGGTTATGCTCTCTCATTTCTTTCCAAATTGTCACTGACAGGCTAGTGACCATTTTTACCAATTTACATTGGCTTACTGGAACACCCTTATAATTCCCTAGTATATGGTACTGAGGTACCCAGGGTATTGGGGTTCCAGGAGATCCCTATGGGCTGCAGCATTTCTTTTGCCACCCATAGGGAGCTCTGACAATTCTTACACAGGCCTGCCACTGCAGCCTGAGTGAAATAACGTCCACGTTATTTCACAGCCATTTTACACTGCACTTAAGTAACTTATAAGTCACCTATATGTCTAACCTTTACCTGGTAAAGGTTAGGTGCAAAGTTACTTAGTGTGAGGGCACCCTGGCACTAGCCAAGGTGCCCCCACATTGTTCAGAGCCAATTCACTGAACTTTGTGAGTGCGGGGACACCATTACACGCGTGCACTACATATAGGTCACTACCTATATGTAGCTTCACCATGGTAACTCCGAATATGGCCATGTAACATGTCTATGATCATGGAATTGCCCCCTCTATGCCATCCTGGCATTGTTGGTACAATCCCATGATCCCAGTGGTCTGTAGCACAGACCCTGGTACTGCCAGACTGCCCTTCCTGGGGTTTCTCTGCAGCTGCTGCTGCTGCCAACCCCTCAGACAGGCAGCTGCCCTCCTGGGGTCCAGCCAGGCCTGGCCCAGGATGGCAGAACAAAGAACTTCCTCTGAGAGAGGGTGTGACACCCTCTCCCTTTGGAAAATGGTGTGAAGGCAGGGGAGGAGTAGCCTCCCCCAGCCTCTGGAAATGCTTTGTTGGGCACAGATGTGCCCAATTCTGCATAAGCCAGTCTACACCGGTTCAGGGACCCCTTAGCCCCTGCTCTGGCGCGAAACTGGACAAAGGAAAGGGGAGTGACCACTCCCCTGACCTGCACCTCCCCTGGGAGGTGTCCAGAGCTCCTCCAGTGTGCTCCAGACCTCTGCCATCTTGGAAACAGAGGTGCTGCTGGCACACTGGACTGCTCTGAGTGGCCAGTGCCACCAGGTGACGTCAGAGACTCCTTGTGATAGGCTCCTTCAGGTGTTAGTAGCCTTTCCTCTCTCCTAGGTAGCCAAACCCTCTTTTCTGGCTATTTAGGGTCTCTGTCTCTGGGGAAACTTTAGATAACGAATGCATGAGCTCAGCCGAGTTCCTCTGCATCTCCCTCTTCACCTTCTGATAAGGAATCGACCGCTGACCGCGCTGGAAGCCTGCAAACCTGCAACATAGTAGCAAAGACGACTACTGCAACTCTGTAACGCTGATCCTGCCGCCTTCTCGACTGTTTTCCTGCTTGTGCATGCTGTGGGGGTAGTCTGCCTCCTCTCTGCACCAGAAGCTCCGAAGAAATCTCCCGTGGGTCGACGGAATCTTCCCCCTGCAACCGCAGGCACCAAAAAGCTGCATCTCCGGTCCCTTGGGTCTCCTCTCAGCACGACGAGCGAGGTCCCTCGAATCCAGCGACACCGTCCAAGTGACCCCCACAGTCCAGTGACTCTTCAGCCCAAGTTTGGTGGAGGTAAGTCCTTGCCTCACCTCGCTGGGCTGCATTGCTGGGAACCGCGACTTTGCAAGCTACTCCGGCCCCTGTGCACTTCCGGCAGAAATCCTTCGTGCACAGCCGAGCCTGGGTCCACGGCACTCTAACCTGCATTGCACGACTTTCTAAGTTGGTCTCCGGCGACGTGGGACTCCTTTGTGCAACTTCGGCGAGCACCGTTTCACGCATCCTCGTAGTGCCTGTTTCTGGCACTTCTCCGGGTGCTACCTGCTTCAGTGAGGGCTCTTTGTCTTGCTCGACGTCCCCTCTCTCTGCAGGTCCAATTTGCGACCTCCTGGTCCCTCCTGGGCCCCAGCAGCGTCCAAAAACGCCAAACGCACGATTTGCGTGTAGCAAGGCTTGTTGGCGTCCATCCGGCGGGAAAACACTTCTGCACGACTCTCCAAGGCGTGGGGGATCCATCCTCCAAAGGGGAAGTCTCTAGCCCTTGTCGTTCCTGCAGTATTCACAGTTCTTCAGCCTAGTAAGAGCTTCTTTGCACCAACCGCTGGCATTTCTTGGGCATCTGCCCATCTCCGAGCTGCTTGTGACTTTTGGACTTGGTCCCCTTGTTCCACAGGTACCTTCAGACAGGAATCCATCGTTGTTGCACTGCTGATTTGTGTTTTCCTTGCCTTCTCCCTCTAACACGACTATTTTGTCCTTAGGGGAACTTTGGTGCACTTTGCACTCACTTTTCAGGGTCTTGGGGAGGGTTATTTTTCTAACTCTCACTATTTTCTAATAGTCCTAGCGACCCTCTACAAGGTCACATAGGTTTGGGGTCCATTCGTGGTTCGCATTCCACTTCTGGAGTATATGGTTTGTGTTGCCCCTATCCCTATGTTTCCCCATTGCATCCTATTGTAACTATACATTGTTTGCACTGTTTTCTAAGACTATACTGCATATTTTTGCTATTGTGTATATATATCTTGTGTATATTTCCTATCCTCTTACTGAGGGTACACTCTAAGATACTTTGGCATATTGTCATAAAAATAAAGTACCTTTATTTTTAGTATAACTGTGTATTGTGTTTTCTTATGATATTGTGCATATGACACTAAGTGGTACTGTAGTAGCTTCACACGTCTCCTAGTTCAGCCTAAGCTGCTCTGCTAAGCTACCATTATCTATCAGCCTAAGCTGCTAGACACCCTATACACTAATAAGGGATAACTGGGCCTGGTGCAAGGTGCAAGTACCCCTTGGTACTCACTACAAGCCAGTCCAGCCTCCTACATTGGTTGTGCAGTGGTGGGATAAGTGCTTGAGACTACTTACCACTCTTGTCATTGTACTTTTCATAAGAGAAAAATATACAAAACAAGGTCAGTGTATATACACATAGCCAAAAAGTTTTGCATTTCCTCTTTTCACTCTTTTCTAAGTGCTGAAAAGTACTTCTAAACTTTCAAAAAGTTCTTAAAAGTTTAAAAAGTTTTTCTGTCTTTCCAAAAAGTTCTGAAAACTTTTTTCTCTTTGTCTATCACTTTAACTCTCTCTAAAAATGTCTGGCACAGGCCAAAAAGTTGAACTGTCCAAACTTGCATATGATCACCTTAGCTGGAAAGGAGCAAGGAGTCTCTGCATAGAGAGAGGTTTGAGTGTAGGGAAGAATCCTTCCTTAGAACTGTTAATTAATATGCTTAGAGTACAGGATAAGGCCATAAGTTCCCAATCTGTAGAAAAAGTAGCTAATGGTTCTCAATCTGATCCAGGGACTCCCCCAGGAAAAGGTTCTGGAAAGAAAATTCTCAGCCTGCCCATTACTAGACAGTCTAGCATAGTTGGTACAGAGGTTGAATCACATCATACTGATGATGTGCTCTCACATTATACTGGTAGCCAAGCTGTTAGGGTGCCCTCTGTAAGGGACAGGTCTCCTTCTGTTCATTCCCATCATACCTCTGTATCTAGAAATGTCCCTCCCACCCACCCTGATGACAGATTGTTAGAAAGGGAGCTCAATAGATTGAGAGTGGAGCAAACCAGACTGAAGCTCAAGAAGCAACAGCTGGATTTGGATAGACAGTCTTTAGAAATAGAGAGGGAAAGACAGAAGATGGGTTTAGATACCCATGGTGGCAGCAGCAGTATTCCCCATAGTCATCCTGCAAAAGAGCATGATTCCAGGAATCTGCATAAGATAGTTCCCCCTTACAAGGAGGGGGATGACATTAACAAGTGGTTTGCTGCACTTGAGAGGGCCTGTGCTGTACAGGATGTCCCTCAAAAGCAGTGGGCTGCTGATCCTATGGCTATCATTTACTGGAAAGGGTAGGGATAGACTCCTTACTGTGAAAGAAAGTGATGCCAATAATTTTACAGTTCTTAAGAATGCACTCCTGGATGGTTATGGCTTAACCACTGAACAGTACAGGATAAAGTTCAGAGAGACCAAAAAGGAGTCTTCACAAGACTGGGTTGATTTCATTGACCATTCAGTGAAGGCCTTGGAGGGGTGGTTACATGGCAGTAAAGTTACTGATTATGAAAGCCTGTATAACACAATCCTGAGAGAGCATATACTTAATAATTGTGTGTCTGATTTGTTGCACCAGTACCTGGTAGACTCTGATCTGACCTCTCCCCAAGAATTGGGAAAGAAGGCAGACAAATGGGTCAGAACAAGAGTGAACAGAAAAGTTCATACAGGGGGTGACAAAGATGGCAATAAGAAGAAAGATGGTGAAAAATCTCAAGATAAGCATGGGGATAAGGGTAAAACCAAAGATCCCACTTCAAATCTTAAACACTCTTCAGAGGGTGGGGATAAAACAAATTCTTCCTCTTCTTCCCAACCTGCACACATTAAAAAGCCTTGGTGCTTTGTGTGTAAAAACAGAGGCCATAGGCCAGGGGATAAGTCCTGTCCAGGTAAACCCCCTGAGCCTACCACCACTAATACATCAAGCTCTAGTGCCCCTAGCAGTAGTGGTACTAGTGGTGGGACTGCTGGCAACAGTCAAGCAAAGGGTGTAGTTGGGTTCACTTATGGGTCCATAGTGGAAACTGATGTAATCAGTCCCAAGACAGTTTCTGTCACACCTAGTGGCATTGGCCTTGCCACACTGGCTGCTTGTCCCCTTACAATGGATAAGTACAGGCAGACAGTTTCAATAAATGGTGTTGAGGCCTTGGCCTACAGGGACACAGGTGCCAGTTTCACTTTGGTGACTGAAAACCTAGTGCCTCCTGAACAACACATCATTGGACAACAGTATAAGATTATTGATGTCCATAACTCCACTAAGTTTCTTCCCTTAGCTATAATTCAGTTTAGTTGGGGTGGAGTTACTGGCCCTAAGCAGGTGGTGGTATCACCTAGCTTACCTGTAGACTGTCTCTTAGGTAATGACCTAGAGGCCTCAGGTTGGGCTGATGTAGAGTTTTATGCCCATGCAGCCATGCTGGGCATCCCTGAGGAATTGTTCCCTCTCATTTCAAGTGAAATGAAAAAGCAAAGGAGAGAAGGCCTGAAAACTCAGGATCCCTCTCCATCAACAGGTAAAAAGGGTATCACAGTATCCCCTAACCACCCTACCATTCAGGATACTATTCCTGTGGTGGGAGAAACCTCTCCTGGGGTGGCACCTGTTCTAAGGGAATCATCAGCTGGCAAAGCTGGACTCCCTGAGGTGGAAGTACCTCTCTGTGGGATAACTAACATTGGTGAGAAAAACAGCACCATTTTAGTTAACATGGAGCATCCCTCCAACCCTTCCAGAGAAACTTTAGTGCAGAAACCCTGCACTACCTCACAACACTTAGGACAGCATCCCTGCCCTAGTGTGGAGCTCATAGGACAGCATCCCTGCCCTGCTCCAACTCAAGAGAAACAGCATCCCTGTTCTCTCTTCCAGCCAGATGGACAAAGTTTTTGCCCAGCTATGGCTTTTCTGAGACAGCATCCCTGTCTGGCATTTCCATCACTACAAATAGGTTCAGTGGACAATTCCCACTGCTCTAAACTAAAACTTACTGATAGAAACTCTGAAAATACATCTTCACATTGTTGCTTAGCTAAAAAACTTCAAACAGGGTGGTTTACATCCCCACAGGGAAGTAACCATATAGTGGATGATAAAGGGAGTAACCAGTCTATTGCAGAGCTACTCTCTACTTATCACCACTTAGACAATAAAGTCTCAACTGGCCAAGGTTAGCCTTATTGTCCTTCGTTTGGGGGGGGGGTTGTGTGAGAAGGTAGCCTCTTTCTAGCCTTGTTACCCCCACTTTTGGCCTGTTTGTGAGTGTATGTCAGGGTGTTTGTCACTGTTTTCACTGTCTCACTGGGATCCTGATAGCCAGGCCTCAGTGCTCATAGTGAAAACACCATGTTTTCAGTATGGTTGTTATGTGTCACTGGGATCCTGCTGGTCAGGACCCCAGTGCTCATCGGTTTGTGGCCTATATGTATGTGTCACTGGGACCATGTCACACAGGGCTCCAGTGCTCATAGGTGTGCATGTGTATGTTCCCTGTGTGGTGCCTAACTGTCTCACTGAGGCTCTGCTAACCAGAACCTCAGTGGTTATGCTCTCTCATTTCTTTCCAAATTGTCACTGACAGGCTAGTGACCATTTTTACCAATTTACATTGGCTTACTGGAACACCCTTATAATTCCCTAGTATATGGTACTGAGGTACCCAGGGTATTGGGGTTCCAGGAGATCCCTATGGGCTGCAGCATTTCTTTTGCCACCCATAGGGAGCTCTGACAATTCTTACACAGGCCTGCCACTGCAGCCTGAGTGAAATAACGTCCACGTTATTTCACAGCCATTTTACACTGCACTTAAGTAACTTATAAGTCACCTATATGTCTAACCTTTACCTGGTAAAGGTTAGGTGCAAAGTTACTTAGTGTGAGGGCACCCTGGCACTAGCCAAGGTGCCCCCACATTGTTCAGAGCCAATTCACTGAACTTTGTGAGTGCGGGGACACCATTACACGCGTGCACTACATATAGGTCACTACCTATATGTAGCTTCACCATGGTAACTCCGAATATGGCCATGTAACATGTCTATGATCATGGAATTGCCCCCTCTATGCCATCCTGGCATTGTTGGTACAATCCCATGATCCCAGTGGTCTGTAGCACAGACCCTGGTACTGCCAGACTGCCCTTCCTGGGGTTTCTCTGCAGCTGCTGCTGCTGCCAACCCCTCAGACAGGCAGCTGCCCTCCTGGGGTCCAGCCAGGCCTGGCCCAGGATGGCAGAACAAAGAACTTCCTCTGAGAGAGGGTGTGACACCCTCTCCCTTTGGAAAATGGTGTGAAGGCAGGGGAGGAGTAGCCTCCCCCAGCCTCTGGAAATGCTTTGTTGGGCACAGATGTGCCCAATTCTGCATAAGCCAGTCTACACCGGTTCAGGGACCCCTTAGCCCCTGCTCTGGCGCGAAACTGGACAAAGGAAAGGGGAGTGACCACTCCCCTGACCTGCACCTCCCCTGGGAGGTGTCCAGAGCTCCTCCAGTGTGCTCCAGACCTCTGCCATCTTGGAAACAGAGGTGCTGCTGGCACACTGGACTGCTCTGAGTGGCCAGTGCCACCAGGTGACGTCAGAGACTCCTTGTGATAGGCTCCTTCAGGTGTTAGTAGCCTTTCCTCTCTCCTAGGTAGCCAAACCCTCTTTTCTGGCTATTTAGGGTCTCTGTCTCTGGGGAAACTTTAGATAACGAATGCATGAGCTCAGCCGAGTTCCTCTGCATCTCCCTCTTCACCTTCTGATAAGGAATCGACCGCTGACCGCGCTGGAAGCCTGCAAACCTGCAACATAGTAGCAAAGACGACTACTGCAACTCTGTAACGCTGATCCTGCCGCCTTCTCGACTGTTTTCCTGCTTGTGCATGCTGTGGGGGTAGTCTGCCTCCTCTCTGCACCAGAAGCTCCGAAGAAATCTCCCGTGGGTCGACGGAATCTTCCCCCTGCAACCGCAGGCACCAAAAAGCTGCATCTCCGGTCCCTTGGGTCTCCTCTCAGCACGACGAGCGAGGTCCCTCGAATCCAGCGACACCGTCCAAGTGACCCCCACAGTCCAGTGACTCTTCAGCCCAAGTTTGGTGGAGGTAAGTCCTTGCCTCACCTCGCTGGGCTGCATTGCTGGGAACCGCGACTTTGCAAGCTACTCCGGCCCCTGTGCACTTCCGGCGGAAATCCTTCGTGCACAGCCAAGCCTGGGTCTACGGCACTCTAACCTGCATTGCACGACTTTCTAAGTTGGTCTCCGGCGACGTGGGACTCCTTTGTGCAACTTCGGCGAGCACCGTTTCACGCATCCTCGTAGTGCCTGTTTCTGGCACTTCTCCGGGTGCTACCTGCTTCAGTGAGGGCTCTTTGTCTTGCTCGACGTCCCCTCTCTCTGCAGGTCCAATTTTCGACCTCCTGGTCCCTCCTGGGCCCCAGCAGCGTCCAAAAACGCCAAACGCACGATTTGCGTGTAGCAAGGCTTGTTGGCGTCCATCCGGCGGGAAAACACTTCTGCACGACTCTCCAAGGCGTGGGGGATCCATCCTCCAAAGGGGAAGTCTCTAGCCCTTGTCGTTCCTGCAGTATTCACAGTTCTTCAGCCTAGTAAGAGCTTCTTTGCACCAACCGCTGGCATTTCTTGGGCATCTGCCCATCTCCGAGCTGCTTGTGACTTTTGGACTTGGTCCCCTTGTTCCACAGGTACCTTCAGACAGGAATCCATCGTTGTTGCACTGCTGATTTGTGTTTTCCTTGCCTTCTCCCTCTAACACGACTATTTTGTCCTTAGGGGAACTTTGGTGCACTTTGCACTCACTTTTCAGGGTCTTGGGGAGGGTTATTTTTCTAACTCTCACTATTTTCTAATAGTCCTAGCGACCCTCTACAAGGTCACATAGGTTTGGGGTCCATTCGTGGTTCGCATTCCACTTCTGGAGTATATGGTTTGTGTTGCCCCTATCCCTATGTTTCCCCATTGCATCCTATTGTAACTATACATTGTTTGCACTGTTTTCTAAGACTATACTGCATATTTTTGCTATTGTGTATATATATCTTGTGTATATTTCCTATCCTCTTACTGAGGGTACACTCTAAGATACTTTGGCATATTGTCATAAAAATAAAGTACCTTTATTTTTAGTATAACTGTGTATTGTGTTTTCTTATGATATTGTGCATATGACACTAAGTGGTACTGTAGTAGCTTCACACGTCTCCTAGTTCAGCCTAAGCTGCTCTGCTAAGCTACCATTATCTATCAGCCTAAGCTGCTAGACACCCTATACACTAATAAGGGATAACTGGGCCTGGTGCAAGGTGCAAGTACCCCTTGGTACTCACTACAAGCCAGTCCAGCCTCCTACACGCTGCGGTCTTCGACCGCCTACCGCGATGGTGTACTACGCCAGCGCAGTTACCTCATATCCCCTTGTCCCACCTTACAGGTCAGGCAGCTGCCATTTCAGGGGGCCACATGGCATTATTTTTGACTGCGTCACACATACCTAGGCCTTGCCTAAACACTCATACAGGCAAATTTTGATTTATTAATATTTTCTGAGTAAGCTGTATTACGTACCTCAGAGTTGGTTGACTCTCTGCTCGCTGTTCTCCTCCATAGGCACCGTCCGCTGGGGCATGTGAGGGGATGGCGGCATCCTCCGGTGTACAGACTGCTGGTGGACCTGTCGACAATGGAGGAGCGACATGTGATCATCACCTACAGGCTTGATCGTGCCACAATCCATGAACTGTGTGCCCAGTTGGAGCCAGACCTGATGTCACCTATCCGCCATCCCACAGGAATCCCCCCTCAAGTGCAGGTGCTGTCAGTACTCCATTTCCTAGCAAGTGGGTCTTTTCAAACAACAGTGGCCATAGCATCAGGGATGTCCCAGCCTATGTTTTCCAACGTGTTGTCCAGAGTGTTGTCTGCCCTGCTGAAACACATGCAGAGCTACATCGTTTTCCCTCAGGTGGAGGATTTGCCTACAGAGAAAGGTGATTTCTATGCCCTGGGACAACATCATAGGTGCCACTGATGGGACACATGTGGCCTTGGTCCCCCCCGCAGGAGTGAACAGGGGTATAGAAACTGGAAGATTTACCATTCCATGAATGTGCAGATGGTGTGTTTGGCAGACCACTACATCTCCCATGTTAATGCAAAATTCCCTGGCTCAGTGCATGACGCTTACATCCTGCGGAATAGCAGCATCCCGTATGTGATTGGGCAACTCCAGAAGTACCATGTGTGGCTATTAGGTGAGCACATGGACCCAATACAGTGGGAATATTTGTCTGGGTCTGTGGATGTCCCTATGAGTTAGTGTGTGTCTAACAGTTGTCCCTCGCCATTTTCAGGTGACTCTGGTTACCCCAACCTGTCATGGCTACTGACCCCAGTGAGGAATCCCAGAACAAGGGCAGAGGAACGCTACAATGAGACCCATGGGCGAACTAGGAGGATTATAGAGCGGACCTTCGGCCTCCATATGACAGGTGGTTCCCTATTCTACTCACCAAAGAAGGTATGCCAGATCATCGTGGCCTGCTGTATGCTTCACAACTTGGCTTTGGACGACAGGTGCCTTTTCTGCATGAGGATGGTCCAGATGGAGGTGTTGTGGCAGCTGTGGACCCTGTTGACAGTGAAGACGAGGAAGCAGAAGAAGAGGACATCGACAACAGGAACACGGTGATCCTGCAATATTTCCAGTGAGACAGAGGGAAGAAGACAACACTGCCTGCTACATATGAATTAATCTACTACCTCTCTACTGTCTGTCCTTTTCACCCAGTGTATGGTCACTGAGTTGTCACTTTCCCTTACGATTTCACAGATGTGGGTCCCACTGTGTGACATCTGCTTTGTTTCCTCACGGACTACAGCTGTGTGACATAGGTATGTTGACATTACATTTGAAAGAACATTTTGCCAGTGTAATTGCTAATACACTATTTCGAAATCACAGACAGACTCCAGATTGTTTTGTGCTTTAAGGGTGTTTATATAAGTGCTTAATATTGGATGGGTGGGTAAAATGTTCAGGGGTGATGGTGGAGGAATGTCCATTGCAGAGTCCAGTCTATTAGTCTCACAGGTGCATTGTCCAAAGGGGCATAGGAAGTGGAGCTATGGCAGTTTAAGGATGGACAGGGTGACAAGGTGGGACAAATGGATGACAATCAGGGCGGTCTCATTTCTTGGTGGGGGTCTTGGCATCGTTCGTTGTCTTTGTCCTGGATCTCGGGGACCGTTTGCGGGGTGGTTCTCCCTCTGCAGGGGGTGAGGTGCTGGTGTGGTGGTCCTGTGGCGGTGCCTCCTGTTCACTAGCGGCGGCAGAGGTGGTGGGCAGTTCATCAGCCAGGCTAGTGTCAGGGGCCCCTTGTTGTGCCACAGTGTCCCTCCTGGTGTTCACAAGTTCCTTCAGCACCCCTACAATGGTGCCCAGGGTGGTACTGATGGATTTGAGTTCCTCCCTGAACCCCAAATATTGTTCCTCCTGCAGCCGCTAGGTCTCCTGAAACTTGGCCAGTACCGTTGCCATCGTCTCCTGGGAATGGTGGTAGGCTCCCATGATGTTGGAGAGGGCCTCGTGGAGAGTGGGTTCCCTGGGCCTGTCCTCCCCCTGTCGCTCAGCAGCCCTCCCAGTTCCTGGGCCTCTGTCCCCTGAACCGTGTGCCCACTGCCACTGCCCCCAGGTCCCTGTTGTTGGGGTGGTGGGTTAGCCTGGGTTCCCAGTAGTGGTGGACACACTGCTGCTTGACGTGTCCTGGGGACAGAGGTATGGGCCCGCTGGGTGTGTGCTGTGCTGGTGTTTCCAGAGGGGGGAAGCTCTGTAGTGGCTTGTGCCAGTGTGAGGGGAACTGACTGTCCCGAGGTCCCAGATGGGCCGGACTAGTCATCTAGATCCAGTTGGACAGAGCTGCTGTCATCACTGTGGGCCTCTTCTGTGGGTGGAGTGGACATGTCTGGCCCTCCTGTCCGTGACGTTGGGTAGGGGTCCTGCAGGGGTGTAAAAGCATGATTATTGCATCTGTGTGTGCCATAGTGTGCAATGGAGGGTGACCGTGTACCCCAGTGCTTCCATTCCTGTGTAGGAGCTTGTGTGATGATGGTTTAGGGGGGTATATGGGTATGTGCAGTGGCCATGCTTTGGTGATGGGTGTCCATGCTTTGGTGTTGCATGCATGGCTTGGGTTTGGGATGTGTGGTTTGTGATATTGGGACATGTGTGAGGAGTTGGAGTGTTGGGGGTGAGGGCGAGGGTGGGGGTATGTGATGGCATGCAGGTGGGGTGGGGGATATGGTAATTAAGATATAACTTACCAGAGTCCATTCCTCCAGCTACTCCTGCGAGGCCCTCAGGATGCAGTATAGCCAAGACCTGCTCCTCCCATGTTGTTAGTTCTGGGGGAAGAGGTGGGGGTCCGCCGCATGTCCTCTGCACCGCGATGTGGTGTCTTGAAACCACGGAACGCACCTTCCCCCGTAGGTCATTCCACCTCTTCCTGATGTCATCCCATTTTCTTGGGTGCTGTCCCACTGCATTGACCCTGTCCATGATTCTGCGCCATAGCTCCATCTTCCTAGCTATGGAGGTGTGCTGCACCTGTGATCAGAATAGCTGTGGCTCTACCCGGATGATTTCCTCCACCATGACTCTGAGCTCCTCCTCAGAGAACCTGGGGTGTCTTTGCGGGCCATGGGGTGGTGTGGGTGATGTGTGGGGTGGTGTGTGTTGTGATGTGTGAGGTGATATTTAGAGGTGTGTTGTGTGAGGTGCGTGGATGTTATGTGAGTGATGGTGTTGTGTGCCTGTGGATGCTAGTGTTGTTTCTGGTGGTGTCTCTCTCTGGCCTTCTGTCGCAATTGTGGTCGTAGGGGTTTGTGGGTGATGTGGGTGTGTGTTTTATATTGTATTGGATGTGTGGGAGTGGTGTGTGTATGTGTATCAGGTGTGTATATTTTGAACTGTCCAATGTGGATGTGTTTTGGAAAAGTGTGTGTATTTTGAGCGCGGCGGTGTGTACCGCCAATGGAATACTGCGGTTGAAAGACCACTGCATGGATTCGTGGGTCGTGATAGTATGGGCGTATTCCTGTTGGCGTGACGGTGTCGGTTTTGTTATCGCCAGTTTATCACTGACCTTTGGTGTGGCAGACTTGTGTGGGTGTCTATATTTTGGCGGATTCCGGGCTTTGGGTCATAATGACCGTGGCGGAATTCCACGGCCACGGCGGTGTGTTGGCGGTCTTCTGCACGGTGGTAAGCGGCTTTTACCACCAATGTTGTAATGAGGGCCTTAGTGCCCACAAGAGGAAACGGCCCCAAACACAACATAGAGACATCGCATTTTTCCAAACAAAACTGAATGTTTTTTTCAGTGGGAAGCTGTGGTTTGTGGGCCCTACATTAGCTGGCGCTTAGGGAAACCTAGCAAACCTGTAAAGTTTCAAAAAATAGACACCCAGGGGAATCAAGGATGGGGTGACTTGTGTGACTCTCAACAACAAGTTGTTTACCCAGAATCCCTTGCAAACCTCAAACTTTGACTAAAAAACACATTTACCTCACATTTCTGTGATGGAAAGTTCTGTAATCTGAGGGAAGCCACAAATTTCCTACCACCCAGTCTTTTCCTCAGTCTCCAGATAAAAATTATACCTCACTTGTACAGGTGATCCAAGTGCCTGCGACAGGGAAGGCCCAAAAAAGTGTAGAAATTAAGGGGGGAACCAAAGCGGGTCCAAAAGTGCAGTTTTTTCATATGTTGTTACTCTGACTCTGCTTGGGGGAGGGAACATTGTAGCCTTAGTGATCTCACTGCAGAGCTTATCTTCTTATCGCCTTGCAAGAAAGAAACACTGCCAGGGCCTGGAGGTAACATTAACTGGACAGGAGATCAGACAGGCAGAGGTAGCTCCAAAGTTAACTGCTGTTTGCTCAGCAGGCAATGTTTACACTGGATAAATTCCAGCTAATCTTGAAGGATACGTTTCTGATATATACCTGCGGAGTAGAAAAGGTCAGCACCAACCTGCTGTGGTTTGACCAGCTGAGTTGCGTAACTGTAAACAACACCACCAGGGCCATAGCCACCAGTGAGGGAGTATGGTGGGGTTTAAGGGGTATTCGTTTAACACAGTGAACTATTTAGCTAGTGGGAGAACTAAATCAGAGGTATTGTCCTGTTAAATGTAGAATTTAAAATGCAACAGCAATCCAGTGGATAAATTGCAGAATGTGGGTCTAGAAAAACTGGGGATCAGATCCCAGCTCCCAGCCTTCACCAAATGTGTGATCTTAGTCAAATTACAGATTAGTGGCCAGCACTGGCAGTGTCACCATGCACGGCTGTCACACCAGTGGTGCTGCTTCTAATGCACAGATTACAACGGCCTGGCACTAGGCTGACGCCATTTTTGTGGTGATTTAATATCCAGCATATATGAGGACTTGCATTAGTTTCTTAAAGTACCACATAGTCGTGCTATGCACAGCTTTGCATTGCTTTGCGTCAAGAGGGCGTTGCACAGGTGGCGGATGGGTGTTTCCATGAAAACACTCATGGGTTTTCATGCAACTCACTATCTACAAACACTGGCAGACAAGGATTTCAGCCAAAATATTATGCCCCCCTCAAGGCAGGCTTAAGAAGGAGAACCAAGAACATTTCTCCTTGCTTTTCCAACTTTGCATGGGTGCTCAAGGAAACAATCAGACATTTAGTAAGCGTGAGGGCCTCGAGGAGCTGGAGAAAGAGGTTGCTGCGCAGTGGCTCATTGGAACAGCCAGGTCTTGAGTTCCTTCCTGAATTACAGGAGCGACAGTGCGGTCCTGAGGAGGTGGGGAGGTTGTTCCATGCCTTGGTTGCCAGGTGCGAGTAGGAGCGTCCTCCACTGTGGGTCACCAAATTCAGGGAGTGTGAGCGAGGCAAGGGACGCAGATCAAAGGTGTCTGGTCAATGATGTGCTGCATTGTACAGCATAAATGCAAAGTAGGTAAAGCTTTAAAGGATATTTTGTGTTCTGTAAGAGGTGCCATCCATTACAAAACATAAGCGTCAGAGAATGTACACTCCCTTGCACTATGGCACAAGGGTTCATTGCAGTAGTGGGAGAAAGAAAAAGATATGGTATATTTTTTTCTCTTTCCCTTTGACGCAAGACAGTGCAGCAACTGTGATGCAGCGTTGCCTTGAGTCAAAAATGGTAAACTTGGGCCTCAGGCTGCATTTGTAGAATGTACCACGGCCTGCCTCCAGTGGCGGCTCCTCCGGTTGGGCGGAGGAGCGTCGCCCCCCCCCACCGGCAGCTGCAAAACCTTTTAAAGAAAACGATAATAAACTATGTTTATTATTGTTTTCTTTGAAAGGGGCGGGGCCGCGGGGGTGTAGGAAAGTACCATCATTACTGGCATGTTACCCACATATTTCACTGTATATATGTTGTTTTAGTTGTATGTGTCACTGGGACCCTGCCAGCCAGGGCCCCAGTGCTCATAAGTGTGCCCTGTATGTGTTCCCTGTGTGATGACTCACTGCTAACCAGAACCTCAGTGGTTATGCTCTCTCTGCTTTCCAAATTTTCACTAACAGGGTCGTGACCAATTTCACCAATTCACATTGGCATACTGGAACACCCTTATAATTCCCTATTATATGGCACAGGAGATCCCTATTTATTTTGCCACCCATAGGGAGCTCTGACAATTCTAACACAGGCCTGCCATTGCAGCCTGAGTGAAATAATGCACACATTATTTCCCAGCCATTTATCACTGCACATAAGTAACTTATAAGTCACCTATATGTCTAACCTTCACTTAGTGAAGGTTGGGTGCTAACCTGGCACAAGCCAAGGTGCCACCACATCGTTCAGGGCAACTTCCCCGGACTTTGTGAGTGCGGGGACACCATTACACGTGTGCACTGTACATAGGTCACTACCTATGTACAGCGTCACAATGGTAACTCCAAACATGGCCATGTAACATGTCTAAGATCATGGAATTGGGGAACAATTCCATGAACCCCTGGGTCTCTAGCACAGAACCCGGGTACCGCCAAACTGCCTTTCCGGGGTTTCCACTGCAGCTGCTGCTACCAACCCCTCAGACAGTTCCTGCCCCCCTGGGGCCAGGCAGCCCTGGCCCAGGAAGGCAGAACAAAGGATTTCCTCTGAGAGAGGGTGTTACACCCTCTCCCTTTGGAAATAGGTGTGATGGGCTGAGGAGGAGTAGCCTCCCCCAGCCTCTGGAAATGCTTTGATGGGCACAGATGGTGCCCATCTCTGCATAAGCCAGTCTACACTGGTTCAGGGATCCCCCAGCCCTGCTCTGGCACAAAACTGGACAAAGGAAAGGGGAGTGACCACTCCCCTGACCTGCACCTCCCAGGGGAGGTGCCCAGAGCTCCTCCAGTGTGTCCTAGACCTCTGCCATCTTGGAAACAGAGGTGCTGGAGGCACACTGGACTGCTCTGAGTGGCCAGTGCCAGCTGGTGACGTCAGAGACTCCTTCTGATAGGTTCTTACCTGTCTTGTTGGTAGCCAAACCTCCTTTTCTGACTATTTAGGGTCTCTGCTTTGGGGAATTCTTCAGATAACAAATGCAAGAGCTCACCAGAGTTCCTCTGCATCTCCCTCTTCACCTTCTACCAAGGATCGACCGCTGACTGCTCCAGGACACCTGCAAAACCGCAACAAAGTAGCAAGACGACTACCAGCAACATTGTAGCGCCTAATCCTGCCGGCTTTCTTGACTGTTTCCTGGTGGTGCACGCTATGGGGGTAGCCTGCCTTCACCCTGCACCAGAAGCTCCAAAGAAATCTCCCGTGGGTCGACGGAATCTTCCCCCTGCTAACGCAGGCACCAAAAGACTGCATCATTGGTCCCCTGGGTACCCTCTCATCCTGACGAGCGTGGTCCCTGGAACTCAGCAACTCTGTCTAAGTGACTCCGACAGTCCAGTGACTCTTCAGTCCAAGTTTGGTGGAGGTAAGTCCTTGCCTCCCCACGCTAGACTGCATTGCTGGGTACCGCATGATTTGCAGCTGCTCTGGCTCCTGTGCACTTTTCTAGGATTTCCTTCGTGCACAGCCAAGCCTGGGTCCACGGCACTCCGTCCTGCTTTGCACAACCTTCTGAGTTGTCCTCCGGCGTCGTGGGACTCCCTTTTGTGACTTCACGTGGACTCTGGTTCACTTTCCTTCCAAGTGCCTGTTCAGGTACTTTTGCGGGTGCTGCCTGCTTTTGTGAGGGCTTCCTGAGTTTCTGGGTGCCCCCTCTGTCTCCTCCTCCAAGTGGCAACATCCTGGTCTCTCCTGGGCTACAGCAGCACCCAAAAACCTCTACCGCGACCCTTGCAGCTAGCAAGGCTTGTTTGTGGCCTTTCTGTGTGGGAACACCTCTGCAAGCTTCATCGCAATATGGGACATCCATCCTCCAAAGGGGAAGTTCCTAGTCTTCTTCTTTCTTGCAGAACTCTAAGCTTCTTCCAACAGGTGGCAGCTTCCTTGCATCCTCAGCTGGCGTTTCCTGGGCTCCTGCCCACTCCCGGCACTGTCGCGACTATTGGACTTGGTCTTCTTGTCTTACAGGTACTCAGGTCCGGAAATCCACTGTTGTTGCATTGCTGGTGTTTGTTCTTCCTGCAGAATCCCCCTATCACGACTTCTGTGCTCTCTGGGGGTAGTAGGTGTACTTTACTCCTACTTTTCAGGGTCTTGGGGTGGGCTATTTTTCTAACCCTCACTGTTTTCTTACAGTCCCAGTGACCCTCAACAAGCTCTCATAGGTTTGGGGTCCATTTGTGGTTCGCATTCCACTTTTGGAGTATATGGTTTGTGTTGCCCCTATACCTATGTGCTCCTATTGCAACCTATTGTAATTCTACACTGTTTGCATTACTTTTCTTGCTATTACTTATCTAATTTTGGTTTGTGTACATATATTTTGTTTATAGATCTTATCCTCATACTGAGGGTACTCACTGAGATACTTTTGGCATATTGTCATAAAATAAAGTACCTTTATTTTTAGTAACTCTGTGTATTGTGTTTTCTTATGATATTGTGCATATGACACCAGTGGTATAGTAGGAGCTTTACATGTCTCCTAGTTCAGCCTAAGCTGCTTTGCCATAGCTACCTTCTATCAGTCTAAGCTGCTAGAAACACCTCTTCTAGACTAATAAGGGATAACTGGACCTGGCACAAGGTGTAAGTATCCCTTGGTACCCACTACAAGGCAGGCCAGCCTCCTACAGACGTGCACTGAGGGAGAGTGCTCAGCACTCCCCCTTTACAGCGCATGTGTGTTTGGCCGGCTGTCTCGGGCCGGCCAAAAAAATCATGCCTTGTAAGCTCTCTCCAGCCCAGCAACACAGTTGACGGGCTGGAGAGAACCTGCACAGGCTCCCAGTCTGCCTGGGAGCGCCCTGGCTGGGCGCTCCCAGCTAATCCTGATGCTGCTCTGAGCAGCGTCAGGTTTGGCGGAGGGCAGGCTGGGAGCCTGTGCCTGCAGCGAAGAGCGTCGAGGGACAGAGAAGCGGCGGAGGATGTAAGTGATTTTAAAAAAAATAAATAAATTAAATGTTTATTCCCGCCCTTTTTGATCTTAGGCAAAAAACTTTAGGTCCCTGTTTCTCATTGTCCTTAATCGTCAAATTTAAGAGCACCCTAAGTAATTCAACTTGGGATGTGACTTACATAAAATACTCTTGTGTGGTCTCATCACTATATTGTTGATCATCTGTAGGAACAATAAAGGCCACATGCAGGAGAGCACATAACTGACTTGCCTCTTAGGTTCCTCATGGGATCATCATTCAGTGATGAAGGAGTGGGCACAGGAAGGTCTTCATGAATTTAGAAACTTTCACTTTTAATAAATGTCACTAAACGCCAGTGACGTCGTCTAGTTGCTGAATTAAAACCGTACTAAATGTTAATGAAACACACTTCTTTGCAACCTTAAGCCTTCATCATATTTGTACACGAGGCCTGAACTGCTGTCCTGGATGGTTCATGTTGGAAATTGGATTATCATTTGAGGGGGGGGATTATCAAACTAAAGAAATATTCACAGCTCTAGTCAGAGTGAACCCTCAAAGTCACTAAGGCACAGATTTACAAAACCTTTTTTGTGCAAATGGCCCGATTCGCAGAATCAGGCCGTTTCTGCACAGAAAAAAGCATTTTGGTATGTACAAATGCTCTTCTGCGATTCAGTAATCTATTTACCGAATCACAAAATAGGTTTGCGAGTCGCAATTAGGAAGGGGCGTGCCAAAGGCGCTGTTTCCTAATTGCCAGTCCCAGTGGTATGTATGATTGTTTTGTGGCTGTGAATGCGGTCGCAAAACAATTGCAGTTAACACAATTTTTTCAGAGCAGGCAGTGTTCTTAAAAAATGAAACTGAAATGTTTTATTTTTATTTTTGAAAAGCATTTTGCAACGGGTCTCGCATTATGTCGAGTTAGAGCTATTAGTGTTGTAAACTCGTAACCAGACTTTTCTTGCCACATTAAATAAAATAAAAAAAAGAGCACGATTGTGCTGTGTCTGCGAAATAAAGAGAAAAAGTAGCCCTATACGGAAAACATGGAGCCTCGTATGTTTCCAGTAGTTTACCGGTGCTCTCGAGGAGGGCTAAACACCGGAAAAGGCATGACGTATGCATGCCTTTCACAAATGAAAGCAAGCGGATTTTAAAAGGCAAGCCCTCGAACCAATGAAAGTGACTGACGTAACATGGGCGTGGTTAAAATCCCCTAAAGAGAGATTAGAGGAGGGACGGAGCGCTTTGCTCTCGCCCCTAAAACAGCAACGTTTGTTAAATTAAGCTTAATGACTCTTGCTCATCAAGGCAAACAAATGTGAAAAACAATGGAAGGGGTGAGATGGAGAAGATGTTACCTCAATACTAGGGAATTGTCCATTCAAAGGTCTACAAAATTGAAGGTACAAAAAAAACGTTTAAATGCTCAGCACGTTTATGAAGAAGGTTTTGAAAAAAGGATACGTAGAGTGAGAGAACGAAAGGAAGACAGGAAAAAAAGTTTTAATAACCCAGGGGAGAAAATAGGTAAAAAGTTTGAAGAAGAGATATCCCAATACGTTTTCCTCAGCCAAACATACAGAAGTTAAGTTCAAATCAGAAATGATTTTGTCTTACAACTCCATCAGCAGGAGGTGCAGCAAGTGTGCTATCTTGCAACTAAAAGCCCATTTTGCTGCCAAAGATTAGGTTCCACGTGCATTGTTTGCCTATAATGTCAATAATCCTCGCATTATTCCTGAACATATGACCGCTTACTACTGCCGAATGTTTCAAGCACCTGCACAATGTCTACATTGACATGCCAGCAATGCACAAACTAGGATCTCCATAATTCTGAAACACTCAGAAGAGCCGGTGGCTACATCACAAAAAGTTTCCTCCAAAACAGAGCTAAGCACCACCTTGTCCAATCAGTGTGCAAGACGGCCTACAGTCTCTGGAGTATGTTTGTCATGTCCACTTCATTTGCCCAAATTGATAGATTCTAAGACTCTGACAGCACTAGGTAAGATCTTTGCTGTTTGGCTTTCGGATGACAGACAGGGTTCTGCCCGGCCTGCCGGCACCACAGCAAGGCCTAGAATTCTAGCTGGCAACCCATGTACATCCCTCTGCCTACAAGTACATCATTGTCATATGTGTGGGGCTTGAATGGAGACAGTCAATAGAGGCAAAACATTTCCCTTAGGCTAATATGATTTACTTTTCATGAGAGTCAATTTAATGCCTGATCGTTATGTTTATAAAATATATACTGACTTGTTTTGATTTGTCCCCAAAAAAAGTAGTACATATGTGTGATTATCCAATGTATGCACACTTAACTGTTTAACATGTTTAACAGCAAAAAAACACTACTTTTGGTGCAGTTGTACAGTATCAATAATGTGGTGGAGCGCGTCACACATCCTTTTCCAAATCCCATGTTGGTAAAATAATCATCGGGAGTTACTAAGGATATATGTTTATGTATAAATATGTACATTTAAATGTATGCCGACCTAAAAAAAACTGTTCTTAGATAGATATTTCTTTCATTCCGAAAAGTCACATACAGGCACGTTCTAATGTTTTCGGAATATGGTAACAAAGTGCTGTTAATTTCACATTGGCGAACATAATTGATTTTTCTGGGTTCCATGTTGTTTCTAATAATGGCATAAGAAAAGAAATGTACAGAAAAATGTATGGCTTCTGTTGAGTGAAATAGGATTGCAAGAACATATCAGTTTACAAAATGTGTATCGCTTAAGTTGACGTGCAGTAAAACCTCTTAAAATATATATTACTTTCCACCTTTTTCACATCCCTCTTGACTTCCTAAATAATTGTACATTTGAATGTTCACTCTCACTCCATTTCCACACTCTTGCCCCAATCACAAGACAGTGCATTAATGCTGATGTTACACTCTTTACTTCCGGGTCCTTGTAGCTAAGTAAAAAAAAAAAACTGATGCCCTCAATATCACATTTCATTTCCTGGTTTTATGTACACACAAAAGTGCAAGAGTTCAGGAATGAAACCCTGGGCATCCTGTGATCTGCACGCATTGTTTCCAGACTATAAACCGCCTATTGTTTGTAAAGGCAGCAACCTCGTGTAGCACAAGCAAAGGAAGCATGTCCCAACATTTCACTGAATGGTTAGACACAAGAAAAATGAGCGCTCTGCTACAGTTCACTCGTAATGAAACCTATCGGCAAAAGTGCAATTATCTACGTAACCGGCAAAAGTGCAATTAACTGTGTAACAGGGTCGATATTATGCAAAGCGCTCGACTTCAGCCAAGTGAGATAACGCTGCAAAAATAGAGAAAAAGTAGTCCACAAACCCAGCGAGCCTCGCACGTTTTCTGTACTTGGTCGCTGCGCTCGAGGAGGGCTAACCACCGGAAAAGGCATGACATACGCGTGCCTTCCACCAATGAAAGCAAACAGATTCTAACAGGCAAGCCC
Organism: Pleurodeles waltl; assembly: GCF_031143425.1. NCBI lineage: Eukaryota > Metazoa > Chordata > Amphibia > Caudata > Salamandridae > Pleurodeles > Pleurodeles waltl. Next base: position 13,705,932 of record NC_090436.1, on the reverse strand, counting down.
ACGAACCAATGAAAGACACGGAGGTGACGTAGACGGGGCTCCGAGCCCTTTTCTAATTCCTAAAGCGTCTCGCTAGTGACACGCATGCGCAAGCGCATGCGACGCAGGCTCGACCCTAAAAACAAAACTGTTTTATTTTAAAAGCAGTCACACACATGGTGGTCTGCTGACCCCAGCAGGCCACCATCCCTGTGAGTGTGGCCATTCCTAAATGGGTCGCTATTTGCGACCTGCCTTATAAAAATTAATGAGGCGGGTCCCTTGCAACCCATTTGTGAATTGTTAGCAGTGTCTGAGACGCTATTGTAAATCAGGTTTTGCAACTCGCAAATTGTGAGTCACTAAGACTCGCAAATTGTGAGTTGCAAAACCTGACATTTGTACATGTGGCCATAAATGACTCTAAACTCAACCACCTGGTAGCTATAGCACAGAGCAGACAGGCTTAATGTAGGGCAACGAGGCAATAAGTAAAGTATTGAGGCAGGGCCAAAACAATCAAAGTCAAAATGCAAAACAATAAAAAACTCAAAATTAGAAAAATAGCATTCAATTTAATGTACAAAATGACAGCAAACTGACAAAAATCCAATAAAGGGAACCAAAGATATACATGTTTAAAGTTTTAAGTAGGAAAAGCACCAAGAAGCGCAAAGTGCCAATGACAATCAGTGGCAAGCTGTAATGCAGCGTGGGTCACATGCACCAACCAGGTTCATCCTGGTCAAGATTTTCCTTCTGACTTAACCCATTAAGTCTCAGTCCACCACAGTACACTGCTACACTTAGCCACTCTTATTACATGTGTCAGGCAGAGGCCAACAGCAAGGTCCAGTCTATGTCCAATTCCCAATGGTCAGCTGGCAGTTGCAGGAAAAGCCTCTTGCAGCTTGTTGTACCCCTGCTGCCTGAGTAGGAGGTTAGCCTCATGAACCTTGGAGTCCACTTCTTTCTTCTGGCTGTGAGAGGGAGCAGCCCCAGCCCTTTAGGGTGCCTCTCAGGCCACAGACAGCATGTCCAATCCTCTCCTGTTCTTCCTCTGATTCAAAAACGTTTCTAAAAGGGCTGCCTGGACATGCCACATTTTTTATGTACGTCTTCATTGGCACTTCTGGTTTAAAAAACAGTAAAACAGTAAACAACGTGGCTGGCATTAAGTGGTAGAAAACAATCCTATATCGACTCTTTGATCTAATTTGCATCAGTTTGTATGTATAGGCTAGTCATTCACAACATCTGACCCGGATGATCACGGGTTCTAGATCTGCTGGTGCTTAGAGGTGCAGCCCCTCCATTTATAAATCTCCTCGGCTCTGCAGAAAAAGTTCATCTAAGTTTCCCATGTAGTCATCGAAGGGGGATCCAGAGATTTCCAGCTCTTAGCAATTTCTCTCTTTGTAATTGGGTAACTGTTAGAAATTGGATCTGTAGTTGGCAGAGGTATGCACCCTGTCCAAGTAGGAACCACAAACCTAGTCAGGGTAAGTCACAGCACAACCTAAATTATCCTGTGCTCACCCTCCAGTAGCTTGGCACAGAGCAAGCAGGCTTAACTTAGAAGGCAATGTGTATTTGTGCACTACCTCATACAGTACCACAGTGGAAACACCACAAAAAAGTACTCCACACCAGTTTAGGGAAATAGATAATATTTATCTGAATAAAATAAGACCAAAACAACAAAAATTCAATGTGCACAAGTCAAGTTATCACTTTAAAAATGTTTAAATGAGTCTCAATCCTTAAGAATTAGTGGTTGTATCCTTTTAACACCCAGTATCTGGGATGCGTAAAAAATAACGACGCAGCGGGGATGCGTAAAAAATAACGACGCAGCGGGCCTCTGAGGAGGCGATACATAAAAAAATAAAGCGATGCTTTGATTTTTCCGGCGCAGCAAAGGCGATGCATAGTTTCGTTCCATGTCATAAGGCGAACCTTCAGTTTCCAGTAGCGTAGCCGTGGTTTCCCACTGTGATGTGGAGATATTTTGACACCCAGGGACAATGCGTGGAAAATCCAGAGCACGCCGGTAGGAAGAAGCAGGTGCTGCATCGATGCCGTAGGTGATGCATTGATTTTTCATGTGTGAGGCAGGCACTGCATCAGTTTTTGCAGGCATTACATCAATTTTCCGGCACACTGGATTTTCTTCTCTTTGGTGAAGTCTTTGATAGCCCTGATACCTAAGAACAGGAGACAAGCTCAATCCAAGCCCTTGGAGAGCACTTGCGGAGGAAGGCAGAGTCCTTCCAGCAGAGTCAGGGGTCAGCAAGCAGCAGGGCAACAAGCAGGGAAGCAATCATTATAGCACAGTAGTCTAGATGAGTCCTTTGGGCAGTCAGGCAGTCACTCTGACAGAGTCCAGTTGTAAGTTCAGAAGTGTCCGATTTGGAGGGGTCACAGACCTAGTATAAATACCCCAAAGTGCCTTTGAAGTGGAGAAAACTTCAAAGAGTGGTTTTGAAGTGCACAAGTTCCCCTTTCAATCCAGTCTTATCTTCCAGGAGCCCTGTGGAGGGTTATCAGGCCTTTGTAAGTGTAAGAGAAATCCCCTCCATCCTTCCTGCCCAGGGAAATCCATTTGTATGCAGACGAATGCAGATGCAGCTGAGTGTCCTGTATTGATGGCTGTCTGAGTGTAATACGCAAGGGAAGCTGTCAACCAGCACACACCAGACATGGATTGCAGACAGGCTGGAAGGCACAGTGTGCAGTAAGAGCAGGCAAATGCCTACTTTCTAAAAGTGGCATTTCTGAAATAGTATTGTAAAATCCAGCTTCACCAGTAAGTAGGATTTCTTACTACCATTCCAACCATACCAAATATGACAACTCTATTCCTCTCAGATCAGAAATTACCACTTAAGAGCATATACGGGACTCTCTAATGCTGGCCTATGAGAGAAGCAGGCTTTACAGTAATGAAAAACGACTTTTGGGGTTTTTCACTACCAGGACAAGTAAAACTTATAAGTACATGTCCTGCCTTTTTACTTACATAGCACATTGTCCTATGGGTTACCTAGGGCATGCCTCAGGGGTGACTTATATGTAGAAAAAGGGGAGTTTAAGGCTTGGCAAGTAGTTTTTTTTGCCAAGTCAAAGTGGCAGTGAAACTGCACACATAGGCCTTGCAATAGCAGGCCTGAGACATGGTTAAGGGGCTACTTATGTGAGTGGCACAACCAGTGCTGCAGGCCTACTAGTAACATTTAATTTACAGGCCCTGGGCATCTCTAGTGCACTTTACTAGGGACTTACAAGTAAACTAAATATGCCAATTGGGTATGAGCCAATGCTACCATGTTTTAGGGAGAGAGCACATGCACTTTAGCACTGGTTAGCAGTGGTAAAGTGTTCAGAGTCCTTAAGCCAGCAAGAATGAAGTCAGATAAAGAGGAGGAGGAAGGCAAAACGTTTGGGGTGACCCTTCAGAGATGGCCATTTCCCAACACCCCCCCCCCTCAGCTAAAGTCAACAACAGCCATGGGGTGGCACTGAGTTTTGTTGTGTCAGAAACTTGTTAAGTGTGACCAACCCCCTCAGAGTAAAAGTGGGCCTACTGGTGTGTCCCACCTTTACACTGCCATGAGTGTTCACCGCAGGACTAGTGTGTTCCCCAGTTTCTTCCGGACTCTCCCCAGGTAAGTCTAAGACAGGGGGATCAGTTTCTCCCTCCTGTGTGGTTCCTGGCCCTCAGTGCTCTATCAGCCTGGAGGAGCAATCCTATGAGGAGAGATTTGTTGGGATTTCTCCCTGTCATCAGCTTCCTGGAAGTACACATCTCCCTCAGTTCCTGAAATGTATAGCCCTCATACTGAGAGTCTGGGGCCTGAGCTGTGTTTTCCACTGAAGACATTTCCCTAGAGTAGTGTGGGTGCACCTACCTACTCTACGTAACTAGACTTTCTAAAGAGTTTAGAGAAAGGGCTATTCCAGACCCCAACATACCTAAACTAGAAGCCTAGTGATCCTAACTACGAAGTGCAGTGTACCCTGTGGACTAGTGGCGGCCTTTCCAGTGACAGAGTGGTAACTCAACTGCAAGTGTCTTATCCCACCGCTGCCACCAATGTAGGAAGCTGGCCTGGTGTGCGTTAGGCACCTATTGCGTTTGCACCTTATACCAGGTCCAGACAACCACTATTAGTTAGTGAGACAATGTCTAGGAAGCCAGGGCTTTCTAGTGGTAGCTGTGGTGAGCAGACAAGACTTATCTAGGAGGAGTGTAAAGTACTTGCAATACCACAGCAGTCACACAGTAACTTATCACAGATGAAAGGAACCACACAGTGTTACAAAAATAAAGGTACTTTATTACAGTAGCACTGAACTAGATTAGTTATAGGCAGTCCCCCAACTGGAGGTAAGTACACACTATATATACACAGTCATTATAAGTAATTATTATACAAAAACAACAGGCATTAGCAAATAATAGCAGAAAATAGCTCTGGCCCTATTGGGGGGCCAAACCATATACTGAAATAGTATAATGTGAAGTTAGGTCCCCTACCCAAAGATGTGGAATAGTTAGAGGGGTGCTGGGAGAACTCAGAACTCCAAAAGATGAGTAGCTAGGTGACCCCCAGCGACCAGGAGAGCAGAGGTGAGTTACCTAGTCTTCCCAAAGACCAACAAGGGGACTTGGAACAGGAAGATTGCAAGACCAGGACCAGTTTGGTGGAACCCAATAGTGGATTCTGGAAGAAGAAGATCTGAAAGAGAAGAGGACAAAGTCCAGTCCACACAGGAGTGTCCTGGCGGAGCAGGTGCCACCCTTCTGTGGATGAAGATCCAGGTCGACCAGGAAAGATGAAGATCAGCTGTGGAGCCCAGGAGCTGCAGGGAAGTCCTTGGAGTCATGCAGATGATGTCCCACATCGGTCACCGGGTTGCAGATGGTCAGTGGTCAGGAGGACCACCAACAATCCTTGGCAAATGCAAAACAGGGCAGAAGTGGATATGCAGAGAAGAGGACCAGCATGGTCCAGGGGACTCGACCCTTGGAAGGGAGTCCGAGCTGACCCTCACCAGAAGGAAGAGCCAGCAAAAGCAGTTGCAGCCCCAACAGGCAACCCACTGGCAGCAGGCACAGTAAGTTGCTGTGAGGTCCAGTCAGAACACTTAGAGAAGAGTCCCACATCGTTGAAGCAGCAGAAGAGAGACTGTCCTTGCAAGGATGAAGTGCTGGAAGCCAGGGCTACTTGGAGCTTGATGATCCCTTGGAGCGGGAGTCAATAAGCCTTAGTTGCTGCAAGAGTTATGGTGCACAGGGGTACTGTCCTGCAAAGAGATGCAAGGGCTCACTGTCTCCCAAGTTGGACAGCAGGTAGAAAGGACCAAGGGGACCACTCAGAACCACCACTTGTATTGGAGATTCTTCCTGGAGCAGGATGGCAGAAGATCCCAGCAGGCGGTCGTTGTTGCATTAGGTGCCTGCGGATGCAGGGGAGTGACACCTTCACTCCAAGGGAGATTCCTTCTTGCTTTTTTGGTGCAGCTGATGTCTTGCCAACCCCAGAGGATGCACAGCCATGGAAATGTTGTAATTACTGGAAGGAGCCGAAGAAACAATGTTGCAAGGAGTGGTCAGCTCAGGAGTTGCAGGCTTGTTTGGTTCCTGTGAAGTCCAGCAGCGGTTCCGGCGGTCAGGAGCAGAAGAGGTCGATGCAGAGGAGTCCTGGTGGAGTGTGGCATGATGAAACTGGGGACCCACCTGCAAGGGAGTCCCTAAATAGCCCTAACAAGGGGCTTGGTCACTCTGCAGGGTGACCACCTATCAGAGGGGGTCACTGATGTGAGATAACTGTCCTGACCAACCAGATGCTCCCAGGGGCCTCTGCACATCTTGTTTTCAAGATGGCAGAATCAAGTGGCCTCTTGGAGGAGCGCAGGGCACCACCCCTGGGGTGGCGATGGAGAGGGGAGTGGTAACTCCCCTTTCCTTTGTGTGCTTTTGTGCTAGAGCAGGGACTGGGGGTCCCTGGACTGGGCAAACCGGATTATGCAAGGAAGGCACCAAGTGTGCTCTTCAAAGCAAGCCGGTGGTGCTGGGAGGCCACACTTCCCCAGCCATGTAACACCTATTTCCAACGGAGAGGGTGTTGCCTCCCTCTCCCACAGGAAATCCTTTGTCTGCCTTCCCCTGCTTGAGCTGGTCAAGCAGCAGGAGGGCGGAACCCTGTCTGATGAGCTGCAACAGCATAGGCTGCCCACAAACCATGGAAGACTGGTAGAAGCAAGCCCCCAGAGTGCATGGAATCATGCCACCAATACTTACATTAGTATTGGGGTATGATTCCGAGATGTTTGATTCCAAACGTGGCCAACACACAGGTAAAATGGCTTACTCGCACTTGCAAAGTCCAGTGCGTTGGAATTGAAGATCATAGGACCACCTCTGCTCATACAGGGGTGCTCTCACACATAGGAACCTGCAACCTGCCCTCCCTTTCCCAAAGGAAATCTTTTGTTCTGCCTTCTTCTGCTTGAACTGTTCAAGCAGCAAGAGGGCAGAAACCTGTCTGTGGGGTGGCAGCAGCACGGGCTGCCCGGAAAACCCCAGAAGACTGGTAGAAACAATGGTGGGGGTCTATTAAGGAGCCCCCAGAGTGCATGGAATCATCCAACCTAAACTGGCAACAGTATTGGGGTATGATTTCAACATGTTTGATACCAAACATGCCCAGGTTCGGAGTTACCATTATGTAGCTGTCCAGTACACAGATATCATGGCTTCCCCGTACTTACGAAGTCTAGTGAAATTGAGCTGGAGTTCGTAGTGGCACCTCTGCCCAAGCAGGGATGCCCTCACACACAGGTACCTGCACTCTACCCTCTGGGCTAGGACGGCCTGCCATAGGAGTGACTTACAGTGATCTGGCTCAGTGGCCTGTAGTGGAAGGGTGCATGCACCTCTCCACTCAGGCTGCAATGGCAGGCCTGCAGACACATTTTGCAAGGGCTTCCATGGGTGTCATAATACATGCTGCAGCCCATGGGGAATCCCTGGTGCCCCAATGCCCTGGGTACCTAAGTACCATATAATAGGGACTCATATGGGGGCACCAGTATGCCAATTGTGGGGTGTGCTAAGTCCTAAGCAACCAAATATAGAGGGAGAGAGCACAGTCACTGGGGTCCTGGGTAGCAGAATCCAGTCAAAACACACTGACAGCAGGCAAAAAGTGGGGGTAACCATGTCAAAAATAGGGGACTTTCCTACAGTATCATCCTTCCTTCGTAGAGGTGATGCAAATTTAGGCTCCCCCAGGGACTCCAGTGGCATTGCTCAACTTGTGCTCAGCAGCAATGCACTGGTTGCAATCACATAACAAACCGTATGCACACTTGAAGATATCTTTAGATGATGTGAACCTACACACTGATGTTGAGGTTGGCAGGCCGCATCTATTGCATAAAGAATCAGGAAGCCTGGGTGTTCTATGTTTTATCCCACATGGTGGCAGGACACTGTAGGAGGCTGGACTGGCTTGTAGTGAGTACCTAGGGGTACTTGCACCTTGCACCAGGCCCAGTTATCCCTTATTAGTGTATAGGGTGTCTAGCAGCTTAGGCTGATAGATAATGGTAGCTTAGCAGAGCAGCTTAGGCTGAACTAGGAGACGTGTGAAGCTACTACAGTACCACAAGTGTCACTTGCACAATATCATAAGAAAACACAATACACAGTTATACTAAAAATAAAGGTACTTTATTTTTATGACAATATGCCAAAGTATCTTAGAGTGTACCCTCAGTGAGAGGATAGGAAATATACACAAGATATATATACACAATACCAGAAATATGCAGTATAGTCTTAGAAAACAGTGCAAACAATGTATAGTTACAATAGGATGCAATGGGGACACATAGGGATAGGGGCAACACAAACCATATACTCCAAAAGAGGAATGAGAACCACAAATTGACCCCAAACCTATGTGACCGTGTAGAGGGTCGCTGGGACTATTAGAAAATAGTGAGAGTTAGAAAATTAGCCCTCCCCAAGACCCTGAAAAGTGAGTGCAAAGTGCACTAAAGTTCCCCCAAAGACAAAGAAGTCGTGATAGAGGAATAATGCAGGAAAGACACAAACCAACAATGCAACAACTGTGGATTTCCAATCTAGGGTACCTGTGGAACAAGGGGACCAAGTCCAAAAGTCACAAGCAAGTCGGAGATGGGCATATGCCCAGGAAATGCCAGCTGTGGATGCAAAGAAGCTTCTACGGGACAGAAGAAGCGGAGGTTTCTGCAGGAACGAAAAGGGCTAGAGACTTCCCCTTTGGTGGACGGATCCAGCTCGCCGTGGAGAGTCGTGCAGAAGTGTTTTCCCGCCGAAAGAACGCCAACAAGCCTTGCTAGCAGCAAATCGTGCGTTTGGCGTTTTTGGACGCTGCTGGGGCCCAGGAGGGACCAGGAGGTCGCAAAGTGGACCTGAAGAGAGAGGGGACGTCGAGCAAGACAAAGAGCCCTCACTGAAGCAGGTAGCACCCAGAGAAGTGCCAGAAACAGGCACTACAAGGATGCATGAAACGGTGCTCGCCGAAGTTGCACAAAGGAGTCCCACGTCGCCGGAGACCAACTTAGAAAGTCGTGCAATGCAGGTTAGAGTGCTGTGGACCCAGGCTTGGCTGTGCACAAAGGATTTCTGCTGGAAGTGCACAGAGGCCGGAGTAGCTGCAAAGTCACGGTTCCCAGCAATGCAGCCCAGCGAGGTGAGGCAAGGACTTACCTCCACCAAACTTGGACTGAAGAGTCACTGGACTGTGGGGGTCACTTGGACAGAGTCGCTGGATTCGAGGGACCTCGCTCGTTGTGCTGAGAGGAGACCCAAGGGACCGGTAATGCAGCTTTTTGGTGCCTGCGGTTGCAGGGGGAAGATTCCGTCGACCCACGGGAGATTTCTTTGGAGCTTCTGGTGCAGAGAGGAGGCAGGCTACCCCCACAGCATGCACAAGCAGGAAAACAGTCGAGAAGGCGGCAGGATCAGCGTTACAGAGTTGCAGTAGTCGTCTTTGCTACTATGTTGCAGGTTTGCAGGCTTCCAGCGCGGTCAGCAGTCGATTCCTTGGCAGAAGGTGAAGAGAGAGATTCAGAGGAACTCGGCTGAGCTCATGCATTCGTTATCTGAAGTTTCCCCAGAGACAGAGACCCTAAATAGCCAGAAAAGAGGGTTTGGCTACCTAGGAGAGAGGATAGGCTACTAACACCTGAAGGAGCCTATCAGAAGGAGTCTCTGATGTCACCTGGTGGCACTGGCCACTCAGAGCAGTCCAGTGTGCCAGCAGCACCTCTGTTTCCAAGATGGCAGAGGTCTGGAGCACACTGGAGGAGCTCTGGACACCTCCCAGGGGAGGTGCAGGTCAGGGGAGTGGTCACTCCCCTTTCCTTTGTCCAGTTTCGCGCCAGAGCAGGGGATAAGGGGTCCCTGAACCGGTGTAGACTGGCTTATGCAGAATTGGGCACATCTGTGCCCAAGAAAGCATTTCCAGAGGCTGGGGGAGGCTACTCCTCCCCTGCCTTCACACCATTTTCCAAAGGGAGAGGGTGTCACACCCTCTCTCAGAGGAAGTCCTTTGTTCTGCCATCCTGGGAGAAGCCTGGCTGGACCCCAGGAGGGCAGATGCCTGTCTGAGGGGTTGGCAGCAGCAGCAGCTGCAGTGAAACCCCAGGAAGGGCAGTTTGGCAGTACCAGGGTCTGTGCTACAGACCACTGGGGTCATGGGATTGTGCCAACTATGCCAGGATGGCATAGAGGGGGCAATTCCATGATCATAGACATGTTACATGGCCATATTCGGAGTTACCATTGTGAAGCTACATATAGGTAGTGACCTATATGTAGTGCACGCGTGTAATGGTGTCCCCGCACTCACAAAGTTCAGGGAATTGGCCCTGAACAATGTGGGGGCACCTTGGCTAGTGCCAGGGTGCCCTCACACTAAGTAACTTTGCACCTAACCTTTACCAGGTAAAGGTTAGACATATAGGTGACTTATAAGTTACTTAAGTGCAGTGTAAAATGGCTGTGAAATAACGTGGACGTTATTTCACTCAGGCTGCAGTGGCAGGCCTGTGTAAGAATTGTCAGAGCTCCCTATGGGTGGCAAAAGAAATGCTGCAGCCCATAGGGATCTCCTGGAACCCCAATACCCTGGGTACCTCAGTAGCATATACTAGGGAATTATAAGGGTGTTCCAGTATGTAGGAGGCTGGACTGGCTTGTAGTGAGTACCAAGGGGTACTTGCACCTTGCACCAGGCCCAGTTATCCCTTATTAGTGTATAGGGTGTCTAGCAGCTTAGGCTGATAGATAATGGTAGCTTAGCAGAGCAGCTTAGTCTGAACTAGGAGACGTGTGAATCTACTACAGTACCACGTGTCACTTGCACAATATCATAAGAAAACACAATACACAGTTATACTAAAAATAAAGGTACTTTATTTTTATGACAATATGCCAAAGTATCTCAGTGAGTACCCTCAGTATGAGGATAGCAATTATACACAAGTTATTTGTACACAATACCAAAAATATGCAGTATAGTCTTAGAAAACAGTGCAAACAATGTATAGTTACAATAGGATGCAATGGGGACACATAGGGATAGGGGCAACACAAACCATATACTCCAAAAGTGGAATGTGAATCACGAATGGACCCCAAACCTATGTGACCTTGTAGAGGGTCGCTGGGACTATTAGAAAATAGTGAGAGTTAGAAAAATAGCCCTCCCCAAGACCCTGAAAAGTGAGTGCAAAGTGCACTGAAGTTCCCGAAAAGACAAAGAAGTCGTGATAGAGGAATAATGCAGGAAAGACACAAACCAACAATGCAACAACTGTGGATTTCCAATCTAGGGTACCTGTGGAACAAGGGGACCAAGTCCAAAAGTCACAAGCAAGTCGGAGATGGGCAAATGCCCAGGAAATGCCAGATGTGGGTGCAAAGAAGCTTCTACTGGACAGAAAAAGCTGCGGTTTCTGCAGGAACGAAAAGGGCTAGAGACTTCCCCTTTGCTGGAGGGATCCCTCTTGCCGTGGAGAGTTGTGCATTAGTGTTTTCCCGCCAAAAGAACGCCAACAAGCCTTGCTAGCTGCAAATCGTGTGGTTAGCGTTTTTGGACGCTGCTACGGCCCAGGAGGGACCAGGAGGTCGCAAATTGGACCAGGAGAGAGAGGGGATGTCGAGCAACACAATGAGCCCTCTCAGCAGCAGGTAGCTCCTGAAGAAGTGCCAGAAACAGTCACTACGAGGATGCGTGAAACAGTGCTCGCCGAAGTTGCACAAAGGAGTCCCACGTCGCCGGAGACCAACTTAGAAAGTCGTGCAATGCAGGTTAGAGTGCCGTGGACCCAGGCTTGGCTGTGCACAAAGGATTTCCGCCGGAAGTGCACGGAAGCCGGAGTAGTTGCAAAAGTCGCGGTTTCCAACAATGCAGTCTGGCGTGGGGAGGCAAGGACTTACCTCCACCAAACTTGGACTGAAGAGTCACTGGACTGTGGGAGTCACTTGGACAGAGTTGCTGGATTCGAGGGACCTCGCTCGTCGTGCTGAGAGGAGACCCAAGGGACCGGTAATGCAGCTTTTTGGTGCCTGCGGTTGCAGGGGGAAGATTCCGTCGACCCACGGGAGATTTCTTCGGAGCTTCTGGTGCAGAGAGGAGGCAGACTACCCCCACAGCATGCACAAGCAGGAAAACAGTCGAGAAGGCGGCAGGATCAGCGTTACAGAGTTGCAGTAGTCGTCTTTGCTACTATGTTGCAGTTTTGCAGGCTTCCAGCGCGGTCAGCCGTCGATTCCTTATCAGAAGGTGAAGAGAGAGATGCAGAGGAACTCTGATGAGCTCTTGCATTCGTTATCTAAAGTTTCCCCAGAGACAGAGACCCTAAATAGCCAGAAAAGAGGGTTTGGCTACTTAGGAGAGAGGATAGGCTACTAACACCTGAAGGAGCCTATCAGAAGGAGTCTCTGACGTCACCTGGTGGCACTGGCCACTCAGAGCAGTCCAGTGTGCTGGCAGCACCTCTGTTTCCAAGATGGCAGAGGTCTGGAGCACACTGGAGGAGCTCTGGACACCTCCCAGGGGAGGTGCAGGTCAGGGGAGTGGTCACTCCCCTTTCCTTTGTCCAGTTTCGCGCCAGAGCAGGGGCTAAGTGGTCCCTGAACCGGTGTAGACTGGCTTATGCAGAATTGGGCACATCTGTGCCCAAGAAAGCATTTCCAGAGGCTGGGGGAGGCTACTCCTCCCCTGCCTTCACACCATTTTCCAAAGGGAGAGGGTGTAACACCCTCTCTCAGAGGAAGTCCTTTGTTCTGCCATCCTGGGACAAGCCTGGCTTGACCCCAGGGGGGCAGAAACCTGTCTGAGGGGTTGGCAGCAGCAGCAGCTGCAGTGAAACCCCAGGAAAGGCAGTTTGGCAGTACCAGGGTCTGTGCTACAGACCACTGGGATCATGGAATTGTACCAATAATGCCAGGATGGCATAGAGTGGCATAGAGGGGGCAATTCCATGATGTTAGACATGTTACATGGCCATATTCGGAGTTACCATTGTGAAGCTACATATAGGTAGTGACCTATATGTAGTGCACACGTGTAATGGTGTCCCCGCACTCACAAAGTTCAGGGAATTGGCCCTGAACAATGTGGGGGCACCTTGGCTAGTGCCAGGGTGCCCTCACACTTAGTAACTTTGCACCTAACCTTTACCAGGTAAAGGTTAGACATATAGGTGACTTATAAGTTACTTAAGTGCAGTGTAAAATGGCTGTGAAATAACTTGGACGTTATTTCACTCAGGCTGCAGTGGCAGGCCTGTGTAAGAATTGTCAGAGCTCCCTATGGGTGGCAAAAGAAATGCTGCAGCCCATAGGGATCTCCTGGAACCCCAATACCCTGGGTACCTCAGTACCATATACTAGTAATTATAAGGGTGTTCCAGTAAGCCAATGTAAATTGGTAAAATTGGTCACTAGCCTGTTAGTGACAATTTGAAAGAAATGAGAGAGCTTAACCACTGAGGTTCTGGATAGCAGAGCCTCAGTGAGACAGTTAGGCACCACACAGGGAACACATACATATAGGCCACAAACTTATGAGCACTGGGGTCCTGACTAGCAGGGTCCCAGTGACACATAACAAACATACTGAAAACATAGGGTTTTCACTATGAGCACTGGGCCCTGGCTAGCAGGATCCAAGTGAGACAGTGAAAACACCCTGACATACACTCACAAACAGGCCAAAAGTGGGGGTAACAAGGCTAGAAAGAGGCTACTTTCTCACACAACCCCCCCCCAAACGAAGGACAATAAGGCTAACCTTGGCCAGTTGAGACTTTATTGTCTAAGTGGTGATAAGTAGAGAGTAGCTCTGCAATAGACTGGTTACTCCCTTTATCATCCACTATATGGTTACTTCCCTGTTGGGATGAAAACCACCCTGTTTGAAGTTTTTTAGCTAAGCAACAATGTGAAGATGAATTTTCAGAGTTTCTATCAGTAAGTTTTAGTTTAGAGCAGTGGGAATTGTCCACTGAACCTATTTGTAATGATGGAAATGCCAGACAGGGATGCTGTCTCAATAAAGCCATAGCTGGGCAAAAACTTTGTCCATATGACTGGAAGAGAGAACAGGGATGCTGTTTCTCTTGAGTTGGAGCAGGGCAGGGATGCTGTCCTATGAGCTCCACACTAGGGCAGGGATGCTGTACTAAGTGTTGTGAGGTAGTGCAGGGTTTCTGCACTAAAGTTTCTCTGGGAGGGTTGGAGGGATGCTCCATGTTAACTAAAATGGTGCTCTTTTTCTCACCAATGTTAGTTATCCCACAGAGAAGTACTTCTACCTCAGGGAGTACAGTTTTGCCAACTGATGATTCCCTTGGAACAGGTGCCACCCCAGGAGAGGTTTCTCCCACCACAGGAATGGTATCCTGAATGGTAGGGTGGTTAGGGGATACTGTGATACACTTTTTACCTGTTGATGGAGATGGATCCTGAGTTTTCAGGCCTTCTCTCCTTTGCTTTTTCATTTCAGTAGAAATGAGAGGGAACAATTCCTCAGGGATGCCCAGCATGGCTGCATGGGCATAAAACTCTACATCAGCCCAACCTGAGGCCTCTAGGTCATTACCTAAGAGACAGTCTACAGGTAAGCTAGGTGATACCACCACCTGCTTAGGGCCAGTAACTCCACCCCAACTAAACTGAATTATAGCTAAGGGAAGAAACTTAGTGGAGTTATGGACATCAATAATCTTATACTGTTGTCCAATGATGTGTTGATCAGGGGGCACTAGGTTTTCAGTCACCAAAGTGATACTGGCACCTGTGTCCCTGTAGGCCAAGGCCTCAACACCATTTATTGAAACTGTTTGCCTGTACTTATCCATTGTAAGGGGACAAGCAGCCAGTGTGGCAAGGCCAATGCCACTAGGTGTGACAGAAACTGTCTTGGGACTGACTACCCCAGTTTCTACTATGGACCCATAAGTGAACCCAACTACACCCTTAACTTGACTGTTGCCAGCAGTCCCACCACTAGTAGCACTACTGCTAGGGGCACTAGAGCTTGATGTATTAGTGGTGGTAGGCTCAGGGGGTTTACCTGGACAGGACTTATCCCCTGGCCTATGGCCTTTGTTTTTACACACAAAGCACCAAGGCTTTTTAATGTGTGTGGGTTGAGAAGAAGAAGAAGAATTTGTTTTATCCCCACCCCCTGAAGAGTGTTTAAGATTTGAAGTGGGATCTTTGGTTTTACCCTTATCCCCATGCTTATCTTGAGATTTTTCACCATCTTTCTTCTTAATGCCATCTTTGTCACCCCCTGTATGAACTTTTCTGTTCACCCTTGTTCTGACCCATTTGTCTGCCTTCTTTCCCAATTCTTGGGGAGAGGTCAGATCAGAGTCCACCAAGTACTGGTGCAACAAATCAGACACACAATTATTAAGAATATGCTCTCTCAGGATCAAGTTATACAGGCTGTCATAATCAGTAACTTTATTGCCATGTAACTACCCCTCCAAGGCCTTCACTGAATGGTCAATGAAATCAACCCAGTCTTGTGAAGACTCCTTTTTGGTCTCTCTGAACTTTATCCTGTATTGTTCAGTGGTTAAGCCATAACCATCCAGGAGTGCATTCTTAAGAACTGTAAAATTATTGGCATCACTTTCTTTCACAGTAAGGAGCCTATCCCTACCTTTTCCACTAAATGATAGCCATAGGATAGCAGCCCACTGCCTTTGAGGGACATCCTGTACAACACAGGCCCTCTCAAGTGCAGCAAACCACTTGTTAATGTCACCCCCCTCCTTATAAGGGGGAACTATCTTGTGCAGATTCCTGGAATCATGCTCTTTTACAGGATGACTATGGGGAATACTGCTGCTGCCACCATGGGTTTCAAAACCCAACTTCTGTCTTTCTTTTTCTAGTTCAAAAGACTGTCTATCCAAATCCAGCTGTTACTTTTTAAGCTTCAGTCTGGTTTGTTCCACTCTCAACTTGTTGAGTTCCCTTTCTAACATTCTGTCATCAGGGTTGGTGGGAGGGACATTCTTAGACACAGAAGAATGAGCAGAAGGAGACCTGTCCCTTACAGAAGCCACCCTAACAGCTTGGCTAACAGAAACATCACTACCATTGTGGTGAGAATAAATGCTTTTGCTATGATGTGAGACAACACTATTTGTATGGTGTGGCTCTCCATCATTACCAACTATGCTAGACTGTCTAGTAATGGGCAGGCTAGGGAGTTTCTTTCCTGCATCTTTTCCTGGGGTAGTCCCTGGATCAGATTGGGAACCATTTGCTACGTTTTCAACAGATGTGGCCCCTATGGCCTTATCTTGTTCTCTAAGCATGTTAAGCAATAATTCCAAGGAAGGATTCTTCCCTACACTCAAACCTCTCTCTACATAGAGACTCCTTGCTCCTTTCCAGCTAAGGTGGTCATATGCAAGTTTGGACAGATCAACATTTTGGCCTGTGCCAGACATTTTTAGAGAGAGTTAAAGTGATAGAAAAAGAGAAAAAAGTTTTCAGAACTTTTTAGAAAGACAGAAAAAAAACTTTTTAAACTTTTAAGAACTTTTTGAAAGTTTAGAAGTACTTTTCAGCACTTTAGAAAAGAGTGAAAAGAGGAAATGCTCAACTTTTTAGCAATGTGTACACACACTGAACTTGTTTTGTATATTTTTCTCTTATGAAAAGTACAATGACAAGAGTGGTAAGTAGTCTCAAAGCACTTATCCCACCGCTGCACAACCAATGTAGGAGGCTGGACTGGCTTGTAGTGAGTACCAAGGGGTACTTGCACCTTGCACCAGGCCCAGTTATCCCTTATTAGTGTATAGGGTGTCTAGCAGCTTAGGCTGATAGATAATGGTAGCTTAGCAGAGCAGCTTAGGCTGAACTAGGAGACGTGTGAAGCTACTACAGTACCACAAGTGTCACTTGCACAATATCATAAGAAAACACAATACACAGTTATACTAAAAATAAAGGTACTTTATTTTTATGACAATATGCCAAAGTATCTCAGTGAGTACCCTCAGTATGAGGATAGCAATTATACACAAGTTATATGTACACAATACCAAAAATATGCAGTATAGTCTTAGAAAACAGTGCAAACAATGTATAGTTACAATAGGATGCAATGGGGATACATAGGGATAGGGGCAACACAAACCATATACTCCAAAAGTGGAATGTGAATCACGAATGGACCCCAAACCTATGTGACCTTGTAGAGGGTCGCTGGGACTATTAGAAAATAGTGAGAGTTAGAAAAATAGCCCTCCCCAAGACCCTGAAAAGTGAGTGCAAAGTGCACTGAAGTTCCCCAAAAGACAAAGAAGTCGTGATAGAGGAATAATGCAGGAAAGACACAAACCAACAATGCAACAACTGTGGATTTCCAATCTAGGGTACCTGTGGAACAAGGGGACCAAGTCCAAAAGTCACAAGCAAGTCGGAGATGGGCAAATGCCCAGGAAATGCCAGCTGTGGGTGCAAAGAAGCTTCTACTGGACAGAAGAAGCTGCGGTTTCTGCAGGAACGAAAAGGGCTAGAGACTTCCCCTTTGGTGGAGGGATCCCTATTGCCGTGGAGAGTTGTGCAGAAGTGTTTTCCCGCCGAAAGAATGCCAACAAGCCTTGCTAGCTGCAAATCGTGCGGTTAGCGTTTTTGGACGCTGCTACGGCCCAGGAGGGACCAGGAGGTCGCAAATTGGACCAGGAGAGAGAGGGGTCGTCTAGCAAGACAAGGAGCCCTCTCAGAAGCACGTAGCCCCCGAAGAAGTGCCAGAAACAGGCACTACAAGGATGTGTGAAACAGTGCTCGCCGAAGTTGCACAAAGGAGTCCCACGTCGCCGGAGACCAACTTAGAAAGTCGTGCAATGCAGGTTAGAGTGCCGTAGACCCAGGCTTGGCTGTGCACAAAGGATTTCCGCCGGAAGTGCACGGAAGCCGGAGTAGTTGCAAAAGTCACGGTTTCCAACAATGCAGTCTGGCGTGGGGAGGCAAGGACTTACCTCCACCATACTTGGACTGAAGAGTCACTGGACTGTGGGAGTCACTTGGACAGAGTTGCTGGATTCGAGGGACCTCGCTCGTTGTGCTGAGAGGAGACCCAAGGGACCGGTAATGCAGCTTTTTGGTGCCTGCGGTTGCATGGGGAAGATTCCGTCGACCCACGGGAGATTTCTTCGGAGCTTCTGGTGCAGAGAGGAGGCAGACTACCCCCACAGCATGCACAAGCAGGAAAACAGTCGAGAAGGCGGCAGGATCAGCGTTACAGAGTTGCAGTAGTCGTCTTTGCTACTATGTTGCAGTTTTGCAGGCTTCCAGCGCGGTCAGCAGTCGATTCCTTATCAGAAGGTGAAGAGAGAGATGCAGAGGAACTCTGATGAGCTCTTGCATTCGTTATCTAAAGTTTCCCCAGAGACAGAGACCCTAAATAGCCAGAAAAGAGGGTTTGGCTACTTAGGAGGGAGGATAGGCTACTAACACCTGAAGGAGCCTATCAGAAGGAGTCTCTGACGTCACCTGGTGGCACTGGCCACTCAGAGCAGTCCAGTGTGCTGGCAGCACCTCTGTTTCCAAGATGGCAGAGGTCTGGAGCACACTGGAGGAGCTCTGGACACCTCCCAGGGGAGGTGCAGGTCAGGGGAGTGGTCACTCCCCTTTCCTTTGTCCAGTTTCGCGCCAGAGCAGGGGCTAAGTGGTCCCTGAACCGGTGTAGACTGGCTTATGCAGAATTGGGCACATCTGTGCCCAAGAAAGCATTTCCAGAGGCTGGGGGAGGCTACTCCTCCCCTGCCTTCACACCATTTTCCAAAGGGAGAGGGTGTAACACCCTCTCTCAGAGGAAGTCCTTTGTTCTGCCATCCTGGGACAAGCCTGGCTTGACCCCAGGAGGGCAGAAACCTGTCTGAGGGGTTGGCAGCAGCAGCAGCTGCATTGAAACCCCAGGAAAGGCAGTTTGGCAGTACCAGGGTCTGTGCTACAGACCACTGGGATCATGGGATTGTGCCAACTATGCCAGGATGGCATAGAGGGGGCAATTCCATGATCATAGACATGTTACATGGCCATATTCGGAGTTACCATTGTGAAGCTACATATAGGTAGGGACCTATATGTAGTGCACGCGTGTAATGGTGTCCCCGCACTCACAAAGTTCAGGGAATTGGCCCTGAACAATGTGGGGGCACCTTGGCTAGTGCCAGGGTGCCCACACACTAAGTAACTTAGCACCCAACCTTTACCAGGTAAAGGTTAGACATGTAGGTGACTTATAAGTTACTTAAGTGCAGTAAAAAATGGCTGTGAAATAACGTGGACGTCATTTCACTCAGGCTGCAGTGGCAGGCCTGTGTAAGAATTGTCAGAGCTCCCTATGGGTGGCAAAAGAAATGCTGCAGCCCATAGGGATCTCCTGGAACCCCAATACCCTGGGTACCTCAGTACCATATACTAGGGGATTATAAGGGTGTTCCAGTATGCCAATGTAAATTGGTGAAATTGTTCACTAGCCTGTTAGTGACAATTTGTATAGAGAGAGCATAACCACTGAGGTTCTGGTTAGCAGAGCCTCAGTGAGACAGTTAGGCACCACACAGGGAACACATACATATAGGCCACAACCTTATGAGCACTGGGGTCCTGACTAGCAGGGTCCCAGTGACACATAACCAACATACTGAAAACATAGGGTTTTCACTATGAGCACTGGGCCCTGGCTAGCAGGATCCCAGTGAGACAGTGAAAACACCCTTACATACACTCACAAACAGGCGAAAAGTGGGGGTAACAAGGCTAGAAAGAGGCTACTTTCTCACACAATCCCCCCCCCCAAACGAAGGACAATAAGGCTAACCTTGGCCAGTTGAGACTTTATTGTCTAAGTGGTGATAAGTAGAGAGTAGTGAAGTACTGGGTTTTTCAGAACCCAGTGGTGCCAGGGAACACACCCTAAGACTTCGAGTCCTTCCTGTTTCAGACTACAGAAACACAGAGTCTTCTTGGTGAAGTCAAAGATCTTGTTTATTGGCTGCAGCCAGTAACAGGTATCATAGAAGTACAACACGGTGTATATTCTCAGGAGACTGCTCCACTTGCAAAGCTAACCTTCTCTTTTATTCAAAATATTATGCTTTAGGCAAACATTCCTTATTTTACAGTTGACCATTCACATATTTTCACTACAAAGAATTAGCAGGGTTATGATGACAAGCCCATATTTCAGTTTGTCCAGCCCTCAATCAATTACCCGGCAAGGCTCAGTACTTTCATCAGATATCGACGGACCACCAATATAAACAGGCACCTCCTCCTTGTAAAGCAAGTCATAAAGAAAGAAACAGGGACAGGTGTGTGTAAGATTAGGCATGGTTTGTGTGTGATGAAAGGTTTATGATGTGTTGTGCCTTGATACTAATCTCATTCGGCCACTGGGAAAGAAACTGGCCGAGCAGGTTTGGCTTCAGGCAGTGGAGTCAGCTTGCTCAGGTCACAGAGGAGTCAGCAAAGATGTACGTGTCCTTCAGACTCGTTTTCAGCATTAGTCATTCGCCTATGTGAGGGCAATCACAAAATGGCTGTCGTTTAAATGGAACACGAGGGTTCAGGACGGAAACTCTGATATTCGGGTGATTTCGTCACCTGAATATATAAAAATGCTTGTGCATACTATTCTAACCATTCTCGGTCTGCTGATACCAAAATTGTTGTGATACGATGATGTTTATAACACGGGTCCAGAATTTTCAGTACCACAGTAGCTCTGCAATAGACTGGTTACTCCCTTTATCATCCACTATATGGTTACTTCCCTGTGGGGATGTAAACCACCCTGTTTGAAGTTTTTTAGCTAAGCAACAATGTGAAGATGTATTTTCAGAGTTTCTATCAGTAAGTTTTAGTTTAGAGCAGTGGGAATTGTCCGCTGAACCTATTTGTAGTGATGGAAATGCCAGACAGGGATGCTGTCTCAGAAAAGCCATAGCTGGGCAAAAACTTTGTCCATATGGCTGGAAGAGAGAACAGGGATGCTGTTTCTCTTGAGTTGGAGCAGGGCAGGGATGCTGTCCTATGAGCTCCACACTAGGGCAGGGATGCTGTCCTAAGTGTTGTGAGGCAGTGCAGGGTTTCTGCACTAAAGTTTCTCTGGGAGGGTTGGAGGGATGCTCCATGTTAACTAAAATGGTGCTCTTTTTCTCACCAATGTTAGTTATCCCACAGAGAGGTACTTCTACCTCAGGGAGTCCAGCTTTGCCAGCTGATGATTCCCTTGGAACAGGTGCCACCCCAGGAGAGGTTTCTCCCACCACAGGAATAGTATCCTGAATGGTAGGGTGGTTAGGGGATACTGTGATACCCTTTTTACCTGTTGATGGAGAGGGATCCTGAGTTTTCAGGCCTTCTCTCCTTTGCTTTTTCATTTCAGTAGAAATGAGAGGGAACAATTCCTCAGGGATGCCCAGCATGGCTGCATGGGCATAAAACTCTACATCAGCCCAACCTGAGGCCTCTAGGTCATTACCTAAGAGACAGTCTACAGGTAAGCAAGGTGATACCACCACCTGCTTAGGGCCAGTAACTCCACCCCAACTAAACTGAATTATAGCTAAGGGAAGAAACTTAGTGGAGTTATGGACATCAATAATCTTATACTGTTGTCCAATGATGTGTTGTTCAGGATGCACTAGGTTTTCAGTCACCAAAGTGATACTGGCACCTGTGTCCCTGTAGGCCAAGGCCTCAACACCATTTATTGAAACTGTCTGCCTGTACTTATCCATTGTAAGGGGACAAGCAGCCAGTGTGGCAAGGCCAATGCCACTAGGTGTGACAGAAACTGTCTTGGGACTGACTACCCCAGTTTCTATTATGGACCCATAAGTGAACCCAACTACACCCTTTGCTTGACTGTTGCCAGCAGTCCCACCACTAGTACCACTACTGCTAGGGGCACTAGAGCTTGATGTATTAGTGGTGGTAGGCTCAAGGGGTTTACCTGGACAGGACTTATCCCCTGGCCCATGGCCTTTGTTTTTACACACAAAGCACCAAGGCTTTTTAATGTGTGTTGGTTGAGAAGAAGAAGAAGAATTTGTTTTATCCCCACCCCCTGAAGAGTGTATAAGATTTGAAGTGGGATCTTTGGTTTTACCCTTATCCCCATGCTTATCTTGAGATTTTTCACCATCTTTCTTCTTATTGCCATCTTTGTCACCCCCTGTATGAACTTTTCTATTCACCCTTGTTCGGACTCATTTGTCTGCCTTCTTTCCCAATTCTTGGGGAGAGGTCAGATCAGAGTCCACCAAGTACTGGTGCAACAAATCAGACACACAATTATTAAGAATATGTTCTTTCAGGATTAAGTTATACAGGCTGTCATAATCAGTAACTTTACTGCCATGTAACCACCCCTCCAAGGCCTTCACTGAATGGTCAACAAAATCAACCCATTCTTGTGAAGACTCCTTTTTGGTCTCTCTGAACTTCATCCTGTACTGTTCAGTGGTTAAGCCATAACCATCCAGGAGGGCATTCTTAAGAACTGCAAAATTATTGGCATCACTTTCTTTTACAGTAAGGAGCCTATCCCTACCCTTTCCACTAAATGATAGACATAGGATAGCAGCCCACTGCCTTTGAGGGACATCCTGTACAACACAGGCCCTCTCAAGTGCAGCAAACCACTTGTTAATGTCATCCCCCTCCTTATAAGGGGGAACTATCTTGTGCAGATTCCTGGAATCATGCTCTTTTGCAGGATGACTATGGGGAATACTGCTGCTGCCACCATGGGTTTCTAAACCCAATTTCTGTCTTTCTTTTTCTAGTTCAAAGGACTGTCTATCCAAATCCAGCTGTTGCTTCTTGAGCTTCAGTCTGGTTTGTTCCACTCTCAACTTATTGAGCTCCCTTTCTAACACTCTGTCATCAGGGTGGGTGGGTCGGACATTCCTTGAAACAGAAGTATGGTGAGAATGTGCAGAAGGAGAACCATCTCTTACAGAGGGCATCCTAACAGCTTGGTTAACAGAAACATCCCTTCTACTATGATGTGAAGGAATACTCTTGTCAAGATGTGAGACAACACTATCAGTATGGTGTGACTCTACATCAGTACCAACTATGCTAGGCTGTCTTGTAATGGGCAGGCTAGGAAGTTTCTTTCCTGACTCTTTTTCTAGGGGTGTCCCTGGATCAGATTGTGAACCATTAGCTACTTTTTCAACAGATGGGGCACCTCTAGCCTTATCCTGTTCTATAAGCATGTTAACCAATAGTTCTCTGGGGGGATTCTTCCCTACACTTAAACCTCTTTCTATGCAGAGACTCCTTGCTCCTTTCCAGCTAAGGTGATCATAAGCAAGTTTGGACAGATCAACAGTTTGGCCTGTGCCAGACATTTTAGAAAGTGTTTTAGTGACAGAAAAAGGAAAAAAAAGTTTGTCAGAACTTTTAGAAAGACAGGAGAAAAAAAACTTTTAAAACTTTTTAAGAACTTTTTGAAAGTTGAGAAGTACTTTTCAGCACTTTAGAAAAGAAGTGAGAAAAGAAATGCAAAACTTTTTGGTTAGGTGTACATACACTGAACTTGTTTTGTATATTTTTCTCTTATGAAAAGTACAATGACAAAAGTGGTAAGTAGTTACAGAGCACTTATCCCACCACTGCACAACCAATGTAGGAGGCTGGACTGGCTTGTAGTGAGTACCAAGGGGTACTTACACCTTGCACCAGGCCCAGTTATCCCTTATTAGTGTATAGGGTGTCTAGCAGCTTAGGCTGATAGATAATGGTAGCTTAGCAGAGCAGCTTAGGCTGAACTAGAAGACGAGTGAAGCTCCTACAGTACCACTAGTGTCTTATGCACAATATCACAAGAAAACACAGTACACAGATATACTAAAAATAAAGGTACTTTATTTTTATGACAATATGCCAAAAGTATCTCAGTGAGTACCCTCAGTATGAGGATAGCAAATATACACAAGATATATGTACACAATACCAAAATATGCAGTAATAGTATTAGAAAACAGTGCAAACAATGTATAGTTACAATAGGATGCAATGGGGACACATAGGTATAGGGGCAACACAAACCATATACTCCAAAAGTGGAATGCGAACCACGAATGGACCCCAAACCTATGTGACCTTGTAGAGGGTCGCTGGGCCTGTAAGAAAACAGTTAGGGTTAGAAGAATAGCCCACCCCAAGACCCTGAAAAGTGAGTGCAAAGTGCACTAAAGTTCCCCAAAGGACATAGAAGTCGTGATAGGGGAATTCTGCAGGAAAGACACAAATCAGCAATGCAACAACGATGGATTTCCAAACGAGGGTACCTGTGGAACAAGGGGACCAAGTCCAAAAGTCACAAGCAAGTCGGAGATGGGCAGATGCCCAGGAAATGCCAGCTGTGGGTGCAAAGAAGCTGCTACTGGACAGTAGAAGCTGAAGATTCTGCAGAAAGGACAAGGGCTAGAGACTTCCCCTTCGAAGGATGGATCCCTCACGCCGTGGAGAGTTGTGCAGAAGTGTTTTCCCGCCGAAAGACCACCAACAAGCCTTGCTAGCTGCAAATCGTGCGGTAAGGGTTTTTGGATGCTGCTGTGGCCCAGGAGGGACCAGGATGTCACCAATTGCGTCTGGGGACAGAGGGAGCGTCGAGCAAGACAAGGAGCCCTCTCAGAAGCAGGCAGCACCCGCAGAAGTGCCGGAACAGGCACTACGAAGTGGAGTGAAACAGTGCTCACCCGAAGTTGCACAAAGGAGTCCCACGCCGCTGGAGGACAACTTAGGAGGTCGTGCAATGCAGGTTAGAGTGCCGTGGACCCAGGCTGGACTGTGCACGAAGGATTTCCACCGGAAGTGCACGGAGGCCGGAGTAGCTGCAAAAGTTGCGGTTCCCAGCAATGCAGTCTGGCGTGGGGAGGCAAGGACTTACCTCCACCAAACTTGGACTGAAGAGTCACTGGACTGTGGGAGTCACTTGGACAGAGTTGCTGGATTCAAGGGGCCTCGCTCGTCATGCTGAGAGGAGACCCAGGGTACCGGAGATGCAGTTCTTTGGTGCCTGCGGTTGCAGGGGGACGATTCCGTCGACCCACAGGAGATTTCTTCGGAGCTTCTAGTGCAGAGAGGAGGCAGACTACCCCCACAGCATGCACCACCAGGAAAGCAGTTGAGAACGCGGCTGGATCAGCGTTACAGAGTTGCAGTAGTCGTCTTTGCTACTTTGTTGCAGTTTTGCAGGCTTCCAGCGCGGTCAGCAGTCGATTCCTTGGCAGAAGGTGAAGAGAGAGATGCAGAGGAACTCGGATGAGCTCTTGCATTCGTTATCTAAGGAATCCCCAAAGACAGAGACCCTAAATAGCCAGAAAAGAGGGTTTGGCTACCTAGGAGAGAGGATAGGCTAGCAACACCTGAAGGAGCCTATCAGAAGGAGTCTCTGACGTCACCTGCTGGCACTGGCCACTCAGAGCAGTCCAGTGTGCCAGCAGCACCTCTGTTTCCAAGATGGCAGAGGTCTGGAGCACACTGGAGGAGCTCGGGGCACCTCCCAGGGGAGGTGCAGGTCAGGGGAGTGGTCACTCCCCTTTCCTCTGTCCAGTTTCGCGCCAGAGCCGGGCTGAGGGGTCCCTGAACTGGTGTAGACTGGCTTATGCAGAAATGGGCACCATGTGTGCCCATGAAAGCATTTCCAGAGGCTGGGGGAGGCTACTCCTCCCCTGCCTTCACACCATTTTCCAAAGGGAGAGGGTGTAACACCCTCTCTCAGAGGAAGTCCTTTGTTCTGCCATCCTGGGCCAAGCCTGGCTGGACCCCAGGAGGGTAGAAACCTGTCTGAGGGGTTGGCAGCAGCTGCAGTGAAACCCCGGGAAAGGCAGTTTGGCAGTGCCAGGGTCTGTGCTAGAGATCCGTGGGATCATGGGATTGCATCAACAATGCCAGGATGGCATAGAGGGGGCAATTCCATGATCTTAGACATGTTACATGGCCATATTCGGAGGTACCATTGTGAAGCTACATATAGGTAGTGACCTATATGTAGTGCACGCATGTAATGGTGTCCCGGCACTCACAAAGTCCGGGGAATTGGCCCTGAACAATGTGGGGGCACCTTGGCTAGTGCCAGGGTGCCCACACACTAAGTAACTTAGCACCCAACCTTTACCAGGTAAAGGTTAGACATATAGGTGACTTATAAGTTACTTAAGTGCAGTAAAAAATGGCTGTGAAATAATGTGGACGTTATTTCACTCAGGCTGCAGTGGCAGGCCTGTGTAAGAATTGTCAGAGCTCCCTCTGGGTGGCAAAAGAAATGCTGCAGCCCATAGGGATCTCCTGGAACCCCAATACCCTGGGTACCTCAGTACCATATACTAGGGGATTATAAGGGTGTTCCAGTATGCCAATGTAAATTGGTGAAATTGTTCACTAGCCTGTTAGTGACAATTTGTATAGAGAGAGCATAACCACTGAGGATCTGGTTAGCATAGCCTCAGTGAGACAGTTAGGCACCACACAGGGAACACATACATATAGGCCACAACCTTATGAGCACTGGGGTCCTGACTAGCAGGGTCCCAGTGACACATAACAAACATACTGAAAACATAGGTTTTTCACTATGAGCACTGGGCCCTGGCTAGCAGGATCCCAGTGAGACAGTGAAAACACCCTGACATTCACTCACAAACAGGCCAAAAGTGGGGGTAACAAGGCTAGAAAGAGGCTACTTTCTCACAGTGACCCAGCCACAGTCCCAACCCACCACAGAACCTCCCCACTCAGGAAACACCACCACAGCACCCACCCAGCAGGCCCATCCCTCTGTCCCCAGGACACATCAATCAGCAGTGTGTCCACCATTACAGGGACCCCAGGTAACCCCACAAACACAGGATGATCAGGGACCAGGGGTCAGTGGGCACACGGTTCAGGGGACAGAGGCACAGGACAACAGGGAAGCTGGGAGGACTGCTGTGCGACAGGGGGAGGACAGGCCCAGGGAACCAACTCTCTACGAGGCACTCGCAAACATCCTGTGGGCATGCCACCATTCCCAGAAGACGATGTGCCAGATACTGGCCAAGTTGCAGGAGACCCAGTGGCTGCAGGAGGGACATTACCTTGGGATCAGGGAGGACCTAAGGGACATCCACACCACCCTGATCACCATTGCAGGCAGACATGGCCAACACCATGAGGGAGGCAGTGGCACACCAACTGGCCCCTGACACTAGCCAAACGGAAGAACAGTCCTCCACCTCCGCCGGCGCTAGTGGACAGGAGGCCCCACCAAAGGAACAACAGGCCACCAGCACCCAACCCCCTGCAGAAGGAGAGACAACCCTCAAACGGTCCGTGTGAAGCCAGAGAACATTGCCAAGACCCCTGCCAAGAAATAAGACTCTCCTGATTGTCACCCTTCTGTCCCACTCTGTCACACTGTCCACCTTGAACTGCCATTGCTCTACTTCCTATGCCCCCTTGGACAAGGCATCTGTGATACAAATATACTGGACTCTACCCTGGACTTTCATCCATGAGCAACCCAGCCCACTGCAATACCCCCTACACTTATTAGCACCTAAATAAACACCCTTGGAACAAATTCAAGTATGGAGTCTGTGAATACTATGACAAATGTATTAGTTTCACAAACTGTAAACATTGCAATTCAAATATTCTGTAATATGTACATAGGTATGACCTGTAGTGGGCAGCAGTAAACACACCAGGAGCCAGAGTGGGGCACAGAGATTGAAAATAGTGATGCTTAAGGGTACAGTAAGTGGCTATAGAAATAGGGAAATCAGGCTGCCATGTTTAATGTCAAACACAAAACTGCAATGGGAAGTGAAGTTACGGTGTCTTACCTGTGTGTCACTGGAAGTACTGTTGAATTAGTTTACTTCTGTCCACATCCTCTTCCTCTGCCTCCTCTTCGTCACGGCCCACAGGCTCCACCGCTGCCACACGACTGTCCTCAGGCTCATCCTCCTGCAGAAAAGGCACCTGGCGTCTCAAGGCCAGGTTGTGCAACATGCAACGATGATCTGGCAGACCTTCTTGGGTGAGTAGTACAGGGATCCGGAGCCTCAGATGGAGGCACCGGAAGCTGGCCTTCAGCAGGCCAAAGGATCTCTCAATAATCCTCCTTGTTCGCCCATGTGCCTCATTGTAAAGTTCCTCTGCCCTTGTCCTGGCATTCCTCACTGGGATCAGTAGCCATGAGAGGTTGGGGTAACCAGAGTGACCTGTAAATATCGAGGGATACATGTTAGCCACACACTCACCCTTAGGGCCAAAGCCACACCCATATACCTACATCAACTGGGTGGGGACCATGGGCTCACCTATTAGCCACACCCTGTGCCTCTGGATTTGAGACATCACATATGGAATGCTGCTATTCCTCAAGATAAAGGCATCATGCACAGAGCCAGGATGCTTGGCATTGACATGGGAGATGTACTGGTCCACCAAACACACCATCTGCACATTCAGAGAGTGAAAGCTTTTCCTATTTCTGAACACTTGTTCATTTCTCCGGGGGGCGGACAAATACAATATGTGTACCATCAATGGCACCAATGATGTTGGGGATATGTCCCAGTCCATAAAAGTCAGCCTTCACTGGGGCCAAATCCTCCATCTGGGGGAATACGATGTAGCTGCGCATGTGTTTCAGCAGGGCAGACAACGCCCTCGTCAGCACGTTTGAGAACATTGGCTGAGACATCCCTGATGCCATGGCCACTGTCGCTTGGAAGGAACCACTTGCCAGGAAATGGAACACTGACAGGACCTGCACTAGAGGGGGATACCTGTGGGGTGGCGGATAGCTGAAATCAGGTCTGGCTCTAATTAGGCACACAGTTCTTGGATTGTGGCCCTATTAAGTCCGTAGGTCAGGATAATGTGCCTGTCCTCCATTGTTGCCAGGTCCACCAGGAGTCTGTACACGGGGGGATGTCGCCATCTCCTATTCATCCTCAGCGGTTGAACTCTAGGGTGAACAATGGTGAGCAGAAGGTCATATTCACACATATGTCAATATTAATATGCATTTCTTCCTTTACAGAAACAGTAAGTGAACCTGTGAGTAAGTTGATGTGCCAATGTCTGCAGTGACGCAGTTAGGTGCCATGGCCTGTGCCCCCCTAAAATTGCGGCTGCCTGACCTATGAGGAGAGACAAGTGGAAATGAGGTAATTCAGCTGGCGTTGTGCTCCGTTGCTGTCAGTGGTCGATGACCGCTGCGCAACATCGAATTGGTTATCATTGGGCCCTATAGGTTCCAGGAGCCAATGGTGATGTATGCCGGCGGTGACGGTACGCACCGCCGCGGCCTAGACCACCATTTTCTATCTGTTCATTCACTTGTTACATGACCTTCAACAGGAGATGACCTACACTGCAAGTGCTGCTGTGACCTGTATCTGGAAGCGACAATGGCTCAAGTGTCTGGGGAAAGGGCCACTGCATTCACTTCTGAGGAGTTGGAGAAACTAGTGGATGGGGTCCTACCCCAGTACACTTTACTCTATGGTCCTCCAGACAAACAGGTGAGTACACTGTGAGCATGATGTGTGGGCCATGAATGTATGGATTGCTGTGTCTGTAAGCCCCATGTAGGGGGCTCTGAGGGGTCCTGGGCAGAGAGCTGCATGTATGGTGCTCAATGTATGTGCGTAAGGGATGGGAGGGATATGGTGGACCATGAGTATAACAGTCCGGACGGTATGAGTACTCCCTTTTCTGCTGTATTTTTTCTGCAGGTCAGCGCCCATCAGAAAAAGGGTATTTGGTGTGCCATCGCTGAGGTGGTGCGGACCCTGGGGGTCTTTGACAGGAGGAGCACCCACTGCCACAAACTGTGGGTGCCCCTAGGCCAGGGCGAACATGGCAGGGTATGTTCAATAATGGGCAAGATCAGATGCACTCCAACCCCAATAGTGTTAGAGGGCATCTACTACTGGGTATGGTCCTGTGGGTTTCAGGTGTGCAGCTAATAGTGTTAGTGTAGGAAAGTACCATCTTGCCTGGCATGTTACCCCCATATTTCACTGTATATATGTTGTTTTAGTTGTATGTGTCACTGGGACCCTGCCAGCCAGGCCCCCAGTGCTCATAAGTGTGCCCTGTATGTGTTACCTGTGTTATGACTAACTGTCTCACTGAGGCTCTGCTATCCAGAACCTCAGTGGTTATGCTCTCTCATTTCTTTCCAAATTGTCACTAACAGGCTAGTGACCAATTTCACCAATTTACATTGGCATACTGGAACACCCTTATAATTCCCTAGTATATGGTACTGAGGTACCCAGGGTATTGGGGTTCCAGGAGATATCTATGGGCTGCAGCATTTCTTGTGCCACCCATAGGGAGATCTGACAAGTCTTACACAGGCCTGCCCGTGCAGCCTGAGTGAAATAACGTCCACGTTATTTCACAGCCATTTACCACTGCACTTAAGTAACTTATAAGTCACCTATATGTATAACCTTTACCTGGTAAAGGTTGGGTGCTAAGTTACTTAGTGTGAGGGCACCCTGGCACTAGCCAAGGTGCTCCCACATTGTTCAGGGCAAATTCCCCGGACTTTGTGAGTGCAGGGACACCATTACACGCGTGCACTATACATATGTCACGACATATGTATAGCGTCACAATGGTAACTCCGAACATGGCCATGTAACATGTCTAGGATCATGGAATTGCCACCCCAATGCCATTCTGGCATTGGGGAGACAATCCCATGATCCCCCAAGTCTCTAGCTCAGACCCGGGTACTGCCAAACTACCTTTACCGGGGATTCACTGCAGCTGCTGCTGCTGCCAACCCCTCAGACAGGTTTCTGCCCTCCTGGGGTCCAGCCAGGCTTGGCCCAGGAAGGCAGAACAAAGGACTTCCTCAGAGAGAGGGTGTTACACCATCTCCCTTTAGAGAAAGGTGTCAGGGCTCGGGAGGAGTAGCCTCCCCCAGCCTCTGGAAATGCTTTGATGGGCACAGATGGTTTGGGGTCCATTCATGGTTCGCATTCCACTTCTAGAGTATATGGTTTGTGTTGCCCCTATCCCTATGTGCCCCCATTGCATTCTATTGTGACTATACATTGTTTGCACTGTTTTCTATTGCTATTACTGCATATTTTGGTATTGTGTACATATATCTTGTGTGTATTTGCTATCCTCATACTGAGGGTACTCACTGAGATACTTTGGCATATTTTCATAAAAATAAAGTACCTTTATTTTTAGTATATCTGTGTATTGTGTTTTCTTATGATATTGTGCAAGTCACACTAGTGGTACTGTAGGAGCTTCACTCGTCTCCTAGTTCAGCCTAAGCTGCTCTGCTAAGCTACCTTTTCTATCAGCCTAAGCTGCTAGACACCCATCTACACTAATAAGGGATACCTGGGCCTGGTGCAAGGTGTACGTACCCCTTGGTACTCACTACAAGCCAGTCCAGCCTCCTACATTGGTTGTGCAGCGGTGGGATAAGTACTTTGCAACTACTTACCACTTTGTCATTTTGTACTTTTCATAAGAGAAAAATATACAAAACAAGTTCAGTGTATGTACACCTAACCAAAAAG
This sequence comes from Pleurodeles waltl, assembly GCF_031143425.1. Lineage (NCBI taxonomy): Eukaryota > Metazoa > Chordata > Amphibia > Caudata > Salamandridae > Pleurodeles > Pleurodeles waltl. The sequence goes on along the minus strand of NC_090436.1, from coordinate 13,674,765 downwards.
TTTTGCTTTTCTTCTCTCACTTCTTTGCTAAGTGCTGAAAAGTACCTCTAAACTTTCAAAAAGTTCTTAAAAAGTTTTAAAAGTTTTTTTTTCTGTTCTTTAAAAAGTTCTGAAACTTTTTCTTTTCTTTTTCTGTCCCTTAAACTCTTGTCTATCATGTCTGGTACAGGCCAAACTCTTGATCTGGCCAGCATAGCTTATGACAACCTTAGCTGGAAGGAAGCAAGGAGTCTCTGCGTAGATAGAGGTTTAGGGGTAGGGAAGAATCCCTCAAGACAACTGTTAGTTAATATGCTCATTGAACAGGATAAGAACTTAGGTGGCACTTCTGGTGAGAAATTAGCTGATGGTTCCCAATCTGATCCTGGGGCACCTCTAGCAAAAGATTTGGGAGGGAATCTTTCCACCTGCCCCTTAGCAGGCCACCTAGCATAGCTGGTTCTGATGTGAATTCACATCACAGTAATAGTGTTGCTTCTCATCACAGTAGAAGTGTTACTTCTGTAGGCCAGAATGTTAGAGTGCCATCTGTTAGGGAAGGGTCTCCCTCTGTTCATTCTCACCATTCTTCTGTGTCAAGGCATGCCCAACCCACCCACCCTAATGACAGAGTGTTAGAAATGGAGCTTAATAGATTGAGAGTGGAACAATCCAGGCTGAAGCTCAGGAAGCAACAGCTGGATTTAGATAGGCAGTCCTTTGATTTAGAAAAAGAAAGACAGAGGTTGGGGTTAGGACCCCATGGTGGCAGCAGCAGTATTCCAAATAGTCATCCTGCAAAACAGCATGATTCTAGGAATCTGCACAAGACAGTTCCCCCTTACAAGGAGGGGGATGACATTAACAAGTGGTTTGCTGCACTTGAGAGGGCCTGTGTTGTACAGGAGGTCCCTCAAAGGCAGTGGGCTGCTATCCTATGGCTATCTTTCAATGGAAAGGGTAGGGATAGGCTCCCTACTGTTAAGGAAAGTGATGCCAATAATTTTACAGTTCTTAAGAATGCACTCCTAGATGGTTATGGCTTAGCCACTGAACAGTACAGGATGAAGTTCAGAGATACCAAAAAGGAGTCTTCACAAGACTAGGTAGACTTTGTTGACCATTCAGTGAAGGCCTTGGAGGGGTGGTTACATGGCAGTAAAGTTTCTGACTATGAAAGCCTGTATAACCTAATCCTGAGAGAGCATATTCTTAATAATTGTGTGTCTGATTTGTTGCACCAGTACCTGGTAGACTCTGATCTGACCTCTCCCCAAGAATTGGGAAAGAAGGCAGACAAATGGGTCAGAACAAGGGTGAACAGAAAAGTTCATACAGGGGGTGACAAGGATGGCAAGAAGAAGGATGGTAAGTCTTCTGACAAGGGTGGGGACAAATCTAAAAATGAGTCTTCATCAGGACCACAAAAACACTCTGGTGGGGGTGGTGGGCCCAAATCCTCTTCAAATCAAAACAAAGAAAAGAAACCATGGTGCTATTTATGTAAAATAAAAGGCCATTGGACAACAGATCCCAGTTGTCCAAAGAAAAGCACCAAGCCTCCTACCACTACAACCCCTGCTGCTACACCTAGTGCCCCTAGTAATAGCAGTGGTGGTGGGAGCAAACCTACTAATATCCAATCCAAGGGAGTAGCTGGGCTCACTTTTGATAACTTAGTTGGGGTTGGTCTTGTTAGGGAGACCACAGAGGCTGTGTTAGTCTCTGAAGGGGCTATTGATTTAGCCACCTTGGTTGCTTGTCCCCTTAACATGGATAAGTACAAGCAACTACCCCTAATAAATGGTGTTGAGGTTCAGGCCTACAGGGACACAGATGCCAGTGTTACCATGGTAATAGAGAAACTGGTCCACCCTGAACAACACCTACTTGGTCACCAGTACCAAGTAACCGATACTCATAACAACACTCTTAGCCACCCCATGGCTGTTGTGAATCTCAACTAGGGGGGGGTTACTGGTCCAAAGAAAGTTGTGGTTGCCTCAGATTTACCTGTAGACTGTCTACTAGGGAACGATTTAGAGACATCAGCTTGGGCAGAAGTGGAGTTGGAGGCTCATGCAGCAAGGCTGGGCATCCCAGGGCATATTTTTGCTTTAACCAGGGCTCAGGCCAAAAAGCAAAAAGGACAGGGTGACTTGGATCCTGGAAGAATGGACCAAGTGCTCCCTAAAGCTAGGGTTAGTAAAGGTAAAACACTACCTACTATCCCTCCCTCTACAGTGGATTCAACTTCTGAGGAAGAAGAATTTCCACCCTGTGCAGAACCTACACCAGAGGAGCTGGAAGCAGACACTGCTGAGCTTTTGGGTGAAGGGGGGCCTGCCAGGGAGGAGCTGAGTGTGGCACAGCATACCTGTCCCACACTAGCGGGTCTAAGGCAGCAAGCTGTCAAACAATCAAATGGGGATGTCAGTGACTCTCACAGAGTTTACTGGGAGGAAAACCTTTTGTACACTGAAGCAAGGGATCCAAAACCTGGAGCTGCCAGGAGATTGGTGATTCCTCAGGAATACAGAAAGTTCCTCCTAACTCTAGCCCACGACATTCCCTTAGCTGGACATTTGGGGCAAATGAAAACCTGGGACAGGCTTGTCCCCTTGTTTCATTGGCCTAGAATGTCAGAGGACACAAAGGAATTTTGTAAGTCCTGTGAAACCTGTCAAGCCAGTGTTGCAAAACAGGTGGCACTCCAAAGGCACCCCTTATTCCACTGCCAGTGGTTGGGGTTCCATTTGAAAGGGTAGGGGTTGACGTAGTTGGCCCCCTTGACCCTCCTACTGCTTCAGGCAATAGGTTTATCTTGGTGGTAGTGGACCATGCCACCAGATATCCTGAAGCAATTCCTCTAAGGACCACTACAGCTCCTGCAGTGGCAAAGGCCCTCCTGGGAATCTTTTCCAGGGTGGGCTTCCCAAAAGAGGTGGTATCAGACAGAGGAAGCAATTTCATGTCTGCTTACTTAAAGGCCATGTGGAAGGAATGTGGTGTAACATACAAGTTCACCACACCCTATCATCCACAAACAAATGGACTGGTTGAGAGGTTTAATAAAACTCTCAAAGGAATGATAATGGGACTCCCTGACAAACTCCGCAGGAGATGGGATGTCCTGTTACCTTGCCTCCTTTTTGCTTACAGGGAGGTACCCCAGAAAGGAGTGGGCTTCAGCCCCTTTGAACTCCTATTTGGACACCCTGTAAGAGGTCCCCTAACACTTGTGAAGGAGGGTTGGGAACAACCTTTAAAAGCTCCAAAGCAAGACATAGTGGACTATCTACTTGGCCTAAGATCTAGGATGGCTGAGTACATGAAAAAGGCCAGTAAAAACCTTCAAGCCAGCCAAGAGCTCCAAAAGCAATGGCATGAACAGAAGGCTGTTTTGGTTCAGTACCAACCAGGGCAGAAAGTGTGGGTCTTCGAGCCGGTGGCCCCAAGAGCACTCCAAGACAAATTGAGTGGACCCCACATAATTGTTGAAAAGAAGGGTGAAGTCACCTACTTAGTTGACTTAGGCACTGCCAGGAGTCCCCTTAGGGTGCTCCATGTCAATCGCCTGAAACCCTACTATGACAGGGCTGATCTCACCCTTCTCATGGCAACAGATGAGGGACAGGAAGAAGAGAGTGACCCTCTCCCTGATCTCTTCTCTTCCACAGAACAAGATGCTCTAGTGGAAGGTGTAGTACTGGCAGATTGTCTTACTGCTGAGCAGAAAGACCACTGCATAAATCTCCTGGGTCAGTTTTCTGAACTCTTCTCTACTGTGCCAGGCACCACTTCTTGGTGTAAGCACACTATAGATACTGGAGACAGCTTGCCTGTCAAAAGTAAGATCTATAGGCAGCCTGACCATGTCAGAGACTGCATAAAGCAAGAGGTGCAGAAAATGCTTGAACTGGCGAGTGGTTGAGCACTCTGAAAGTCCATGGGCCTCTCCTGTGGTACTTGTACCAAAACCTCATTCCAAGGATGGTAAAAGGGAAATGAGATTTTTGGGGGTCATTCTGACCCTTGGCGGTCGAGCCAACGACCGCGGAAGCACCGCCAACAGGCTGGCGGTGCTTCCAAGGGCATTCTGACCGCGGCGGTACCGCCGCGGTCAGAAACGGGAAACCGGCGGTGTCCCACCGGTTTCCCGCTGCCCCAGGGAATCCTCCACGGTGGTGCTGCTTGCAGCGCCGCCATGGGGATTCCGACCCCCTTACCGCCTGTAGGAGGCTGGACTGGCTTGTAGTGAGTACCAAGGGGTACTTGAACCTTGCAACAGGCCCAGTTATCCCTTATTAGTGTATAGGGTGTCTAGCAGCTTAGGCTGATAGATAATGGTAGCTTAGCAGAGCAGCTTAGGCTGAACTAGGAGACGTGTGAAGCTACTACAGTACCACTTAGTGTCATATGCACAATATCATAAGAAAACACAATACACAGTTATACTAAAAATAAAGGTACTTTATTTTTATGACAATATGCCAAAGTATCTTAGAGTGTACCCTCAGTGAGAGGATAGGAAATATACACAAGATATATATACACAATAGCAAAAATATGCAGTATAGTCTTAGAAAACAGTGCAAACAATGTATAGTTACAATAGGATGCAATGGGGAAACATAGGGATAGGGGCAACACAAACCATATACTCCAAAAGTGGAATGCGAACCACGAATGGACCCCAAACCTATGTGACCTTGTAGAGGGTCGCTGGGACTATTAGAAAATAGTGAGAGTTAGAAAAATAACCCTCCCCAAGACCCTGAAAAGTGAGTGCAAAGTGCACTAAAGTTCCCCTAAGGACAAAGAAGTCGTGTTAGAGGAATAATGCAGGAAAGACACAAACCAACAATGCAACAACTGTGGATTTCCAATCTAGGGTACCTGTGGAACAAGGGGACCAAGTCCAAAAGTCACAAGCAAGTCGGAGATGGGCAGATACCCCGGAAATGCCAGCTGCGGGTGCAAAGAAGCTTCTACTGGACAGAAGAAGCTGAGGTTTCTGTGGAACGAAAAGGGCTAGAGAATTCCCCTTTGGTGGACGGATCCCGCTCGCCGTGGAGAGTCGTGCAGAAGTGTTTTCCCGCCGAAAGAACGCCAACAAGCCTTGCTAGCTGGAAATCCTGCGGTTAGCGTTTTTTGACGCTGCTGTGGCCCTGGAGGGACCAGGAGGTCGCAAATTGGACCAGGAGAGAGAGGGGACGTCGAGCAAGACAAGGAGCCCTCTCAGCAGCAGGTAGCACCCAGGGAAGTGCCAGAAACAGGCACTACGAAGATGCGTGAAACGGTGCTCACTCGAAGTCGCACAAAGGAGTCCCACGTCGCCGGAGACCAACTTAGAAAGTCGTGCAATGCAGGTTAGAGTGCCGTGGACCCAGGCTTGGCTGTGCACAAAGGATTTCCGCCGGAAGTGCACAGGGGCCGTAGTAGCTGCAAAAGTCACGGTTCCCAGCAATGCAGCCCAGCGAGGTGAGGCAAGGACTTACCTCCACCAAACTTGGACTGAAGAGTCACTGGACTGTGGGGGTCACTTGGACAGAGTCGCTGGATTCGAGGGACCTCGCTCGTCGTGCTGAGAGGAGACCCAAGGGACCGGTAATGCAGCTTTTTGGTGCCTGCGGTTGCAGGGGGAAGATTCCGTCGACCCACAGGAGATTTCTTCGGAGCTTCTGGTGCAGAGAGGAGGCGGACTACCCCCACAGCATGCACAGACAGGAAAACAGTCGAGAAGCCGGCAGGATCAGCGTTACAGAGTTGCAGTAGTCGTCTTTGCTACTATGTTGCAGGTTTGCAAGCTTCCAGCGCGGTCAGCAGTCGATTCCTTATCAGAAGGTGAAGAGAGAGATGCAGAGGAACTCGGCTGAGCTCTTGCATTCGTTATCTAAAGTTTCCCCAGAGACAGAGACCCTAAATAGCCAGAAAAGAGGGTTTGGCTACCTAGGAGAGAGGATAGGCTACTAACACCTGAAGGAGCCTATCAGCAGGAGTCTCTGACGTCACCTGGTGGCACTGGCCACTCAGAGCAGTCCAGTGTGCCAGCAGCACCTCTGTTTCCAAGATGGCAGAGGTCTGGAGCACACTGGAGGAGCTCTGGACACCTCCCAGGGGAGGTGCAGGTCAGGGGAGTGGTCACTCCCCTTTCCTTTGTCCAGTTTCGCGCCAGAGCAGGGCTAAGGGGTCCCCTGAACCGGTGTAGACTGGCTTATGCAGAATTGGGCACATCTGTGCCCAAGAAAGCATTTCCAGAGGCTGGGGGAGGCTACTCCTCCCCTGCCTTCACACCATTTTCCAAAGGGAGAGGGTGTCACACCCTCTCTCAGAGGAAGTTCTTTGTTCTGCCATCCTGGGCCAGGCCTGGCTGGACCCCAGGAGGGCAGATGCCTGTCTGAGGGGTTGGCAGCAGCAGCAGCTGCAGTGAAACCCCAGGAAGGGCAGTTTGGCAGTACCAGGGTCTGTGCTACAGACCACTGGGATCATGGGATTGTGGCAACTATGCCAGGATGGCATAGAGGGGGCAATTCCATGATCATAGACATGTTACATGGCCATATTCGGAGTTACCATTGTGAAGCTACATATAGGTAGTGACCTATATGTAGTGCACGCGTGTAATGGTGTCCCCGCACTCACAAAGTTCAGGGAATTGGCTCTGAACAATGTGGGGGTACCTTGGCTAGTGCCAGGGTGCCCTCACAATAAGTAACTTTGCACCTAACCTTTACCAGGTAAAGGTTAGACATATAGGTGACTTATAAGTTACTTAAGTGCAGTGTAAAATGGCTGTGAAATAACGTGGACGTTATTTCACTCAGGCTGCAGTGGCAGGCCTCTGTAAGAATTGTCAGAGCTCCCTATGGGTGGCAAAAGAAATGCTGCAGCCCATAGGGATCTCCTGGAACCCCAATACCCTGGGTACCTCAGTACCATATACTAGGGAATTATAAGGGTGTTCCAGTAAGCCAATGTAAATTGGTAAAAATGGTCACTAGCCTGTTAGTGACAATTTGGAAAGAAATGAGAGAGCATAACCACTGAGGTTCTGATTAGCAGAGCCTCAGTGAGACAGTTAGTCACTACACAGGTAATACATTCAGGCACACTTATGAGCACTGGGGCCCTGGGTTACCAGGGTCCCAGTTACACATACAACTAAAAGAACATATATACAGTGAAAAATGGGGGTAACATGCCAGGCAAGATGGTACTTTCCTACACAGAGGAACTCGGATGAGCTCTTGCATTCGTTATCTGAAGTTTCCCCAGAGACAGAGACCCTAAATAGCCAGAAAAGAGGGTTTGGCTACCTAGGAGAGAGGATAGGCTACTAACACCTGAAGGAGCCTATCAGCAGGAGTCTCTGACGTCACCTGGTGGCACTGGCCACTCAGAGCAGTCCAGTGTGCCAGCAGCACCTCTGTTTCCAAGATGGCAGAGGTCTGGAGCACACTGGAGGAGCTCTGGACACCTCCCAGGGGAGGTGCAGGTCAGGGGAGTGGTCACTCCCCTTTCCTTTGTCCAGTTTCGCGCCAGAGCAGGGCTAAGGGGTCCCCTGAACCGGTGTAGACTGGCTTATGCAGAATTGGGCACATCTGTGCCCAAGAAAGCATTTCCAGAGGCTGGGGGAGGCTACTCCTCCCCTGCCTTCACACCATTTTCCAAAGGGAGAGGGTGTCACACCCTCTCTCAGAGGAAGTTCTTTGTTCTGCCATCCTGGGCCAGGCCTGGCTGGACCCCAGGAGGGCAGATGCCTGTCTGAGGGGTTGGCAGCAGCTGCAGTGAAACCCCAGGAAGGGCAGTTTGGCAGTACCAGGGTCTGTGCTACAGACCACTGGGATCATGGGATTGTGCCAACTATGCCAGGATGGCATAGAGGGGGCAATTCCATGATCATAGACATGTTACATGGCCATATTCGGAGTTACCATTGTGAAGCTACATATAGGTAGGGACCTATATGTAGTGCACGCTTGTAATGGTGTCCCCGCACTCACAAAGTTCAGGGAATTGGCTCTGAACAATGTGGGGGCACCTTGGCTAGTGCCAGGGTGCCCTCACACTAAGTAACTTTGCACCTAACCTTTACCAGGTAAAGGTTAGACATATAGGTGACTTATAAGTTACTTAAGTGCAGTGTAAAATGGCTGTGAAATAACGTGGACGTTATTTCACTCAGGCTGCAGTGGCAGGCCTGTGTAAGAATTGTCAGAGCTCCCTATGGGTGGCAAAAGAAATGCTGCAGCCCATAGGGATCTCCTGGAACCCCAATACCCTGGGTACCTCAGTACCATATACTAGGCAATTATAAGGGTGTTCCAGTAAGCCAATGTAAATTGGTAAAAATGGTCACTAGCCTGTTAGTGACAATTTGGAAAGAAATGAGAGAGCATAACCACTGGGGTTCTGATTAGCAGAGCCTCAGTGAGACAGTTAGTCACTACACAGGTAACACATTCAGGCACACTTATGAGCACTGGGGCCCTGGGTTACCAGGGTCCCAGTGACACATACAACTAAAACAACATATATACAGTGAAAAATGGGGGTAACATGCCAGGCAAGATGGTACTTTCTTACACCGCCATCCTGTTCCTGGCGGTTTTCACCGCCAGGAACAGGATGGCGGTAACGGGTGTCGTGGGGCCCCCTAACAGGGCCCCACTATGATTTTCAGTGTCTGCCAAGCAGACACTGAAAGTCGCAACGGGTGCAACTGCACCCGTCGCACCCCTTCCACTCCGCCGGCTCCATTCGGAGCCGGCATCCTCATGGAAGGGGGTTTCCCGCTGGGCGGGCGGGCGGCCTTCTGGCGGTCGCCCGCCAGCCCAGCGGGAAACTCAGTATGACCGCCGCGGCACGGTCTTCTGGTGGCTCCCGCCGGGCGTGCGGTTACCGCCGCCGGCGGGAGTCGGAATGACCCCCTTTGTGTTGACTACAGAGGTCTCAACCAGGTAACCAAAACTGATGCTCACCCTATACCCAGGGCAGATGAGCTAATAGATACACTGGCATCTGCCAAGTATCTAAGCACCTTTGATTTGACTGCAGGGTATTGGCAGATCAAGTTATCAGAGGATGCAAAAGCAAAAACTGCATTTTCAACCATTGGAGGCCATTACCAATTCACAGTAATGCCTTTTGGATTGAAAAATGCACCTGCCACTTTTCAAAGGTTGGTGAACACAGTCCTGCAAGGGCTGGAAGCTTTTAGTGCAGCATATCTAGATGATATAGCTGTCTTTAGCTCCAGCTGGGATGATCACCTGGTCCACCTATGGAAAGTTTTGGAGGCCCTGCAAAAGGCAGGCCTCACTATCAAGGCTTCAAAGTGCCAGATAGGGCAAGGGAAAGTGGTTTATCTGGGTCACCTGGTAGGTGGAGAACAGATTGCACCACTTCAAGGGAAAATCCAAACTATTATAGATTGGGTTCCCCCTACAACTCAGACTCAGGTGAGATCCTTTTTAGGCCTCACTGGGTACTACAGGAGGTTCATAAAGAACTATGGCTGTATTGCAGCCCCTCTTAATGACCTCACATCAAAGAAAATGCATAAAAAGGTATTATGGACAGCAAACTGTCAGAAAGCTTTTGAGGAGCTGAAGCAGGCCATGTGCTCTGCACCTGTCCTAAAAAGCCCCTGTTACTCCTAGAAATTCATTGTCCAAACTGATGCATCTGAATTAGGGGTGGGGGCAGTCTTATCACAACTTAATTCTGAGGGCCAGGATCAACCTGTTGCTTTTATTAGCAGGAGGTTGACCCCTAGAGAAAAGCGTTGGTTTTCCATAGAGAGGGAGGCCTTTGCTGTGGTCTGGGCGCTGAAGAAGTTGAGGCCATACCTGTTTGGCACTCACTTCATTGTTCAGTCACACCACAAACCTCTACTTTAGCTAAAACAAATGAAAGGTGAAAACCCTAAATTGTTGAGGTGGTCCATATCCCTACAGGGAATGGACTATACAGTGGAACATAGACCTGGGAGTACCCACTCCAATGCAGATGGACTCTCCAGATATTTCCACTTAGACAATGAAGACTCATCAGGTCATGGCTAGTCTTATTGTCCTTCGTTTGGGGGGGGGGGGGAGGGTTGTGTAGGAAAGTACCATCTTGCCTAGCATGTTACCCCAATATTTCACTGTATATATGTTGGTTTAGTTGTATGTGTCACTGGGACCCTGCCAGCCAGGCCCCCAGTGCTCATAAGTGTGCCCTGTATGTGTTACCTGTGTTATGACTAACTGTCTCACTGAGGCTCTGCTATCCAGAACCTCAGTGGTTATGCTCTCTCATTTCTTTCCAAATTGTCACTAACAGGCTAGTGACCAATGTCACCAATTTACATTGGCATACTGGAACACCCTTCTAATTCCCTAGTATATGGTACTGAGGTACCCAGGGTATTGGGGTTCCAGGAGATCCCTATGGGCTGCAGCATTTCTTGTGCCACCCATAGGGAGATCTGACAATTATTACACAGGCCTGCCAGTGCAGCCTGAGTGAAATAACGTCCACGTTATTTCACAGCCATTTACCACTGCACTTAAGTAACTTATAAGTCACCTATATGTCTAACCTTTACCTGGTAAAGGTTGGGTGCTAAGTTACTTAGTGTGAGGGCACCCTGGCACTAGCCAAGGTGCTCCCACATTGTTCAGAGCAAATTCCCCGGACTTTGTGAGTGCGGGGACACCATTACACGCGTGCACTATACACATGTCACGACATATGTATGGCGTAACAATGGTAACTCCGAACATGGCCATGTAACATGTCTAGGATCATGGAATTGTCACCCCAATGCCATTCTGGCATTGGGAAGACAATTCCATGATCCCCGAGTCTCTAGCTCAGACCCGGGTACTGCCAAACTACCTTTCCCGGGGTTTCACTGCAGCTGCTGCTGCTGCCAACCCCTCAGACAGGTTTCTGCCCTCCTGGGGTCCAGCCAGGCTTGGCCCAGGAAGGCAGAACAAAGGACTTCCTCAGTGAGAGGGTGTTACACCCTCTTCCTTTGGAAAAAGGTGTCAGGGCTGGGTAGGAGTAGCCTCCCCCAGCCTCTGGAAATGCTTTGATGGGCACAGATGGTGCCCATCTGTAGGAAAGTACCATCTTGCCTGGCATGTTACCTCCATTTTTCACTGTATATATGTTGTTTTAGTTGTATGTGTCACTGGGACCCTGGTAACCCAGGGCCCCAGTGCTCATAAGTGTGCCTGAATGTGTTACCTGTGTAGTGACTAACTGTCTCACTGAGGCTCTGCTAATCAGAACCTCAGTGGTTATGCTCTCTCATTTCTTTCCAAATTGTCACTAACAGGCTAGTGACCATTTTACCAATTTACATTGGCTTACTGGAACACCCTTATAATTCCCTAGTATATGGTACTGAGGTACCCAGGGTATTGGGGTTCCAGGAGATCCCTATGGGCTGCAGCATTTCTTTTGCCACCCATAGGGAGCTCTGACAATTCTTACACAGGCCTGCCACTGCAGCCTGAGTGAAATAACGTCCACGTTATTTCACAGCCATTTTACACTGCACTTAAGTAACTTATAAGTCACCTATATGTCTAACCTTTACCTGGTAAAGGTTAGGTGCAAAGTTACTTAGTGTGAGGGCACCCTGGCACTAGCCAAGGTGCCCCCACATTGTTCAGAGCCAATTCCCTGAACTTTGTGAGTGCGGGGACACCATTACACGCGTGCACTACATATAGGTCACTACCTATATGTAGCTTCACAATGGTAACTCCGAATATGGCCATGTAACATGTCTATGATCATGGAATTGCCCCCTCTATGCCATCCTGGCATTGTTGGTACAATTCCATGATCCCAGTGGTCTGTAGCACAGACCCTGGTACTGCCAAACTGCCCTTCCTGGGGTTTCACTGCAGCTGCTGCCAACCCCTCAGACAGGCATCTGCCGTCCTGGGGTCCAGCCAGGCCTGGCCCAGGATGGCAGAACAAAGAACTTCCTCTGAGAGAGGGTGTGACACCCTCTCCCTTTGGAAAATGGTGTGAAGGCAGGGGAGGAGTGGCCTCCCCCAGCCTCTGGAAATGCTTTGTTGGGCACAGAGGTGCCCAATTCTGCATAAGCCAGTCTACACCGGTTCAGGGGACCCCTTAGCCCTGCTCTGGCGCGAAACTGGACAAAGGAAAGGGGAGTGACCACTCCCCTGACCTGCACCTCCCCTGGGAGGTGTCCAGAGCTCCTCCAGTGTGCTCCAGACCTCTGCCATCTTGGAAACAGAGGTGCTGCTGGCACACTGGACTGCTCTGAGTGGCCAGTGCCACCAGGTGACGTCAGAGACTCCTTGTGATAGGCTCCTTCAGGTGTTGCTAGCCTATCCTCTCTCCTAGGTAGCCAAACCCTCTTTTCTGGCTATTTAGGGTCTCTGTCTCTGGGGAAACTTTAGATAACGAATGCAAGAGCTCATCCGAGTTCCTCTGCATCTCTCTCTTCACCTTCTGCCAAGGAATCGACTGCTGACCGCGCTGGAAGCCTGCAACACTGCAACAAAGTAGCAAAGACGACTACTGCAACTCTGTAACGCTGATCCTGCCGCCTTCTCGACTGTTTTCCTGGTGGTGCATGCTGTGGGGGTAGTCTGCCTCCTCTCTGCACTAGAAGCTCCGAAGAAATCTCCCGTGGGTCGACGGAATCTTCCCCCTGCAACTGCAGGCACCAAAAAGCTGCATTACCGGTCCCTTGGGTCTCCTCTCAGCACGACGAGCGAGGTCCCTCGAATCCAGCAACTCTGTCCAAGTGGCACCCACAGTCCAGTGACTCTTCAGTCCAAGTTTGGTGGAGGTAAGTCCTTGCCTCACCTCGCTAGACTGCATTGCTGGGAACCGCGACTTTTGCAGCTACTCCGGCCTCCGTGCACTTCCGGCGGAAATCCTTTGTGCACATTCCAGCCTGGGTCCACGGCACTCTAACCTGCATTGCACGACCTCCTAAGTTGTTCTCCGGCGACGTGGGACTTCTTTGTGCGACTTTGGGTGAGCACCGTTTCACGCATCCTTGTAGTGCCCGTTTCTGGCACTTCTCCGGGTGCTACCTGCTGCTAAGAGGGCTCTTTGTCTTGCTCGACGTCCCCTCTACCTCCTGGTCCAATTTGCGACCTTCTGGTCCCTCCTGGGCCACAGCAGCATCCAAAAACGCTAACTGCACGATTTGCAACTAGCAAGGCTTGTTGGCGTTCTTTCGGCGGGAAAACACTTCTGCACGACTCTCCACTGCGAGTGGGATCCGTCCACCAAAGGGGAAGTCTCTAGCCCTTTTCGTTCCTGCTGAAACCTCAGCTTCTTCTGTCCAGTAGAAGCTTCTTTGCACCCGCAGCTGGCATTTCCTGGGCATCTGCCCATCTCCGACTTCCTTGTGACTTTTGGACTTGGTCCGCTTGTTCCACAGGTACCCTAGATTGGAAATCCACAGTTGTTGCATTGTTGGTTTGTGTCTTTCCTGCATTATTCCTCTAACACGACTTCTTTGCCCTTAGGGGAACTTTAGTGCACTTTGCACTCACTTTTCAGGGTATTGGGGAGGGTTATTTTTCTAACTCTCACTATTTTCTAATAGTCCCAGCGACCCTCTACAAGGTCACATAGGTTTGGGGTCCATTCGTGGTTCGCATTCCACTTTTGGAGTATATGGTTTGTGTTGCCCCTATCCCTATGTTTCCCCATTGCATCCTATTGTAACTATACATTGTTTGCACTGTTTTCTAAGACTATACTGCATATTTTTGCTATTGTGTATATATATCTTGTGTATATTTCCTATCCTCTCACTGAGGGTACACTCTAAGATACTTTGGCATATTGTCATAAAAATAAAGTACCTTTATTTTTAGTATAACTGTGTATTGTGTTTTCTTATGATATTGTGCATATGACACTAAGGGGGTTATTCTAACTTTGGAGGAGGTGTTAATCCGTCCCAAAAGTGACGGAAAAGTGACGGATTTACCACCAGCCGTATTACGAGTCCATTATATCCTATGGAACTCGTGGTACGGCTGGTGGTATATCCGTCACTTTTCCGTCACTTTTGGGACGGATTAACACTCCTCCAAAGTTAGAATAACCCCCTAAGTGGTACTGTGGTAGCTTCACACGTCTCCTAGTTCAGCCTAAGCTGCTCTGCTAAGCTATCATTATCTATCAGCCTAAGCTGCTAGACACCCTATACACTAATAAGGGATAACTGGGCCTGGTGCATGTTTCTGTTAGCCAAGCTGTTAGGGTGGCTTCTGTAAGGGACAGGTCTCCTTCTGTTCATTCCCATCATACCTCTGTATCTAGGAATGTCCCTCCCACCAACCCTGATGACAGAATGTTAGAGAGGGAACTCAATAAGTTGAGGGTGGAACAAACCAGACTGAAGCTTAAAAAGCAACAGCTGGATTTGGATAGACAGTCTTTTGAACTAGAGAAGGAAAGACAGAAGTTGGGTTTAGAAACCCATGGTGGCAGCAGCAGTATTCCCCATAGTCATCCTGCAAAAGAGCATGATTCCAGGAATCTGCACAAGATAGTTCCCCCTTATAAGGAGGGGGATGACATTAACAAGTGGTTTGCTGCACTTGAGAGGGCCTGTGTTGTACAAGATGTCCCTCAAAGGCAGTGGGCTGCTATCCTATGGCTATCATTTAGTGGAAAAGGTAGGGATAGGCTCCTTACTGTGAAAGAAAATGATGCTAATAATTTCCAAGTTCTTAAGAATGCACTCCTGGATGGTTATGGCTTAACCACTGAACAATACAGGATAAAGTTCAGAGAGACCAAAAAGGAGTCTTCACAAGACTGGGTTGATTTCATTGACCATTCAGTGAAGGCCTTGGAGGGGTGGTTACATGGCAGTAAAGTTACTGATTATGACAGCCTGTATAACTTGATCCTGAGAGAGCATATTCTTAATAATTGTGTGTCTGATTTGTTGCACCAGTACTTGGTGGACTCTGATCTGACCTCTCCCCAAGAATTGGGAAAGAAGGCAGACAAATGGGTCAGAACAAGGGTGAACAGAAAAGTTCATACAGGGGGTGACAAAGATGGCAACAAAAAGAAGGATGGTAAGTCTTCTGACAAGGGTGGGGACAAATCTAAAAATGAGTGTTCATCAGGCCCACAAAAACACTCTGGTGGGGGTGGTGGGCCCAAATCCTCTTTTAATCAGAACAAGGAAAAGAAACCATGGTGCTATTTATGTAAAATAAAAGGCCATTGGACAACAGATCCCAGTTGTCCAAAGAAAAGCACCAATGCTCCTACCACTATAACCCCTACTGCTACCCCTAGTGTCCCTACTAATAGCAGTGGTGGTGGGAGCAAACCTACTAATAGCCAATCCAAGGGAGTAGCTGGGCTCACTATTGGTAACTTAGTTGGGGTTGGCCTTGTTAGGGAGGCCACAGAGGCTGTGTTAGTCTCTGAGGGGGCTATTGATTTAGCCACCTTAGTTGCTTGTCCCCTTAATATGGATAAGTACAAGCAGCTACCCCTAATAAATGGTGTTGAGGTTCAGGCCTACAGGGACACTGGTGCCAGTGTGACTAT
Organism: Pleurodeles waltl; assembly: GCF_031143425.1. Lineage (NCBI taxonomy): Eukaryota > Metazoa > Chordata > Amphibia > Caudata > Salamandridae > Pleurodeles > Pleurodeles waltl. The sequence continues at coordinate 13,659,204 of NC_090436.1, read as the reverse complement.
GGTCATAGAGAAACTGGTCCACCCTGAACAACACCTACTTGGTCACCAGTACCAAGTAACCGATGCTCACAACAACACACTTAGCCACCCCATGGCTGTTGTTAATCTCAACTGGGGGGGGGGTTACTGGTCCAAAGAAAGTTGTGGTAGCTTCAAATTTACCTGTAGACTGTCTATTAGGGAATGATTTGGAGACATCAGCTTGGTCAGATGTGGAGTTGGAGGCCCATGCAGCAATGCTGGGCATCCCAGGGCATATTTTTGCTTTGACAAGGGCTCAGGCCAAAAAGCAAAAAGGACAGGGAAGCTTGGATCCTGGAACAATGGACCAAGTGCTCCCTAAAGCTAGGGCTAGTAGAAGCAAACCACTTCCTACTATCCCTCCCACTACAGTGGATTCTACTTCTGAGGAAGAAGAATTCCCTCCCTTTGCAGAACCTACACCAGAGGAGCTTCAAGCAGACACTGCTGAGCTTTTGGGTGAAGGGGGGCCTGCCAGGGAGGAGCTGAGTGTGGCACAGCAAACCTGTCCCACATTAGAGGGTCTCAGACAGCAAGCTGTCAAACAGGCTAATGGGGATGTCAGTGACTCTCACAGAGTTTACTGGGAGGACAACCTCTTGTACACTGAGTATAGGGATCCTAAACCTGGAGCTGCCAGGAGATTAGTGATTCCTCAGGAGTACAGAAAGTTCCTCCTAACCCTGGCACATGACATTCCCCTAGCTGGGCATCTAGGACAAATGAAAACTTGGGAAAGGCTTGTTCCCCTGTTTCATTGGCCTAGAATGTCTGAGGACACAAAGGAATTTTGTTAGTCCTGTGAAACCTGTCAAGCCAGTGGCAAGACAGGTGGCACCCCAAAGGCACCCCTTATTCCACTGCCTGTGGTTGGGGTTCCCTTTGAAAGGGTAGGGGTTGACATAGTTGGCCCCCTTGACCCTCCTACTGCTTCAGGCAATAGATTTATCTTGGTGGTAGTGGACCATGCCACAAGATACCCTGAAGCAATTCCTTTAAGGACCACTACAGCACCTGCAGTGGCAAAGGCCCTCCTGGGAATATTTTCTAGGGTGGGCTTCCCAAAGGAAGTAGTATCAGACAGGGGAAGCAATTTCATGTCTGCATACTTAAAGGCCATGTAGAAGGAGTGTGGTGTAACTTACAAGTTCACAACACCCTATCATCCACAAACAAATGGACTGGTGGAGAGATTTAATAAAACTCTCAAAGGCATGATTATGGGTCTCCCTGAAAAACTCCACAGGAGATGGGATATCCTTCTACCATGCCTCCTTTTTGCCTACAGGGAGGTACCCCAGAAAGGAGTGGGCTTCAGCCCCTTTGAACTTCTTTTTGGACACCCTGTTAGGGGTCCACTCACACTTGTAAAGGAGGGTTGGGAACAACCTTTAAAAGCTCCTAAGCAGGATATTGTGGATTATGTACTTGGCCTCAGATCAAGGATGGCTGAGTACATGAAAAAGGCCAGCAAAAACCTTCAGGCCAGCCAAGAGCTCCAGAAGCAATGGCATGACCAGAAGGCTGTTTTGGTTCAGTACCAACCAGGGCAGAAAGTGTGGGTCTTGGAGCCTGTGGCCCCAAGAGCACTCCAAGATAAATGGAGTGGACCCCACACAATTGTTGAAAAGAAGGGAGAAGTCACCCATTTAGTTGACTTAGGCACTGCCAGGAGTCCCCTTAGGGTGCTCCATGTCAACCGCCTGAAACCCTACTATGACAGGGCTGATCTCACCCTGCTCATGGCAACTGATGAGGGACAGGAAGAAGACAGTGATCCTCTAACTGATCTCTTCTCTTCCACAGAACAAGATGCTCTTGTGGAAGGTGTAGTTTTGGCTGATTGTCTTACTGCTGAGCAGAAAGACCATTGCATAAATCTCCTAGATCAATTCTCTGAACTCTTCTCTACTGTGCCAGGTACCACTTCTTGGTGTGAGCACACTATAGATACTGGAGACAGTTTACCTGTCAAAAGTAAGATCTATAGGCAGCCTGACCATGTCAGGGACTGCATAAAGCAAGAGGTCCAGAAAATGTTGGAACTAGGAGTGGTTGAGCACTCTGAAAGTCCATGGGCTTCTCCTGTGGTACTTGTACCAAAACCCCATTCCAAAGATGGAAAGAAGGAAATGCGGTTTTGTGTAGACTATAGAGGTCTCAACTTGGTAACCAAAACAGATGCTCACCCTATACCCAGGGCAGATGAGCTCATAGATACACTGGCATCTGCCAAGTATCTAAGCACTTTTGACTTGACTGCAGGGTATTGGCAGATCAAATTGTCAGAAGATGCTAAACCTAAGACTGCATTTTCAACCATTGGAGGACATTACCAGTTTACTGTAATGCCTTTTGGTTTGAAAAATGCACCTGCCACTTTTCAGAGGTTGGTGAACACAGTCCTGCAAGGGCTGGAAGCTTTCAGTGCAGCATATTTGGACGAAATAGCTGTCTTTAGCTCCAGCTGGGATGATCACCTGGTCCACCTATGGAAAGTTATGGAGGCCCTGCAAAAGGCAGGCCTCACTATCAAGGCTTCAAAGTGCCAGAGAGGGCAGGGTAAGGTGGTTTATCTGGGACACCTTGTTGGTGGGGAACAGATTGCACCACTACAGATGAAAATCCAAACAATTATTGATTGGATTCCCCCTACCACTCAGACTCAGGTGAGAGCCTTCCTAGGCCTCACTGGGTATTACAGGAGGTTCATTAAGAACTATGGCTCCTTTGCAGCCCCTCTTAATGACCTCACATCCAAGAAAATGCCGAAAAAGGTATTATGGACAGCAAACTGTCAGAAAGCTTTTGAGGAGCTGAAGCAGGACATGTGCTCTGCACCTGTCCTGAAAAGCCCTTGTTACTCTAAAAAATTCTATGTCCAGACTGATGCATCTGAATTAGGAGTAGGGGCAGTCCTATCACAACTTAATTCTGAGGGCCAGGATCAACCTGTTGCTTTTATTAGTAGGAGGTTGACCCCTAGAGAAAAGCGTTGGTCTGCCATTGAGAGGGAGGCCTTTGCTGTATTCTGGGCTCTGAAGAAGTTGAGGCCATACCTGTTTGGCACTCACTTCATTGTTCAGACAGACCACAAACCTCTACTTTGGCTAAAACAAATGAAAGGTGAAAATCCTAAATTGATGAGGTGGTCCATATCCCTACAGGGAATGGACTATACAGTGGAACATAGACCTGGGAGTAGCCACTCCAATGCAGATGGACTCTCCAGATATTTCCACTTAGACAATGAAGACTCATCAGGTCATGGCTAGTCTTATTGTCCTTCGTTTGGGGGGGGGGGGGTTGTGTAGGAAAGTACCATCTTGCCTGGCATGTTACCCCCATTTTTCACTGTATATATGTTGTTTTAGTTGTATGTGTCACTGGGACCCTGGTAACCCAGGGCCCCAGTGCTCATAAGTGTGCCTGAATGTGTTACCTGTGTAGTGACTAACTGTCTCACTGAGGCTCTGCTAATCAGAACCTCAGTGGTTATGCTCTCTCATTTCTTTCCAAATTGTCACTAACAGGCTAGTGACCATTTTACCAATCTACATTGGCTTACTGGAACACCCTTATAATTCCCTAGTATATGGTACTGAGGTACCCAGGGTATTGGGGTTCCAGGAGATCCCTATGGGCTGCAGCATTTCTTTTGCCACCCATAGGGAGCTCTGACAATTCTTACACAGGCCTGCCACTGCAGCCTGAGTAAAATAACGTCCACGTTATTTCACAGCCATTTTACACTGCACTTAAGTAACTTATAAGTCACCTATATGTCTAACCTTTACCTGGTAAAGGTTAGGTGCAAAGTTACTTAGTGTGAGGGCACCCTGGCACTAGCCAAGGTGCCCCCACATTGTTCAGAACCAATTCCCTGAACTTTGTGAGTGCGGGGACACCATTACACGCGTGCACTACATATAGGTCACTACCTATATGTAGCTTCACAATGGTAACTCCGAATATGGCCATGTAACATGTCTATGATCATGGAATTGCCCCCTCTATGCCATCCTGGCATAGTTGGCACAATCCCATGATCCCAGTGGTCTGTAGCACAGACCCTGGTACTGCCAAACTGCCCTTCCTGGGGTTTCACTGCAGCTGCTGCTGCTGCCAACCCCTCAGACAGGCATCTGCCCTCCTGGGGTCCAGCCAGGCCTGGCCCAGGATGGCAGAACAAAGAACTTCCTCTGAGAGAGGGTGTGACACCCTCTCCCTTTGGAAAATGGTGTGAAGGCAGGGGAGGAGTAGCCTCCCCCAGCCTCTGGAAATGCTTTGTTGGGCACAGATGTGCCCAATTCTGCATAAGCCAGTCTACACCGGTTCAGGGGACCCCTTAGCCCTGCTCTGGCGCGAAACTGGACAAAGGAAAGGGGAGTGACCACTCCCCTGACCTGCACCTCCCCTGGGAGGTGTCCAGAGCTCCTCCAGTGTGCTCCAGACCTCTGCCATCTTGGAAACAGAGGTGCTGCTGGCACACTGGACTGCTCTGAGTGGCCAGTGCCACCAGGTGACGTCAGAGACTCCTTGTGATAGGCTCCTTCAGGAGGTCCCTCGAATCCAGCAACTCTGTCCAAGTGGCCCCCACAGTCCAGTGACTCTTCAGTCCAAGTTTGGTGGAGGTAAGTCCTTGCCTCACCTCGCTAGACTGCATTGCTGGGAACCGCGACTTTTGCAGCTACTCCGGCCTCCGTGCACTTCCGGCAGAAATCCTTTGTGCACAGTCCAGCCTGGGTCCACGGCACTCTAACCTGCATTGCACGACCTCCTAAGTTGTTCTCCGGCGACGTGGGACTTCTTTGTGCGACTTTGGGTGAGCACAGTTTCACGCATCCTCGTAGTGCCTGTTTCTGGCACTTCTCCGGGAGCTACTTGCTGCTAAGAGGGCTCCTTGTCTTGCTCGATGTCCCCTCTACCTCCTGGTCCAATTTGCGACCCCCTGGTCCCTCCTGGGCCACAGCAGCATCCAAAAACGCTAACCGCACGATTTGCAGCTAGCAAGGCTTGTTGGCGTTCTTTTTGCAGGAAAACACTTCTACACGACTCTCCACGGCGAGAGGGATCCGTCCACCAAAGGGGAAGTCTCTAGCCCTTTTCGTTCCTGCAGAAACCTCAGCTTCTTCTGTCCAGTAGAAGCTTCTTTGCACCCGCAGCTGGCATTTCCTGGGCATCTGCCCATCTCCGACTTGCTTGTGACTTTTGGACTTGGTCCCCTTTTTCCACAGGTACCCTAGATTGGAAATCCACAGTTGTTGCATTGTTGGTTTGTGTCTTTCCTGCATTATTCCTCTAACACGACTTCTTTGCCCTTAGGGGAACTTTAGTGCACTTTGCACTCACTTTTCAGGGTCTTGGGGAGGGTTATTTTTCTAACTCTCACTATTTTCTAATAGTCCCAGCAACCCTCTACAAGGTCACATAGGTTTGGGGTCCATTCGTGGTTCGCATTCCACTTTTGGAGTATATGGTTTGTGTTGCCCCTATCCCTATGTTTCCCCATTGCATCCTATTGTAACTATACATTGTTTGCACTGTTTTCTAAGACTATACTGCATATTTTTGCTATTGTGTATATATATCTTGTGTATATTTCCTATCCTCTCACTGAGGGTACACTCTAAGATACTTTGGCATATTGTCATAAAAATAAAGTACCTTTATTTTTAGTATAACTGTGTATTGTGTTTTCTTATGATATTGTGCATATGACACTAAGTGGTACTGTGGTAGCTTCACACGTCTCCTAGTTCAGCCTAAGCTGCTCTGCTAAGCTACCATTATCTATCAGCCTAAGCTGCTAGACACCCTATACACTAATAAGGGATAACTGGGCCTGGTGCAAGGTGCAAGTACCCCTTGGTACTCACTACAAGCCAGCCCAGCCTCCTACACCATCTCTGCATAAGCCAGTCTGCACCGGTTCAGGGATCCCTCAGCCCTGCTCTGGTGCGAAACTGGACAAAGGAAAGGGGAGTGACCACTCCCCTGACCTGCACCTCCCCTGGGAGGTGCCCAGAGCTCCTCCAGTGTGCTCCAGACCTCTGCCATCTTGGAAACAGAGGTGCTGCTGGCACACTGGACTGCTCTGAGTGGCCAGTGCCAGCAGGTGACATCAGAGACTCCTTTTGATAGGCTCCTTCAGGTGTTGCTAGCCTATCCTCTCTCCTAGGTAGCCAAATCTCCTTTTCTGGCTATTTAGGGTCTCTGCTTTGGGGAATTCCTTAGATAACGAATGCAAGAGCTCATCAGAGTTCCTCTACATCTCTCTCTTCACCTTCTGCCAAGGAATCGACTGCTGACCGCGCTGGAAGTCTGCAAAACTGCAACAAAGTAGCAACGATGACTACTGCGACCTTGTAACGCTGATCCTGCCGCCTTCTCGACTGTTTTCCTGGTGGTGCATGCTATGGGGGTAGTCTGCCTCCTCTCTGCACTAGAAGCTCCGAAGAAATCTCCCATGGGTCGACGGAATCTTCCCCCTGCAACCGCAGGCACCAAAGAACTGCATCACCGGTCCTCTGGGTCTCCTCTCAGCACGAATAGCGAGGTCCCTTGATCTCAGCAACTCTGTCCAAGTGACTCCCACAGTCCAGTGACTCTTCAGTCCAAGTTTGGTGGAGGTAAGTCCTTGCCTCCCCACGCTAGACTGCATTGCTGGGTACCGCGTGTTTTGCAGCTACTCCGGCTCCTGTGCACTCTTCCAGGATTTCCTTTGTGCACAGCCAAGCCTGGGTCCCCGGCACTCTAACCTGCATTGCACAACCTCCTGAGTTGTCCTCCGGCGTCGTGGGACCCTCTTGTGCAACTTCGGGTAAGCTCCGGTTCACTCCACTTCATAGTGCCTGTTCTGGCACTTCTGCGGGTGCTGCTTGCTTCTGAGTGGGCTCTTTTTCTTGCTGGACGCCCTCTCTGTCTCCTCACGCAATAGGCGATATCCTGGTCCCTCCTGGGCCACAGCAGCATCCAAAAACCCTAACCGCGACCTTTGCAGCTAGCAAGGCTTGTTGGCGGTCTTTCTACACGAAAACACTGCTGCACGACTCTTCACGACGTGGGACATCCATCCTCCAAAGGGGAAGTTTCTAGCCCTTGTCGTTCTTGCAGAACCCATATCTTCTACCATCCAGTGGCAGCTTCTTTGCACCCACAGCTGGCATTTCCTGGGCATCTGCCCACTCCCAACTTGATTGTGACTTTTGGACTTGGTCCCCTTGTTCCACAGGTACTCTCGTCTGGAAATCCATCGTTGTTGCATTGCTGGTGTTGGTCTTTTCTGCAGAATTCCCCTATCACGACTTCTGTGCTCTTTGGGGAACTTAGGTGCACTTTGCACCCACTTTTCAGGGTCTTGGGGTGGGCTATTTTTCTAACCCTCACTGTTTCCTTACAGTCCCAGCGACCCTCTACAAGGTCACATAGGTTTGGGGTCCATTCGTGGTTCGCATTCCACTTCTAGAGTATATGCTTTGTGTTGCCCCTATCCCTATGTGCCCCATTGCATTCTATTGGGACTATACATTGTTTGCACTGTTTACTATTGCTATTACTGCATATTTTGGTATTGTGTACATATATCTTGTGTATATTTGCTATCCTCATACTGAGGGTCCTCACTGAGATACTTTGGCATATTGTCATAAAAATAAAGTACCTTTATTTTTAGTATATCTGTGTATTGTGTTTTCTTATGATATTGTGCAAGTGACACTAGTGGTAATGTAGGAGCTTCACTCGTCTCCTAGTTCAGCCTAAGCTTCTCTGCTAATCTACCTTTTCTATCAGCCTAAGCTGCTAGACACCCCTCTACACTAATAAGGGATACCTGGGCCTGGTGCAAGGTGTAAGTACCCCTTGGTACTCACTACAAGCCAGTCCAGCCTCCTACAGTTAGGCTTTGTACCCCAAGGGCTGGTGACTAGCATTTGAACTGGTAGTGCATGGCCTAGTGCATAGGGCTGTTCCCTGTGTGTTGTGTATGCCAACGGTAGTGTTGTTGCATGCACTGACCAAGTGTATCCTCTGTCTCTCCCCCCCTTTTTGTTTTGTCACCCTGTCCTTGTGTGCATAGCATCATCTGACGGAGGAGCAGAGGCACTGGTGACGGAGGGAGCTGCACCCCACATGAGCCTGGAGGCCGAATCCATCGACGGTGAGGGCACCAGTGGGACGGAGGGCGAGGGGATCACCACGATGGAGACGGGAGGGGACACTACCGACAGCGACTTCTCCTACGATGGAAGCTCCCTGGCGGTGGCGGACACCTCTGTGCCCACCCCAACTACAGGTACAGCCGCCACCCCCCATACCAGCACCGCCCACTCAGCAGCCCCTCAGCGTTTTTCCCGTGTCCGCTCACCCAGGAGGGTGGGCATCTCCTTCACCCCAGGCACCTCAGGCCATGCCCCAGTCAGCCCTGCTGCCCTCATTGAGGGGGCTATTGACCTCCTGAGATCCCTCTCTGTTGGGCAGTCAACCATACTGAATGCCATCCAGGGTGTAGCAGGGCATTTGCCACAAACAAATGCATACCTGGAGGGCATTCACTCTGGCGTGGCGGCCCAACAGAGAGCATTCCAGGCTCTGGCCTCCGCACTGATGGCAGCCATTGTCCCTGTCTCCAGCCTCCTCCTTCCAACTTCCTCTACCCATTCCCAATCCCCTCAACCCCAGCCTATCCCAAGCACACCTTCAGACCAGCAATCACCCAAATCAACACACAGAAGTGGTTCAGGCAAACACAAGCACCACACTTCATCTCACAGGCACTCACACAAGCACCATCCACATGCAGACACACCAACATCCACTGCCTCCACTGTGTCCCACACCTCCTCATCGTCCACCTCCCTCCCAGCACCGTCTCCACTCACACCTGCATGCACTACATCCTCATCCACTACCTCCATCATCAGCACGCCTATAACTACACACCCCTCACTGGCAGTCACCACCCCCACATCCATGCACACATCCCTTGTGTCCTCTCCCACTGTGTCTGTGACCCCTCCTCCCAAAGTACACAAACGCAAGCACACAGACACCCAACAGCCATCCACCTCACAACAGCATCCAGCCCATGCACCTGCACCCAAACACAGCAGACTGACACCTCCTGCACCAACTCCCTCTTCCTCCACTCCCAAACCTTTACCCTCTTCCTGCCCCAGTGCCCCTAAGAAGCTTTTCCTCGCCACCCTTGACCTATTCCCTACCCCTACCCCCGTCCTTCACCTCGGGCCAGGGAGGCCAGAACCCAGCCCAGCACCTCAGCCACCCAGTCCACGGCCACTGTGGTTTCTGCAGCTGTAAGTGGCTCCAAGGAGGCACCCATCAGCCCAGCCAGTGTGCCCGCACCACCTGCCAAGGCCAAAAAGGGTCCGCCACCTAGCAAAGGCAAGAAGGGGACACCAGCCAGCAAGTGCAAGACAAAGACTCCAGCAGGCAGAAGCAAGGAGGCACCACCATCTGCCAAGGGCAGGAAGGGGCACATACCACCAGCCATGGCACTTCATCCGTCCGAGGCTGCAGGTGAAGGCCTGGAGGCTACCACCACCACTGCCTGCACCGCCACCTGCAGCACAACTGGCATTCACTGAGCAGCCATCAACGCCGGAGAGCAGTGTGTAGTGGTGACTACATGGGCTGCAGTGCGTCCAGGACCCTGCAACACCTGTCGGTGTGACACCCAGGTGAGAGACTGTGACCTTGCCCCATCCAGGATGAAGCAGACTGGGCACAAGGCCCCCTCCAGAACCAGTGGAAGAAGGCATCCACTTAGCCCCTCCAAGGCCCCCTCTAGAACCAGTGGAAGAAGGCATCCACTCAGCCCCTCCTTGCCAGGATGAAACTGACTGGGCACAAGGCCCCCTCCAGAACCAGTGGAAGAAGGCATCCACTCAGCCCCTCCTTGCCAGGATGAAGCAGACCGGGCACAAGGCCCCCTCCAGAACCAGTGGAAAACTGGCACCCACTTGAGAGGCTGTAGCTTTGAACTCCCCAGGACCAAGCAGTGGGCAAACCACCCACTATAGAGACTGTGGCTTTGCACTCCCCAGGACCAAGCAGTGGGCAAACCACCCACTATAGGGACTGTGGCTTTGCACTCCCCAGGACCAAGCAGTGGGCAGTCCACCCACTTGAGAGACTGTGGCCTTGCACTCCCCAGGACCAAGCAGTGGGCATGGAGCCCCCTCCAGGCCAGTGGCGTTATACCCTCTTCCGGCTGAGGTGCCCCCATTCCACGTCCCCCTGAGGTGCCTGTGTGTTTTCGACCTGATTCCCCTGCAGTGTTCTCTCCGTATTGAGGCAGGAGTCAAGTGTGGCCTTGGCCTATGTGTTTTGGCCCAGTGTGCCACAAACATTTTGGAGTGGGCATTGTCCCTCCTTTTGTGTATATTGTACATACTGTTTATTTCTTAAAGCACGTATTTCTCAAAATTACTAATATTACACTTATTTTACTCCATTCCTTTTGTCCTTGCGTTATTCCTGAGGGTTACGGGGTGTATATGTAATGTTGTTGCATGTGTTTGTGTGTATGGTGTTGGGGGTGGGGGTGTTGCCTGTGTGTGTCACTCTCTTTTTCCTCCCCCCCTCCCTTGTGTGCTAGGTGCAGGACTCACTGTGGGCGTCTTCACCGGCGTTCATGTTCCTGGTGTATGAGAAGGTACACCAGCATGGGGAACACCTGCAGTTCAGGCACATGGCGTCCAGGTTCTTCCTTTAGTGTCAAGAGGTGAGTCGGTTACCTTCAGTGTTCTCTTTCTGCCGTGCTTTTTATGGCGTTGGAACCGCCCCAGAAAAGCTGGCAGATAGGCGTGTTGTAATGCAGTGGGTGGTACATTGTCTTCCACCTGGCTGTTGGCGGTTACCGCCGCGGTGTTTGTTGCTACCGCTGTGGCGGTCGGAGTGTTAAAGTGGCTGTATGTGTTAGCGGTTTCCGCCGTGGTCATAATTCCAATTTTTTTACCGCCAGCCTGTTGGCGGTATTACCGCCGCTTTATCACCGACCGCCAGGGTTGTAATGAGGGCCATAATGCTTTGTTATACCTCATGGTTAATAACTGAGTTGAGGACGATGGACGTAGAGGTAATGTCCTGATTACTTACTGGTAACTTTCATTACTCTTAAGGCCTGATTACGACCTAGGTGGAGGGGATTACTCCGTCACTAACATGACGGATATCCCATCCGCCATCTTACAAGTTCCATAGGATATAATGGAACTTGTAATACGGCAGGCAGGATATCCGTCACGTTTGTGACAGAGTAATCCCCTCTGCCATGGTCGTAATCAGACCCTTAGAACTTGACGCCTTCATTACATCCCGTCAAACCACCCAGGCCCCAGCTCTTTGCCAATGAGTTGGGATTACAGGAAGTAGTAAGGGAATGCCCCTCTCTTAGAGCACCCAGTTGAGGGCGGGTGGGGTATGGATTACCTGTTTTGTTTCCTGTCCTTCGTTTGGGTGATATTCCTCATGGTTAATAACTATGTTTAGGACGAGTAGGATTAAGAGAAATGAGGATTACCAGCAAGTAATCGGTGCATTGATCTGATGATACCTGTTGGAATGCTACTAGAGCAATAGTGAAAGTACTTTAGGAAAGTGAAAGCTTGTCCAAGAAATAAGATGATTCACTGAGAGTTGGTTTACAAGGTGCAACTGTGCCTTGTTGATTTGTTCCAGAGATGAGTCTTATTATATCAGTCTCTCAGCTACTGTATTCTGCTGTAGAGAGGTCTGTGAAGACTATGTGATATGTTACTGTCAGCTGGAGCTGTCTCTGCAGGGTAATGTCACAGTATGCCACTCTACACCTGAAATGTCACTGCGGTGCATGTGTCTGCAGGAGCTGTAACATTAACTGGAGCATCCAGAAGGTGTCACCCTGCAGGTGGTCGTTGACCTCAGTGATATATTCATAGGTCCCATATAATAACTAAAGCATCCATATTGTCTTTAATCGAGTAAACACCGTCAGACAGAAGCCATTTCAATGGAAAACCTTCTATGTTGAGATTCCAAGAACTAGATTGAAACCAGCCCAGTGAGAAGATGGAGCATAAGTATGTGTCATACAACAGCATAGTGACAAATTGTGTACCTTTTTAAACACAATGAAAACAGTCTCCCAATTTCTCAGGCCCTTGCAAGAGCACAACTCACCTCTTGTCTGTACCTCACAGGTGGCTGGGGACATTACCTGAGCTCTGACTGCAGCCTTCTGAGAGAGTGATGCATTGCAGCTACAGCCAGTGCCTTTGACAGCCTAGGTACAGTATGGATGTCTGCTTCTGGTACCATAGGCCACTCGTAAAGTCGGATGTCGACTCCTGGTCCACTACCCATGAATGTATCTCAAAAAGCAGAACCAACATAGAGGTCTATCTTCCAGAGATAAATGAGTTGACTCATTGTGAGAAAGTAGCCTATTTCTAGCCTTGTTACCCCCACTTTTGGCCTGTTTGTGAGTATATGTCAGGGTGTTTTCACTGTCTCACTGGGATCCTGCTAGCCAGGGCCCAGTGCTCATAGTGAAAACCCTATGTTGTCAGTGTGTTTGTTATGTGTCACTGGGATCCTGCTAGCCAGGACCCCAGTGCTCATAAGTTTGTGGCCTATATGTATCACACTACTTTTCAGGGTCTTGGGGTGGGCTATTTTTCTAACCCTCACTGTTTTCTTACAGTCCCAGCGACCCTCTACAAGCTCACATAGGTTTGGGGTCCATTCGTGGTTCGCATTCCACTTTTGCAGTATATGGTCTGTGTTGCCCCTATACCTATGTGCTCCTATTGCAACCTATAGTAATTCTACACTGTTTGCATTACTTTTCTTGCTATTACTTACCTAATTTTGGTTTGTGTACATATATCTTGTGTATATAACTTATCCTCATACTGAGGGTACTCACTGAGATACTTTTGGCATATTGTCATAAAAATAAAGTACCTTTATTTGTAGTAACTCTGAGTATTGTGTTTTCTTATGATATTGTGCATATGACACCAGTGGTATAGTAGGAGCTTTACACGTCTCCTAGTTCAGCCTAAGCTGCTTTGCCATAGCTACCTTCTATCAGCCTAAGCTGCTAGAAACACCTCTTCTACACTAATAAGGGATAACTGGACCTGGTACCCACTACAACCCAGGCCAGCCTCCTACACTCATTACATGGTGTTAGAAATGCGATCTGTAGTTGCCAGTGGTTTGCACCCTGTTCAAGTAGGGACCCTCAGTCAGACCAGGGTAAGGGAGGCACACAAATAAGATAACCACTGCTCACCCCCTTGGTAGCTTGGCAAGAGCAGTCTGGCTTATTTCAGAGGCAATGTGTAATGTATTTGTACACACACACACACAGTAACACAGTGTAAACACCACAAAAGTACTCCAAACCAGTTTAGAACAATAGTCAATATTTATCTGAATAAAACAAGTCAAAAACGGCAAACATCCAACATATACAAGTAAAGATATCACTTTCTAAAGGTTTAGATGAGTCTTAATCCATAGGAATCAATGGTTGTATATTTTTAACACATAGGGGGTCGGTCTGAGACCGCCGGGGCCAGGGTCGGCGGGAGCACCGCCGACAGACCGGCGGAGCCCCGCAGGGCATTCTGACCGCGGCAGTTCGGCCGCGGTCAGATGCGGGAAACCGGCGGTCTTCCGCCGGTTTCCCGCTGCCCTGCAGAATCCTCCATGGCGGCGGAGCGCGCTCCGCCGCCATGGGGATTCTGACACCCCCTACCGCCATCCTGTTCCTGGCGGGACTCCCGCCAGGAACAGGATGGCGGTAGGGGGTGCCGCAGGGGCCCCCGTAAGAGGGCCCCACAAAGTATTTCAGTGTCTGCTATGCAGACACTGAAATACGCGACGGGTGCCACTGCACCTGTCGCACCTTCCCACTACGCCGGCTCAATTCTGAGCCGGCGTCCTCGTGGGAAGGCTGATTTGCCCTGGGCTGGCGGGCGGCCTTTTGGCGGCCGCCCGCCAGCCCAGGGCAAATCCCAAAATACCCTCAGCGGTCTTTCGACCGCGGAGCGGTATTTTGGTGGGGGAACTTCGGCGGGCGGCGGAGAATCACCCCCATAGTGCCTGCGATGTGTCAAAAACAAAGACAATGCTGGCTGCAGAGCAGGTGAGGTGCCGAAAAGCAAAACGATGTGTCAGTTCCTTCCAGTGCAGGGGAGGAGATGCGTTGATTCTTTCCTTGCAGGAGAGGCGATGCGTGGGTTCCTTACTGGCAGGGGAGGTGATGCGTCCATTCTTTCCTCGCAGGAAAAGCGATGTGTTGATTTCCGAAAATACAGCCTCGGTTCCTTTCTGTGGTGTGGGGTTGATGAGAAATTGACATCCCAGGGACGATGCATGGAAAATCCAGTCACGCTGTGTTGATGGAGCAGCGGGGAAACAGGCACTGCGTCGGTTCTTCAGCCGTGAGACAAGCAATGAGTCGATTCTTCAGCCGGTTCATGGATTCTCAACTTGAGATCACCAGCTTATACTTCCAAAGGCCCAGGGACTGGAGTTGGCACTACTTGGAAAGTCAGGACTCTTAGCAAAAGGGCCCAGGCACTGGCAGATGAAGTCCTTGATGTCCCTGAAACTTCTTAACCGGAAGCTGTAGTAGGCTGGCCTGGCTTATAGTGGGTAACTGATGGTACTTACACCTTGTGCCAGGTCCAGTTATCCCTTATTAGTAGATTAGTAGTGTTCTAGCAGCTTAGGCTGATAGAGGTAGCTATAGCAGAGCAGCGTAGGCTGAACTAGGAGACATGCGAAGCTCCTACTATACCACTTATATCATATATCACTATATCATAAGAATCACAATACTCAGAGTTACTAAAAATAAAGGTACTTTATTTTAGTGACAATGTGCCAAAAATATCTCAGAGGATATACTCCCTTAGGAGGTAAGTAAAATACACAAAATATACACACAAACCAAAATCAGGTAAGTAAACAGTTAGAAAAGTAGTGCAAACACTGTAGAATACAATAGGATGCAATAGGCCTAGGGGCAACACAAACTATATACTAAGAAAGTGAAATGCAAACCACTTAGGGACCCCTGGCCTAGTGTAGTGTGTAGAGGGTCGCTGGGAGTGTAAGAAAACACTAAGGGTGTCCAAGATACCACACCCCAAGACCCTGAAAAGTAGGAGTGAAGTGACCCTACTTCCTCAGAAACACACTAAAGTTGTGATAGGAGATTCTGCAAAGACCACAACTGACTGCAAAGCACTGAAGATGGATTCCTGGACCTGAGGACCTTTAAAGGAAGGGGACCAAGTCCAAGAGTCACGAAAGTGTCCGGGGGGGGAAGGAGCCCACTAAACCCCGGATGAATGTGCAAAATGGATGCCTCTGGGTGGAAGAAGCTGAAGATTCTGCAACAACAGAAGGTGCCAGGAACTTCTAATTTGCACAGAAGATGTCCCACGGAATGCTGGAGGATGCAGAGTTGTTTCCGTGCAGAAAGACCGCAAACAAGCCTTGCTAGCTGCAAAGGTCACGGTTGAAGAAAAAGGGTGCTGCCCGGGCCCAGGAAGGACCAGGAGGTTGCCACTTGGAAGAGGAGACAGAGGGGGCCCTCAGCAACACAGAGAGCCCATGCAGAAGAAGGCAGCACCCGCAGAAGTACTTGAACACGGGTTCAAGAAAACTGAGCATGGCGGTCGTCTCAACACTACAAAGGAGGGTCCCACGAAGCCGTGGTCAACTCAGCGAGTTGAGCAATGCAGGACGGAGTGTTGGGGACCCAGGCTAGGCTGTGCACGAAGGATTCCTTGCAAAAGTCCACAGAAGCCCTAGCAGCTGCAGTTCATGCAGTACACAGGATTACTGTCTGGCGAGGGGAGGCAAGGACTTACCTCCGCCAAATTTGGACAGATGGATCACTGGGCTGTCTAGGTCACTTGGATCCTGCTCCTGTGTTAAAGGGACCACGCTCGTCACAATGAGAGGGGACCCAGAGGAACGGTGAAGCAGATGTTTGGTGCCTGCGTTAGTAGGGGGAAGATTCCGTCGACCCACAGGAGATTTCTTCTTGGCTTCCAGTGCAGGGTGAAGGCAGACAGCCCCCAGAGCATGCACCACCAGGATACAGTCGAGAAAGCCGGCAGGATTAGGCTCTACAATGTCGCTGGTAGTCTTCTTGCTACTTTGTTGCAGTTTTGCAGGCGTCCTGGAGCAGTCAGCGGTCGATCCTTGGCAGAAGTCGAAGAGGGAGATGCAGAGGAACTCTGGTGAACTCTTGCATTCGTTATCTGAAGAGCAGCCCATAGGAGAGACCCTAAATAGCCCCTAGAGGAGGATTGGCCACCTAGTCAGGTAAGCACCTATCAGGAGGGGTCTCTACCGTCACCTGCTGGCACTGGCCACTCAGAGGCCTCCATTGTGCCCTTATACCTCTGCATTCAAGATGGCAGATGTCTGGGACACACTGGACGAGCTCTGGGCACCACCCCTTGGGTGGTGATGGACAGGGGAGAGGTCACTCCCCTTTCCTTTGTCCAGTTTCGCGCCAGAGCAGGGGCTGGGGGAATCCCTGAATCAGTGTAGACTGGTTTATGCAAGGAGAGCACCATCTGTGCCCTTCAAAGCATTTCCAGAAGCCAGGCGAGGCTACTCCTCTCAGGCCTTTAACACCTATTTCCAAAGGGAGAGGGTGTAACACCCTCTCTCAGAGGAAATCCTTTATTCTGCCTTCCTGGGACTGGGCTGCCCAGACCCCAGGAGGGCAGAAGCCTGTCTGTGGGTTGGCAGCAGCGGTAGCTGCAGTGAAAACCCCACACAGCTGGTTTGGCAGTACCCGGGGTCCATGCTTGAGACCCGGGGATGCATGGGATTGGCACCCCAATACCAGATTTGGCATGGGGGGACAATTCCATGATCATAGACATGTTACATCGCCATATTCGGAGTTACCATTGTGAAGCCACATATAGGTATTGACCTATATGTAGTGCACCCGTGCAATGGTGTCCCCGCACTCATAAAGTCAGGGGAAATTGCCCTGAACCTTGTGGGGGCACCTTGGCTAGTGCCAGGGTGCCCTCACACTTAGTAACTTTTTACCTAACCTTCACCAAGTGAGGGTTAGACATATAGGTGACTTATAAGTGACTTAAGTGCAATGTAAAATGGCTGTGAAATAACGTGGACGTTATTTCACTCAGGCTGCAATGGCAGTCCTGTGTAATATTGGTCTGAGCTCCCTATGGGTGGCAAAAGAAATGCTGCAGCCCATAGGGATCTC
The DNA here is from genome assembly GCF_031143425.1 of Pleurodeles waltl. Lineage (NCBI taxonomy): Eukaryota > Metazoa > Chordata > Amphibia > Caudata > Salamandridae > Pleurodeles > Pleurodeles waltl. Next base: position 13,641,896 of record NC_090436.1, on the reverse strand, counting down.
CTGGAACCCCAATACCCTGGGTGCCTAGGTACCATATACTAGGGCAGTGGTTCCCAACCTGTTTTCCGGGGACCCATGGGGGTCCGCGAAGCCTTATCAGGGTGTCCGCGAGAGCCTAGAAAATTAAAACATATTAACAAATATTGACAAATTAGGTCCCCAGCTTCCAGTAATGACTCAGACGGGGGTCCCCAGATTCTAAATATGATTCAGTGGGGGTCCCTGGGTTCCATTAATGTTAAAGTGGGGGTCCACAGAAATCAAAAGGTTGGGAATCACTGTACTAGGGAATTATAAGGCTGTTCCAGTGTGCCAATTAGAATTGGTGAAAATGGTCACTAGCTTGCAGTGACAATTTTAAAGGCAGAGAGAGCATAAGCACTGAGGTTCTGATTAGCAGAGCCTCAGTGACACAGTTAGGCACTACACAGGAAACACGCATTCAGGCCACAACTATGAGCACTGGGTCCTGGCTAGCAGGATCCCAGTGAGACAGGCAAAAACCAACTGATACACAAGTAAAACATGTGGGTAACATGCCAGGCAAGATGGTACTTTCCTACAGAGGCAAGCTCAGTTCAAGCCCTTGGAGACCCTTGGAAAGCAGGATGTAGAAAACAAAGTCCAGACCATTCACTCCCAGGACAGAAGCACCAAGCAGCAGGCCAGCACAACAAACAGTGGCAGTCCCTTACCTACAGCTCTTCTTCCAGGCAGAATGTCCTCATTCCAGAAGTGTCCTAACTATGTGGGGTCAGAGGTCCAGTACTTACACCCATTTCTGACTTTGAAGTAGGCAAACTTCAAAGAAAGGTCTTTGTAATACATAATACCCTGCTTTTTTCTGTCCTGGCCCCAGACACAATCCAGGGGGTTGGAGACTGCTTTGTGTAAGGACAGGCACAGTCCTATTCAGGTGCAAGTGTCAGCTCCTACCACCACTCTAGCCCAGGAAGACCCATCAGGATATGCAGAGCCCACCTCAGCTCTCTTTGTGTGACTGTCTAGAGTGAATTCACAAATGGTCCAACTGTCATCCTGAGCCAGATGAGTAAGCCACAGACAGGCAGAGGCACAGAATGGTTTAGCCAGAACATGCCCACTTTCTAAAAGTGGCATTTGTAGGCTTACAATTTAAAAAACAACTTCACCAAAAGATGTATTTTTAGATTGTGCTTTCACAGACACCAACCTCCACATCCCTATCTGCTCCCAATGGTAAATTACACTTCAAAGATATTCCAAGGCAATCCCCTTGTTAATCTATGGGAGAGATAGTCCTTGCAATAGCGAAAAACAAATTTAGCAGTATTTCACTATTAGGACATGTAAAACACACCAATACATGCTCCACCTCTTAAATACACTGCACCCTACCCATAGGGCTGTCTTGGGCCTACCTTGGGGTGACTTACATGAAGTAAAAGTGAAGGTTTGGGTCTGGCAAGTGGGTGATAAATCACATCAGACTGTGGATAATTTCTCCTTTAAGATTTTTTCAGACATGTCAGTGTCTTCGGCCTGACAACGTAAAGAGTTCAAAGCTATGATTAACTGCTTTCAAAAGCAGTGGGTCCCCGCAGGCATCATCCAAAAGTCCAAATAAAAAAATCTGCATTAGGGATGGACACATATTTTCCCAACCGTGGAAGAGGCGCAAGATTTTCTTGCTTCTCTTCAGCATCGGGGGCATCTGCAGGGAGGTAGACTCTCCAGTTGAAGGTTCACAGTTATGTTAAAGCTGTGTAAACATTGAGTTTTGATCCCTCCACTAGGAAATTTCATGATGGACATGTTCTCTATAGCTGAAGTCTAGTAGCTAGAAGTTTTGAGTATTACCGTCAGCAGCCCAAAACAGTTTCAAGGAGCTATGTCAAGGCACCATAGTGGAGACAGGTGTGGGGCTGGTGGGAGAAAGGGGTGCCTGGAGGGGAGAAGGGGAGGTAGCTCTCGAAGGGGTCTCAGGTGGGGAGGGCTCCAGGGGCAAAGAGAGCGGGAGGGGATTAAGAGGGCACTAGAAGGGGAGGGAGGGTGGGAGAAACATTAAAAGGAAATAAAGATAATCAGGAGAATAATTACTACTCAATCAGAGTATCTTTTACCTTGGAATGTTCATTTAAAAAGAAGATTCAGGGAGGCATCCTAGTGATGGGTTGGAAGGGACGTATCAAGGCGATAGATCAAAGCACCACGGAGCCATTAGAGAAATATTAATATGACTAGCCCAAGGTCCACAGTGAAAATATTTAGGGCTATCTCATGTAACACAAATGGCATTAACAACCCAAGCAAAGGTGGATCGATTTTATCATTGCCTAAATCTACAGATGCTCAAATAGTTTTTCTACAAGAGATGCATCTGAAGGTGTCAGCTAAACAACCAGCTATGCTGAGATTTATATTGCAGGCATTTTTTGTGTCTGCAAATGTGGCAGTGAAGGGGGAAGGGGTCACAATTTTACTAACTCAGGGATTTGTAGAAGAAGTGCTTTGGGTGGTGCGAGATCCAAAAGCTGGGTAGATTCTGGTTAGCTTAAGAGCCAATAATCTAATTATCTATCTAGTCAGTTTCTATGGGCCCATCAAGGATGAAGTGACTTAAATGGAAGAAGTCTACAACATTTTAGCCCCCCTTATGAGATTAGTAATAATGGGAGATGATTCCAATCTCATCCAAGAAGTTAGCTGTGATTACTCTCACAAAAACAAACATCAGAATAAACATAAGTCAGCATGGGGACTGTCTCGTCTGTGGCAGGATCTCACTTTGATCAACCCCTGGAGAGCTAGCTACCCAATGGTGCGTGAATTTAACTGTTTTCATAAACACTTCAATTCAGCATCTCTTATTGATTATTTTTTAATTGGAGAAGAGCTGACCATTCTGCTCCATACATAGATCTGAAAATGATTAACCCCTGTAGGGAAGGAATGCAATGGTCCTTAGACAGATCTCTATTGACTCAAGAAGGCTGGGTAGCCAATATGCGAATTGCCTTAACTGATTTTCTATAAAGAAACATAGGTACGGCCTTAAATTCTTCAGTCTGGGGGGCTGGACGTTTTTTAGCGTGGTCAATTTAGAAGAGACGTAATCAAGGGGCTATTAAAATGATCTTAGATGCAAAGCAGAATTGTATGGTAACGGATCCAGATAGAACACCAACCTATCTTGAGACCATTATGCGTTATTATACACTTCTAGCAAAAATCCCGTGCCCAGCACAATTGAAGCTTTTTTGCATCCAATCGAACTACCTTTATAGGATAATGAATCACGAAAAACGATAGAAGCCCCCATTACACGGACAGATATTCAGGACGCTATTACACATCTTCCTAACACGAGAGCATGTGGCAATAACTGTATACCTTCTGAATTCTACAAGATATTTGCTGCACAGATACTGGATTTTTTCGTAGTTTTATTTAATGAATTCTTGGATGGAAGCAAAATCCTAAAAGACTGTCAACATTAGGGCAGTGCGCGCTCTATGGGCGACTAGAATGCAAAAACCTATCGATTTCAAGCTAACATAATTTATGCATTGTGCTGATATGCTGTTGTTTATTCTTTTGCATTGCAGAGTTTAATCCTGAAGACTTATGTTCTGCGTGCATATAAATACTGTTCATATGCAATGTACTGCTGCAGGCTTTCAGACTGTGTCAAGGTGTGGTCCCTTTCCAGGGCCTTCTAGAAGCTTTCCCTGCAGCATGCCTGGGTGTGGTTTGTGGGCTGGGCTAAGACTCTATAAAAGGGAGCCAGCCCAGCTCGACGTACTCACTATTCAGAGGTCCCGGTGCAGAGCAGCAGCACTTCCTGAGCTCCTGTTCCAGAGGCCTACTTTGATCTTCCAGGCCTTGCCCTTTTCACTTTGCCGGTGATTCTAGATCAGGGCGGTAAGACGGATGTCGGGCTGGTCCCCTGATCCCGTTCTCGAAGACTTTCGAGTTCTTGGGCGTAATTTGCATGATAAAACAATTGGCTTTCTTGCGTGTGAATGGGGGCTCGAAGTTTGATGGCATTTCCATGCTAACACTTGAATCGACAAGACGCGCAATTCTTTACTTGTGTATAATTCATGCTATTCATTGTGCGCTACCATTTTATGGCATTTACTAGGCAACTTTCGAATTGGCAAGAAGCGCGATTCATTTCCTGTGTTTAATTCATGTTCTTCATTGTACGCTACCATTTCTTGGCATTCCTATGGTGGTATTCGAATCGGCAAGACGCGTGATTAATTTCTTGTGTGTAATTCATGTTATTCATTGCACGCTACCATTTCTGGGCATTCATATGGTAGCCTTCGAATCGGCAAGACGCGCAATTCCTTTTCTTGTGCTTAATTCATGATATTCATTGTGTGTTACCATTTCATGACATTTATGGTCTGACATTCGAATTGGCAGAACGCGCAATTCATTTTTTGTGTTGAACCCATGCTATTCATCGTGCGTTACCATTTCATGGCATTTACTTGGTGGTGCTCGAATCGGCAATATGCGCGATTAATTTCTTGTGTTTAAAATCACGATGTTCATTGTGTGCTACCACTTCATGGCATTTACTTGGTGGCCTTCGAATCGGCAAGACGCGCGATTCATTTCTCGAGTCTAACTTATGTTATTCATTGTGCACAATCATTCCATGGTATTTACAAGCTTTGTGAAAATCTGCAATGTGCGCAATTCATGTTCCTGCAATTTAAGAAAACTAAAGTGCTAGAATTCTAGATGTGATATTGTATGTGCATAATAAGTCCCTCAAGCATGATTCATAAGGTGGTATAGAAATCATTCAGATTATTTCCTGATCCTCATGCAAAAGACTATACTTGAATTTGAAAGTTGTATTTAACCTTTCTTAGTTCCCTCACATATATCCAGTTATCTTGAAGCCTAGTTATTTAATTCCATGCTTAAGTTGTCCATGTTTTCAGTATGACAATGCTTAGAGTCATAGCCTAGTACTGATTAATATGATATAATCTTGATAACTAGTGTAGGAAAGTGCCATCTTGCCTGGCATGTTACCCCCATATTTCACTGTATATATGTTGTTTTAGTTGTATGTGTCACTGGGACCCTGCCAGGCAGGGCCCCAGTGCTCATAAGTGTGCCCTGTATGTGTTCCCTGTGTGATGACTAACTGTCTCACTGAGGCTCTGGTAACCAGAACCTCAGTGGTTATGCTCTCTCTGCTTTCCAAATTGTCCCTAACAGGCTAGTGACCAATTTCACCAATTCACCTTGGCATACTGGAACACCCTTATAATTCCCTAGTATATGGTACTGAGGTACCCAGGGTATTGGGGTTCCAGGAGATCCCTATGGGCTGCAGCATTTCTTGTGCCACCCATAGGGAGCTCTGACAATTCTTACACAGGCCTGCCACTGCAGCCTGAGTGAAATAACGTCCACGTTATTTCACAGCCATTGACCACTGCACTTAAGTAACTTATAAGTCACCTATATGTCTAACCTTTACCTGGTAAAGGTTGGGTGCAAAGTTACTTAGTGTGTGGGCACCCTGGCACTAGCCAAGGTGCCCCCACATCGTTCAGGGCAAATTCCCCTGACTTTGTGAGTGCGGGCACACCCTTACACGCGTGCACTATACATAGGTCACTACCTATGTATAGTGTCACAATGGTAACTCCGAACATGGCCATGTAACATGTCTAAGATCATGGAATTTTCACCAGACAATTCCATGATCCCCCGGGTTTCTAGCACAGAACCCGGGTACTGCCAAACTGGAAAAAGGAAGGGGGAGTGACCACTCCTCTGACCTGCACCTCCCAGGGGAGGTGCCCAGAGCTCCTCCAGTGTGCCCCAGACCTCTGCCATCTTGGAAACAGAGGTGTTGCTGGCACACTGGACTGTTCTGAGTGGCCAGGGCCAGCAGGTGCCGTCAGAGACTCCTTCTGATAGGAACTTACCTTTCTTACTAGCCTATCCTCCTTCCTAGGTAGTCAAACCTCCTTTTCTGGCTATTTAGGGTCTCTGCTTTGGGGAATTCTTCAGATACCGAATGCAAGAGCTCACCAGAGTTCCTCTGCATCTCCCTCTTCACCTTCTGCCAAAGGATCGACCACTGACTGCTCAGGACGCCTGCAAAACCGCAACAAAGTAGCAAAGACGACTACTGCAACCTTGTATCGCTTCATCCTGCCGGCTTTCTCGCCTGTTTCCTGGTGGTGCATGCTCTGGGGGTAGCCTGCCTCCTTCTTGCACCAGGAGCTCTGAGGAAATCTCCTGTGGGTCGACGGAATCTTCCCCCTGCAACCGCAGCCAACAAAAGACTGTATCACCGGTCCTCTGGGTCCCCTCTCAGCACAACGAGTGTGGTCCCTGGAACTCAGCAACTCTGTCCAAGTGACTCTCACAGTCCAGTGACTCTTCAGTCCAAGTTTGGTGGAGGTAAGTCCTTGCCTCCCCACGCTAGACTGCATTGCTGGGTACCGCGTGATTTGCAGCTGCTCCAGCTCCTGTGCACTCATCCAAGATTTCATTCGTGCACAGCCAAGCCTGGGTCCCTGACACTCTAACCTGCAGTGCACAACCTTCTGAGTTGTCCTCCGGCGTCGTGGAACTCCCTTTTCTGACTTCGGGTGGACTCTGGTTCACTCCTCTTCTAAGTGCCTGTTCCGGTACTTCTGCGGGTGCTGCCTGCTTCTGTGAGGGCTCCCTGACTTGCTGGGCGCCTCCTCTGTCTCCTGATCCAAGTGGTGACATTCTGGTCCCTCGTGCACCACAGCAGCATCCAAAAACCCTAACCGCGACCCTTGCAGCTAGCAAGGCTTGTTTGCGGTCTTTCTGCATGGGATCACCTCTGCAAGCTTCTTCATGACGTGGGACATCCATCCTCCAAAGGGGAAGTTCCTA